>NC_036866.1:9461960-9474189 GCF_002910315.2 Salvelinus sp. IW2-2015
CACACTTTTATTTATATTTATATATATATATATATATATATATATATATATATATATATATATATATATATATATATATATAAAATTTAAAAAAAGATTTTAATGTAGGATTTTAATTAGCTATCTTGTTTCATTCTCGTTCCTCCTGTCTATGTTTCTTTGTTAGTACTTTTTTAATTATGTGAAGCACTTTGTTAGTTATATTGGGGAAAAAAATATTACTACTCGTTTGGCTGCTCACAGAACAGGCTACTCAGGCGAATGGTGCTCCTTTAATAAAGTTAGATCAAAGCTGAATCCATGTCTGTACGATCACATAATGATGGTATTCTACAGAACCKAATATAATAGCATAGTGTAACGTTACTGTCAGACAAACACCACCTAATTTYTTATGAGATTTTAGCATGATTGTGCGAGTATGTGGCCAAAACTCAACAGCTCGCGCCACTATGCAAAATATGTGCTTTGATTGAAAGTAAACACAGGTATGCTACAGTTKAACTTCTCTGGGATATGTGGGACGGTAGCGTCTCACCTAACCAACAGCCAGTGAAATTGCAGGGCGCSAAATTCAAAACAACAGAAATCTCATAATTAAAATTCCTTAAACATACAAGCATTATACACCATTTTAAAGATAAACTTCTCGTTAATCCAGCCAAAGTGTCTGATTTCAAAAAGGATTTACGGTGAAAGCACACCTTGCGATTATGTTAGCTCAGTACATAGCCACAGAAAAACACAGCCATTTTTCCAGCCAAAGAGAGGAGTAACAAAAAGCAGAAATAGTTCAAATTCATCACTAACCTTTGATGATCTTCATCAGATGACACTCATAGGACTTCATGTTACACAATACATGTATGTTTTGTTCGGTAAAGTTAATATTTATATCCAAAATCTGAGTTTAGGCGGGACGCTACTGTCTCACTTGCCAAAAGCCAGAGAAAATGCAGAGCGCCATATTCAAATAAATTACTATAAAAATCTAACTTTCATTAAATCACACATTAAATATATAAATTAAAGCTAACTGGTTATGAATCCAGCCAACATGTCAGAATTCAAATAGGCTTTTCGGCGAAAGCAAACAATGCTATTATCTGTGTTAGCACCATTAAACAAAGAGAGATAAGGCATATTTCAACCCTGCAGGCGCGACACAAAACGCAGAAATAAAAATATAATTCATGCCTTACCTTTGACGAGCTTCTGTTGTTGGCACTCCAATATGTCCMATAAACATCACAAATGGTCCTTTTGTTCGATTAATTCCGTCGATATATATCCAAAATGTCCATTTATTTGGCGCGTTTGATCCAGAAAAACACTGGTTCCAACTCGTGAAACATGACTACAAAATATCTCAAAAGTTACATGTAAACTTTGCCAAAACATTTCAAACTACTTTTGTAATACAACTTTAGGTATTTTTTTAATGTAAATAATCGATAAAATTTAAGACGGGATGATCTGTGTTCAATACAGGATTAAAACAATCTGTAGCATGCTTTCTGGTCACGCGCCTCTATCTAACAGGACACTTCAAGTGACCCTGATTCAAAATGGCCGTACTTCTTCATTACACAAAGGAAAAACCCTCAACTAATTTCTAAAGACTGTTGACATCCAGTGGAAGTGGTAGGAACTGCAAGAAGGTCAATTAGAAATCTGTATTCCCAATGAAATTCCATTGAAAAGAGAGTGACCTCAACAACAAAAAAATCTGAATGGTTTGTCCTCGGTGTTTCACCTGCTAAATAAGTTCTGTTATACTCACAGACATGATTTAAACAGTTTTAGAAWCTTCAGAGTGTTTTCTATCCAAATCTACTAACAATATGCATATCTTATCTTCTCGGGATGAGTAGCTGGCAGTTGAATTTGGGTATGCTTTTCATCCAAACGTGAAAATGCTGCCCCCTATCCTAGAGAAGTTAACACAATCTAAAATGATCTCACTGTAGGCTACAACGTTCAACACAACACTGTGGGCTACTTTGAAAAAACACAGTATAACTCAAATGGTTGCATGGACGTAACTCTRGTAAACTTGAAGAATTATCATTCACACTTGACATTGGGAAATAAAAAGGGAGGGTGACCGCAAAAGTTGTGCGTAAAGGATAAAGAAATGCATGGTCAGAACATGATTTGGATCTTCGGGTCTTCAGCTCTGGGTAAAAGAGATCTGGGGGGTCTAGACTGGGCGGTTACCTATGAATCAACAGCCTTTGCCTAAAAAAATATGTTCTTTCTGCGCATTGTGAAAGYGTATCACTTTCGTTTTGTTTCAAGTTTTGAACATGATTTTGCTAAGGACATTTATCAAAACATGCTTTCTTACAGTGCAACAACAATTATGTTTTTGACCTTCTTACGGTTCTGATTGGATAAGGCCTTAAGTACGGTGTTTGTTAGACGAGTGAGTCGTGCTGATAAAATGACCAAAATCCTCAATGATCCTGAATATTGCTTACTTCCTGCTGTCTATCCAAGCCGTTTGCTGGTGTCTCCATGCCGTTCACATGGTGGCCGTTAGGTAACAGAGCCTTTAATTAAGTCCGGTGTTAGTACTGCTGCCTCCCTCTCACTGCTCCCCAGCATGGCTGTGATGTCATCAATTATTGTGCTTCTGGGAAGAGTGACCCATATGTCTCAGTGGTCCAGATAGCTGCTGTTTTACTTGGACGCTCTGTTTTCTTTGAAATTACTTTTACCACTGGCAGTGGAAGGATTAGCCATCTAATGGATGATGCTGCCATGGCACCCATATGTTTTCGAGGTATAATAATATCAAGCCCAGGCATTAAAACTACAGGGTTTATGATGTAACCAGCCAATGTTAACATTTAGCATATAAAATGTTTTAGCATGCAGCATTTATAGTGTTGTGTTCATGGATTGATAAAAGCTTATGAGTGCTATGAGGTTCGGATTAGTTGCTTGAAAAGTAATATATTATATTACAGCTGTCATGCCATTATTCCAAACAGCCTTTCTCCGCTCGATTGAGAACTAAATGAGGAAACAAGTCGATCGGATAATGAAACGCACCTGGTAGTGATATGATTCTGAAAGTATTGTTTGACAAAGTAGCTGTAATAATAATATTATCCAATTTTAAAATTGACTTTACTCAGCTATTTATAAAAGTAATCTGATTACATTACTTTTGTAACACGTTGCCTCAACACTGGTTCTGATAGGGTGACCTGCAAATGTCCGTTGTTGCAGTACTGATTTGGGTGTCCTGGTAAATGCACTGGTATTTGATACCAATTACTGGCACGTATCCTGGACTACCTACTATGTAGGATGAGCCACTACAGGCAGTTAGATTTGGGTATGTCATTTTAGMCAAAAATTGAAAAAAAGGGTCCGATCCTTAAACCGGCGATTGAGGAAGCCTCAGCTCGGTCGCAAGCCAGATGAGTCGGAATGACCGGAAGTCAGGTGCTCTGTCAGAGAGTGAAGTCAGGATGTGAGGTTGTAGAGTCGTACTGATATTCTCGCTGGGTCGCTCTCACCAGGGAAGTTTCTCTACAAACACTGGCCTTTGGTGTCTCATGTAGACGTCATCCCCCCTCAGAAGTGTATATTTGTTTTGCATTGATATGAGTATTTGTGTAAGGGGCTTAGGTAGGTAGGTCTTGTTTTAAGTGTTAGCAGCATTTTGTCTTCTTCTTTATCAATAGCCATGTAATTATTGGATTAGAATCCTTCTCATTGTCCCGTGAAGGATAGGAGTTAATGCACCTAATTTGTTCTACACTATCAAGAGCTTTGCGAGACCCAAGTCATTGTTTCTTTTGCTTCATCTTMTTTCTGTTGGCTTGTGATGAAGCAGTGCAATCAAAATGCCATCAGTTCAGGTTTAATGGTCTTTATGGATGGATGACCAAGATGTCTAGTGATTCAGATGTGTTTGGGGCTATTTGCTTCCCTGGGGTGGCAGCCTAGCATCATAGCATGGCAAAAGCCCTTACTCAATTCTCACCCCAAGATTTGTGATGATAGAAGGCTGCCGAGTTGCCCTGAAGCTGTCTAGACATCCACATTCAACATTTACTGTGTTTACTCACTACCTACCAAGTTGTCCAATCATTCATGGCAAAATGTGTACTTGGTAGCAATAGTGCTATGGTCTTGTTTGTTTCTATATTCTATGACTCAAGATGTTATAAATACCTGTATTCAGATGACTTTTCTATTGGTACTTTGACGCAAGTCAGGGATGGGCCACTTTGATGTGGGAGGGGGCTACAAAAAATCAAAGCTCATCATGAGGGGCCACAGTTGCACTGCACCTTGTGTATTCTACTACTCTAACTCGGAACAGTAATTTTAGACCCCGACTGAGTTAAAATATATATATATACACTGCTCMAAAAAATAAAGGGAACACTTAAACAACACAATGTAACTCCAAGTCAATCACACTTCTGTGAAATCAAACTGTCCAATTAGGAAGCAACACTGATTGACAATAAATTTCACATGCTGTTGTGCAAATGGAATAGACAAAATGTGGAAATTATAGGCAATTAGCAAGACACCCCCAAAAAAGGAGTGATTCTGCAGGTGGTGACCACAGACCACTTCTCAGTTCCTATGMTTCCTGGCTGATGTTTTGGTCACTTTTGAATGCTGGCGGTGCTCTCACTCTAGTGGTAGCATGAGACGGAGTCTACAACCCACACAAGTGGCTCAGGTAGTGCAGTTCATCCAGGATGGCACATCAATGCGAGCTGTGGCAAAAAGGTTTGCTGTGTCTGTCAGCGTAGTGTCCAGAGCATGGAGGCGCTACCAGGAGACAGGCCAGTACATCAGGAGACGTGGAGGAGGCCGTAGGAGGGCAACAACCCAGCAGCAGGACCGCTACCTCCGCCTTTGTGCAAGGAGGTGCACTGCCAGAGACCTGCAAAATGACCTCCAGCAGGCCACAAATGTGCATGTGTCTGCTCAAACGGTCAGAAACAGACTCCATGAGGGTGGTATGAGGGCCCGACGTCCACAGGTGGGGGTTGTGCTTACAGCCCAGCACCGTGCAGGACGTTTGGCATTTGCCAGAGAACACCAAGATTGGCAAATTCGCCACTGGCGCCCTGTGCTCTTCACAGATGAAAGCAGGTTCACACTGAGCACATGAGCACATGTGACAGACGTGAYAGAGTCTGGAGACGCCGTGGAGAACGTTCTGCTGCCTGCAACATCCTCCAGCATGACCGGTTTGGCGGTGGGTCAGTCATGGTGTGGGGTGGCATTTCTTTGTGGGGCCGCACAGCCCTCCATGTGCTCGCCAGAGGTAGCCTGACTGCCATTAGGTACCGAGATGAGATCCTCAGACCCCTTGTGAGACCATATGCTGACACATGCACATTTGTGGCCTGCTGGAGGTCATTTTGCAGGGCTCTGGCAGTGCACCTCCTGGCACAAAGGCGGAGGTAGCGGTCCTGCTGCTGGGTTGTTTCCCTCCTACGGCCTCCTCCATGTCTCCTGATGTACTGGCCTGTCTCCTGGTAGCGCCTCCATGCTCTGGACACTACGCTGACAGACACAGCAAACCTTTTTGCCACAGCTCGCATTGATGTGCCATCCTGGATGAACTGCACTACCTGAGCCACTTGTGTGGGTTGTAGACTCCGTCTCATGCTACCACTAGAGTGAGAGCACCGCCAGCATTCAAAAGTGACCAAAACATCAGCCAGGAAGCATAGGAACTGAGAAGTGGTCTGTGGTCACCACCTGCAGAATCACTCCTTTTTTGGGGGTGTCTTGCTAATTGCCTATAATTTCCACCTTTTGTCTATTCCATTTGCTCAACAGCATGTGAAAATTATTGTCAATCAGTGTTGCTTCCTAAGTGGACAGTTTGATTTCATAGAAGTGTGATTGACTTGGAGTTACATTGTGTTGTTTAAGTGTTCCCTTTATTTTTTTGAGCAGTGTATTTGTTTTTAAATGTAAAAAATGGGGGGGGGGGGGGGGCTGAACCGAGGGGCATTCAAAAGGAGGGCCTACAGTTTCCCATCTCTGCCGTAAATGGTTCTGCTTACAAGGATAACCAAATATGACTCACAAGGAGGATACCCATCTTCAAGATGGGCCTGTCAAAGATGACTTGGCAAACTTAAAAATAAAACCTCCTTTTGTTGTCTCAATGAAGGCCAGGTTTTGTACACCCCACCTTTCCAGTCAAATGGGCATCACCCCCATAACTGTAAACATGCTCATTTATTAGTCATCAATGACATGCTGGTGAGTCCTACTGGTGTAATAGATTAGAAGTCATCTTTGTCACCTGGATAACACCAGTGTCTCCATAGGCCTACAGTGCATTCGGGAAGAACACAGTACTTCATAATGACAAAGCAAAAACAGGTTTTTAGGAAATGTGTATACTTTCTCATGAAAAAAAAAATGTATGTATTCAGACCTTTTGCTATGAGACTTTAAATTGAGCTCAGGTGCGTCCTGTTTCCATTAATCATCCTTGATGTTTCTACAACTTGATTGGAGTCTACCTGGGGTAAATTACATTGATTAGACATGATTTGGAAAGGCATGTCGGCGCAAATACCAAGCCATGAGGGTGAGGGCTTGTCCGTAGAAGTCTGAGACAGGATTGTGTCGAGTACCAAAACATTTCTGCAGCATTGAAGGTCCCCAAGAACATGGAAGATGTTTAGAACCACCAAGGCCCTTCCTAGATCTGGCCACCCGGCCAAACTGAGCAATCGGGGGAGAAGGGCCTTGGTCAGGGAGGTTACCAAGAACCTGATGGTCACTGACAGATCTCCAGTGTTCCTCTATGGCGATGGGAGAGCCTTCCAGAAGGACAGCCATCTCTGCAGCACTCCAACAATCAGGCTTTTATGGTAGAGCGGCCAGACGGAAGCCATTCAGTAAAAGGCACATGACAGTCCGCTTGGAGTTTGCCAAAAGGCACCTAAAGACTCTCAGACCATGAGAAACAAGATTCTCTGGTCTGACGAAGCCAAGATTTAACTCTTTGGCTTAAAGGCCAAGCATCACGTCTGGAGGAAATCTGGCACCATCCCTACTGTGAAGCGTGATGGCAGCATCATGCTGTGGGGATGTTTTTCCGCAGCAGGGACTTAGACTTGTCAGGATCGTGGGAAAGATGAAAAGAGCAAAGTACAGAGAGATGCTTGTTGAAAACCTGTTCCAGAGAGCTCTGGACCTCGGACTGGGGCAAAGGTTCACCTTCCAACAGGACAACGACCCTAAGCACACAGCCAAGATGCAGGAGTGGCTTCGGGACAAGTATGAATGTTCTTGAGTGGCCCAGCCAGAGCCAGGACTTGAACCCGATCAAACATCTCTGGAGTGACCTGAAAATAGCTGTGGAGCAACGCTCCCCATCCAACTTGACAGAGCTTGAGAGGATCTGCAGAGAAGAATGGGAGAAACTCCCCAAATACAGGTGTGCTAAGCTTGTAGCGTCATACCCAAGAAGACTCGAGGATGTAATTGCTACCAAAGGTGCTTCAACAAAGTACTGAGTAAAAGGTCTGAATACTTAAGTAAATGTGATATTTCAGTTTATTTTGAAATACATTTGCAAACATTATGAGGTATTGTGTGTAGATTGATGAGGGGGGAATAATAATAATAATAATAATAATAAAATAATAATTTTAGAATAAGGCTGTAACGTGACAAAAAGTCAAGGGGACCGAATGCTTTCCGAATGCACTGCATGTCATTTAATAAAATTAATAACCTTTTTTTTTTTTTTCTTAGGGCGGCAGGTAGCCTAGTGTTTCGGTTGCTGGTTTAAATCCCAGAGCCAACTAAGTGAAAACTCTGTGCCTTTTTGAGCAAGGCACTTAAACCTAATCGTTCCTGTAAGTAGCTCTGGATGAGTGTCTGCTAAATGACTAAATCGTAAAAGTTAAATAAAACATTTATTCAACCTTTATTTAACCAAAATAGGTTATCTCATTTGCAACCAAGACCTCGACATGAGATCAAAGCCTAGACATCCTCCTCTTGTTGAGTTTTTGTGTTGTGATTTCTTTTGATCGGCCAATCCGTCAGCCCTACCAGGAGCTTGTGATGGATGTGAAATGGGATCCAGGCTGGGTTATCAGTGACATCGTGTCGTGTTTGCATCAGCCAAAAGMACATTAGGCTGTGTTTGCTTTGAGTAAATCCTGGAGTCAACAGGGAACACTCGTGATTCTGGGGACAGGAAATGGCGGAACCCTCTGTTTGCAGGAGGGAGAGAGGGATGATTACTTTCTAGATTAGAGGCTCACTTCAGAGCCAGGGGACGTCCTCCAACGACAGCAAACCATTAAGGTTTATTTAACGATATACATCATTCTTGAACACTTCCACCGACAATGAGTCATGGTGGGTTTTTTAAACAACATATGTTGAACAGTGCTATGAATTCTTGGATATGTGTAGCAAACTTTTATAAGAAGTTATGTGAGATACTGTACATGAACAGATCTATTGAAGGGGTTATTTCTGTCATTCACTCAAGATGAAATGTGATGTAGGKACTAGGGAAAATGATGACAGAAAGGGGCGCTTGAAGCCTTCGATAAGTCAGCCTCTGCATTAGTTATGTGTTACAAAGAGAGCTCTACATATTGAGTTTGGAGAAAATGCCCCCCATATGTTTCAGTGCATTTACATTTATTCATTACTTTTTTTATTTCACCTTTATTTAACCAGGTAGGCCAGTTGAGAACAAGTTCTCATTTACAACTGCAACCTGGCCAAGATAAAGCAAAGCAGTGCGACAAAAACAACAACACAGTTACACATGGGATTAACAAAAGTGCAGTCAATAACACAATAGAAAAGGTCTATTTACAGTGTGTGCAAATGTAGTAAGATTAGGGAGGTTAGGCAATAAATAGGCCATAGAGGTGAAATAATTACAATTTAGCATTACATGCCCATTACTGCTGCCATTGCAGTGCAATGATCAATGATCATCAAAACGATCATTTTGGGGACATTGCAGAAAGAGTTTAGTATAAACAAGACCCTGACCAATACCATGATTTTAGCTCTGATAAAAGATTTGGGTGACAAGCCCAACAATATCGATATGTCTTCTAATATTCCTGCACTCAGCACTATGATATCATTTWAAAAAAATGCTTAATAACTCATTCACGCTCACGCACACACACACAGGTCTACTGCTCACTTGCTTGCACACACACTTCACAGACTACGTAATTGCATTTGTTTGACCCATAACCTGAGAGGACATGCTGATCCAATCCGCCTGCAAACAGAAGGATAAAATTACATCATTCGTAAGTGTGCCGAGCCATTGGCTTGCTTGCATCATTTGCAATCAAAAGGGAAAAATATAACCAAGGAGGTGACCGTATCACACTTCCAAACCTAGTACCACATTTTATGTTCCAGTCCCTCTTCAAGTCTTTCTTTATTTAATTGCTTGGATGACTAATACGAAGAGTCCCTCTCTCACCCATTTTCAGCACAGCATGACACCTGGTGATGGTGTGTGATGTCACTTTAGAATCCTGCCTCTTTTCAGTCTTTCTCTGGAGCTACTGGCTCGTGTCCTTTACCTGAAGTGGGTCTCTTCTAACCGCTTTGAACACGGCTGCTCCAGCTACACTCTTAGAACCCTTTTGGAACGCTTTTTTCTAAGGGTTCCCCAYAGGAGAACCCTTTTTGGTTCCAGGCAGAACTGTTTTTGGTTCTGCCCTCAGAGGGTTCTACCTGGAACCAAAAGGGTTATATCTGGAACTAAAAATAGTTATTCAAAGGGTTCTCCTATGGGGACAGCTGAATAACCCTTTTAGGTTTTAGATTGCTCCTTTTTTTTCTAAGAGTGTACATTAAAAATGTAAGTACTCTTTTTGATTTTGTTCATTTTTATACATTGTTTCAAACAATATTATACTCTACAAATACATAACCAGTGTTGTGTATTCATAGATATCATGGAAACCACGCTTTCCCCCCAAAATTACTAAGAGAAAAATATATACAATTATATATATTTTGTCTCTGTTTCATAATTTTCCTTCAATTCGCAAGAGGCTGAATGTACCTCACCGGAAAAAGCATCCGAGTGACCGAAACGGGCTACACATACAGAGACAGAGCAGCTCTATCTATCTGATGTCTGGTCAAAAAGGGAATGACATTGTTGCCCCCCTGTAGCATTGAATGCAAGGGAAGCCAGCGAACATTTGGCCTCCCTTGATTAAAAAAAGTATAAAATAATAGCCAATCAGCTTTGAGTTAAACTGAGCGACAGTCTTGTATTTGGAGTGGGTTTCATTTCTCACAGCAGCACACTGGTGATGTTTTCACCAGCATTGTGTGGTGAGGAGGATACACAGGGAGGCAGAAAAGATGGCGACACTGCTTTGGAGATGAGAGTTGCTAGAGGTGGAAGTCCCTACTCACAGGAGGTTTCACTGATAGGGATGCTGTGGTACTGTTATATTAGCGGCAAATAGGAAAGTAGCAAGGATGCCTCTCCAGCTACAATTCTACTGACTGTATGGTTYTTTTGTATGGATGTTGCACTTGCCTTGTCGTTGGATGAAAGTTTGCATTTACACATTTTAGCTTTGGAAAACCACAAGGGGGGAGGGGAGGGGGGGTAAAATGACTTGGATATGTGTGACCTAAAAAAAAAATGTAGCTTTTTAACCATTAATTTTATGGTAATATTAGATATTTGCTTTATGATCATCTATATGAAAACAACTATATGATCTGAGCAGTAGGGAAAAAAGGCTTACTTTTGTAAATGCACAGTATGTGCACACACTCTCTAGATGTAACCAAGGTCATTCATTCCACAATGCTGCACCATTCATCTGTACTATACACCCTTAATAGCACACTCATTGCAGATCCATGTGCAAGGAAGGTCACTGACATATCCATAGTTCTAGCTGTCTTTCTGAATAAATGCACACTTTGCTTTTGAGGTGCTCTTGATTGTCTAGGAGATGCTGCAGAGTGTAACCGACATACGGGTTCAGAATGGTGAAGGCTGCTATGGCAGAGAATGCCTGTGTTCTGGAGATGACATCCAATGCACAACAGTGTCTTGTAACACACCAACTACATGTTCTGAACTCAATGACCATACTTTACATATGCACTGGGTACTATGAACACCTTCCTAATATTGAGTTGGACCCCCCCTTTTGGCTTCAGAACAGCCTCAATTTGTCGGGGCATTGACTCTACAAGGTGTCAAGCATTCCACAGGGATGCTGGCCCATGTTGACGACAATACTTCCCACAGTGTCAAGTTAGCTGGATGTCCTTTGGGTGGTGGACCATTCTTGATACACACGGGAAACCGTTGAGCGTGAATAACCCAGCAGTGTTGCAGTTTTTGACACACTCAAACCGGTGCGCCTGGCACCTACTACCATACGCCAATCAAAGGCACTTAAAACGTTTGTGTTCGCCTCCCGAGTGGCGTAGTGGTCTAAGGCACTGCATCGGAGTGTTAGCTGTGCCGCTAGAGATTCTGGGTTTGTGTCCAGGCTCTGTCGCAGCCGGCCGCGACCACGAAACCCATGGGGCGGCACACAATTGGCCCAGCGTTGTCTGGGATAGAGGAGGGTTTGGCTGGCAGGGATGTCCTTGTCCCATCGCAAACTCATGACTCCTGTGCCGGGCCGGAYGCAGTGCACGCTGACACCTCCGACACATTGGTATCGCTGGCTTCTGGGTTAAGTGGGCATTGTGTCAAGAAGCAGTGCGGCTTGGTTGGGTTACACAGTAATTATGACAACTTCCAGAGGACGTCCTCCAACCTATCAGAGCTCTTGCAGCATTTTATAAAAAATGTTGCTACTATTTGCTACAACTTTGGAAGTATGCTTGGGGTCATTGTCCATTTGGAAGACCCATTTGCGACCAAGCTTTAACTTCGTGACTGATGTCTTGAGATGTTGCATCAATATATCCACATAATATTCCTGCCTCATGATGCCATCTATTTTGTGACGCACACCAGTCCCTCCTGCAGCAAAGCACCCCCGCAACATGATGCTGCCACCCCTGTGCTTCACGGTTGGGATGGTGTTCTTYGGCTTGCAAGCCTCCCCCTTTTTCCTCCAAACATAACGATGGTCATTATGACCAAACAGTTCTATTTTTGTTTCATCAGACCAGAGGACATTTCTCCAAAAAGTACGATCTTTGTCCCCATGTGCAGTTG
>NC_036866.1:9474212-9488848 GCF_002910315.2 Salvelinus sp. IW2-2015
GTTTCCTCCAGCATCTTCACAAGGTCCTTTGCTGTTGTTCTGGGGTTGATTTGCCTTTTTCGCACCAAAGTACGTTCATCTCTAGGAGACAACGTGTCTCCTTCCTGAGCGGTATGACGGCTGCGTGGTCCCGTGGTGTTTATACTTGCGTACTATTGTTTGTACAGATGAACGTGGTACCTTCAGGCATTTGGAAATTGCTCCCGAGGATGAACCAGACTTGGAGGTCTACAAAAAAAAAATCTGAGGTCTTGGCTGATTATTWTTGATTTTCCCATGATGTCAAGCAAAGAGGCACTGAGTTTGAAGGTAGGCCTTGAAATACATCCACAGGTACACCTCCAATTGACTCAAACGATGTCAATTAGCCTATCAGAAGTTTCTAAATTGTTTGAAAAAGTACCTGTGTCATGCACAAAGTAGATGTCCTAACTGACTTGCCAAAACTATAGTTTGTGGAGTGGTTGAAAAACTAATTTTAATGACTCCAACCTAAGTGTATGTAAACTTCTGACTTCAACTGTACATTCAATATGAAAATATATTCAGGTCAGTCTGGCTACAGTGAAACTAGTGATTTTAATGATGCAAATGAAACGTTTTTATAATGTTCAAGACTTACGGCATGGGAAAGTTCTGCAGGAGAACTAGGCACCACCATCGCCTAATTTGCTGCATGTTTTCCTTTTGAAAAAGAAAATCACACAATCGGAAGGGTATCCCAAAAAACATATCCACTAGTGATGAGAATATCATCATTTATACATACCTCAGTGAAATCACACTGTGCTTCCATTGCAATGTACAGAGCGTACTGTAAGTTAAGAAAGAGTAGGTTGTTAAGTTAGATAGTTATGATAACAATAATGATAATAATACCACCACCCCCCCCAGGAATATAGTTTAGGGTGTAGAAGACATCGCCCCCAAGAAGTCACATCATCATCCAGCTCTGCAGGAGTTTGATGTATGAATTGTGTATTTAGTGTAAAAACTGTAGGAAATAGGTCCCAAAAAGTGTCAAGAATAATAAACAAGATAAAGTATGTAACAGAACATAACATTTGACATACCAATTAGGATCTGGCAACAAAAAAAAACATACTGCAAGCACAGAAATAATAATAACAGAAAATAGGACTAATATAATATACTGAATAGCCAGCATCTTACCATCAAAACAAACACACCACAGTTGCTTGAGAAACCTTGCTTTGGTAGGCCCTGTGGTGTGAACAAGGTACAATTTTCAACAAAAGTATGACAATCAAATGGTACAGTTCAGTAGAATWATTTAAAGGAATATCTAACCTGAACATCCTCCACACCAAAAGTCCTCCAATGTCCAGGGGACAAGATCAGAGCAATGTTTATGTGAACACTGTGTATGTGAAAGTAAAGAAAATGTACAATTCAACAGCTTTTTATACTCCAGCATGCATACAAATTTTGAACACAGTTGGAACTGAATTAGATTACAAACACACCATTTCTCACATCAATGCACTCACATGCCAAAAATCTTTCCTTGGACACTGTTTCAAAGCAATGTGTATGCGTTCTTCGTAAATGTGTTTAAGTTTTTCTTATTTAACTTCAGTTTGCAGTGTGGACAAGCTACAATGACTTTTCTTGATTTGCCATGTATGTTGAGACCAGGTGATTTCATTTTTGTATATACTATGTGTAGGCTGTGTAGACTCGCTATGTGTAACTAAGGGAATGGCATTAAATGTGTGTTGTCAGAGCCAGCCAAACACAAGGAATACATTGAAGAAACACAAATCAACGATCAAATAACTGTACATGTAAACCTAGGCTTACTGCTCAAGTAGGCAAATTTGGCCAAATAAGATTCCCTCATTGTAAGTAATTAGCTAGCTCACATGCAAAAGGGTGCTATTGCTATTTAGCTAGCTCAAGTGAAAATGGGTGCTAATTAACACTATGCTAACATCGGTGCGGTAGTTGATTATATAAAAATATACCACTGCACTGGTATAACATGAATATTGCAAAGTACATTATGCATAATGACAGTCTCGTACTTCCATGGTTTATATTTTTATCCATTACGGTTAGGTTCGATTAAGATTCGCTTTCGTTGACTTTGATACCTTCGACGTGGACCTCAACTTGGGTGACCTTGAAGGAGACGGGAAGGGTTCAGGTTAAGCACGTTTGACTCCGCCCACATTGAGCCCAGCCCCGAACTGCACACTGCAGTCAGGGGCTCCTCAAACCTTCTGCACAGATTCTGTCAGACCTGGGCCCTGACACAATCTCAGTAAGACAAAAATAATGGTGTTCCAAAAAAGGTCCAGTTGCCAGGACCACAAATACAAATTCCATCTAGACACCGGTGCCCTAGAGCACACAAAAAACTATACCTCAGCCTAAACATCAGCGCCACAGGTAACTTCCACAAAGCTGTGAATGATCTGAGAGACAATGCAAGAAGGGCCTTCTATGCCATCAAGAGGAACATGACATTTGACATAACAAATTAGGATCTGACAAACAAATCTTGAATCAGGACTGCAACACAAGTAGATGCAACTAAATCATGAGAAAACAAAAAGATAATTACTTGACACATTGGAAAGAATTAAGAAAAAAACAGAGCAAACTAGAATGCTATCTGGCCCTAAACAGAGAGTACAGTCGTGGCCAAACGTTTTGAGAATGACACAAATATAAATTTTCACAAAGTTTGCTGCTTCAGTGTCTTTAGATATTTGTCAGATTACTATGGAATACTGAAGTATAATTACAAGCATTTCATAAGTGTCAAAGGCTTTTATTGACAATTACATTAAGTTGATGCAAAGAGTCAATATCTGCAGTGTTGACCTTTTTCAAGACCTCTGCAATCCGCCCTGGCATGCTGTCAATTAACTTCTGGGCCACATCCTGACTGATGGCAGCCCATTCTTGCATAATCAATGCTTGGAGTTTGTCAGAATTTGTGGGTTTTTGTTTGTCCACCTTCTCTTGAGGATTGACCACAAGTTCTCAATGGGATTAAGGTCAGGGGAGTTTCCTGGCCATGGACCCAAAATATCAATGTTTTTTTCCCAGAGCCACTTAGTTATCACTTTTGCCTTATGGCAAGGTGCTCCATCAGGCTGGAAAAGGCATGGTTTGTCACCAAACTGCTCCTGGATGGTTGGGAGAAGTTGCTCTCGGAGGATGTGTTGGTACGATTCTTTATTCATGGCTGTGTTCTTTTGTGAGTGAGCCCTTGGCTGAGAAGCAACCCCACACATGAATGGTCTCATGATACTTTACTGTTGGCATGACACAGGACTGATGGTAGCTGTTACGCACACCTCTAAGAAGAGGGAACGCAACACCCTGCTACAACTCAACTCCCCGTGAAGTGAAAGAGGTATGGGACTGTAGGTGCGAGTAAGGATGACAAAAGGCAGAGAAGTTACCGTTTATTAGGAATTTATTCCATCACACGGTAATATGGGGAAAAGGGGCTGGACGGAACTAAAGCAAAGAAAGTAAATATCCAAAGCCCCCTTACCTTACCTGCCTACCCACTACTTACCTAACTTAGCACCACCTGGTGCGCTAACCAAAATACAAAGGGGTGGTCCGCCCAGGTCTTACCTAGTGTGCCTAGACGGTGAATATACTACGGGTATATGTATGCCCGCGGGCCTCTTGCCGAAGCACTCCCTTCCCCCCTGGGAACAAATGAAACAATTATCCAAACAATTTCAATAATCAAAACACTGCGTTCTATTGACACACAAAAGACATAACCAATCAGCTCTCTCACTCAACCAATACAGAACACACTACTAAGCTCCCTCTGAGAACAACCAACACAGTATATCACCCTCACAGCAATAAGCCTCCTCTCTCAGCAATCATCTCTGTCATCATCTCAGTATATACAATCAATCTCTCTCTATATCACAATCAAACTCCCCTGAACAGAACACTGGCTTTTATATAGCTTCAGAAGGAGTCTAATGGGATACAGCTGTAACTTGACGAGGGGGAGAGGTCAGCTCCAATCATCAATGGGGCTGACCAATCAGCTGCTTGGGGAGAATTCAGGAAGCCATCTCCTGAAACACACACACTCAAATACACAAACTACAACACAGAAACTGGGGAACGTAACAGTAGCGCTCACCTTGTCTTCTCCGGACAAGCTTTTTTCCGGATGCCCCAAACAATCGGAAACGGGATTCATCAGAGAAAATGATTTTACCCCAGTCCTCAGCAGTCCAATCCCTGTACCGTTTGCAGAACATCAGTCTGTTCCTGATGTTTTTCCTGGAGAGAAGTGGCTTCTTTGCTGCCCTTCTTGACACCAGGCCATCCTCCAATAGTATTCGCCTCACTGTGCGTGCAGATGCACTCACACCTGCCTGCTGCCATTCCTGAGCAAGCTCTGTACTGGTGGTGCCCCGATCCTGCAGCTGAATCAACTTTAGGAGACGGTCCTGGCGCTTGCTGGACTTGGGTGCCCTGAAGCCTTCTTCACAACAATTGAACCGCTCTCCTTGAAGTTCTTGATGATCTGATAAATGGTTGATTTAGGTGCAATCTTACTGGCAGCAATATCCTTGCCTGTGAAGCCCTTTTTGTGCAAAGCAATGATGACCACCCTCCTTTTGAAGCTTCCAGTCTGTTATTCGAACTCAATCAGCATGACAGAGTGATCTCCAGCCTTGTCCTTGTCAACACTCACACCTGTGTTAACGAGAGAATCACTGACATGTCAGCTGGTCCTTTTGTGGCATGGCTGAAATGCAGTGGAAATGTTTTTGGGGGATTCAGTTCATTTGCATGGCAAAGAGGGACTTTGCAATTAATTGCAATTCATCTGATCACTCTTCATAACATTCTGGAGTATATGCAAATTGCCATCATACAAACTGAGGCAGCAGACTTTGAAAATTAATATTTGTGTCATTCTCAAACCTTTTGGCCACGACTGTACACAGTGCCAGAATACATGACTACTGTGAATGACCCAAAATGAAGGAAATCTTTGACTATGTACAGACTCAGTGAGCATAGCCTTGCTATTGAGAAAGGCTGCAAAAGGCAGACCTGGCTCTCAAGAGAAGACAGGCTATGTGCACACTGAGCTACACTTCCTAACCTCCTGCCAAATGTATGACCATATTAGAGACACGTATTTCCCTCAGATTACACAGACCCACATAGAATTTGAAAATGAATCAAATTTTGATAAACGCCCATATCTATTTGGTGAAATACCACAGTGTGTAATCACAGCAGCAAGATTTGTGATCTGTTGCCACCAAAAATGTCAACCAGTGAAGAACAAACACCATTGTAAATACAACCTATATTTATGTTTATTTATTCTCYCTTTTGTACTTTAACTAGTGGGAGGGAGAGGGAGGGAGTCATGCTGTTTGTATGTGGCTGCTATCAAAGTGAACTGTGTTTTACGTGTGATCAGTGGCGTATTCATTCCACCGATACTTTAAACGGAAGCAAACGAAAAGGGGGTAAACATACTGGAATTTGTCCAATAGAAACTTGTTTGCAACTTTTCGACTAACGATTACACCCTAGACCAGCTAGATGCAGTCAAGAATGTGCAAGGCGGTATTGAATGTGTCAATGTCTGTCACCTTGATTACTCAAATTTCTTTCGACGTTGTAGAATTTGATTTATAGGCTCGGTTGTAGCAACATCATGATGGGTATAGGTAAAATGTGAGTATCATGTAGTAGCCTAAACCTATTGATGTTACATTGAGCTGGTTGAATGGAATGTGACTGACAGTCATCCAATATGCTGTAATCGAAATAARGCCATGCTCATGAAAAAAAATATTGTCCTCCTTTACCTTAAATGGCACCATCCGCCACTGCCACACACCATGATGGCGCTAGCATTATTGACTTGCCTTTTATGTTTATGTACCCATCACAATTGAATGGATTACCTCGTCGATAGTATTGTTATTACCTCGTCGAAGWCATTTTGGGAAAAAGCCCCTAATATAGTGATTTATGCCAACGTGCTATAGTATAAAACATTTGCGCCCCAGTATATGAAGTTAGCCTGGCCCCAAATCGATTTAGGCTTTAGCCAACTACCGTCAGATGAGTAGGCTAAAAAGCCATACAGATCTGGGACCAGGCTGTTTGAAGTCCCTATGCATGCTCTTTTTGGTGCTTTATCCCTCACATACACTGTCAATATCCTACTATTCTAAAATTGACCTGTTGTGGGTGTCTAATGTCCGTCCTTAATTCCTCACAGACGCACATTATCGGTCTAGTTGTGAGCCTAGAACTCTCCATCCTGCCCTGTGAGTGTTCTGGGCCGGAGTGTATATGCCTTAAATGTTTCATAGATATTGACAACAAAGCGAGATGATAGTTTAGATTTGTGAATATTTGCAAAATCTTTTCACTTATGACAATGAGACTTGCGTGGTGGATTTTGATTATACTAGATATTGTCTTACATACAAACGTTGTTAGTAATTATTTAATGTACTCTCTCTATTCCAGGAATTCAGATTTAGGCCGCTTTCTAAATATAGTATAAAAAAAGCTTTGGAGACTGTTTAACCATTTACCATTAATTTACGTAATTGCATAAAATAGGATCACAATTTGTTTGACTTAAGGAGTCTGCAACATTCATTTCCAGACCGAGCTTTCAGGAGTATTTTAGTCTAAGGGTCATATTTGGAAAGGTCTGATGCTGGCTTATGAGTTAACCATCAGGACAAACTCTGCTTGTAGATTCTTTCCGTTTGCCCTTACCAGATTCAGGCAGTTATAGCCTGTATTTTCCAGACCCTCTTTATAAAAGCATGTTATTATTTCTAGGTAGCACATAATGTGTTCTTTTTACTTTGTACTATCAAAGTCATATTGTTCCTCATCTAGCCTTCATATTACCTTAGTTTCAATATACTGGTTAGAACAGGAGTGGGCAAACTTTTGGGCTCCTGGGCMACATCAGGATTTTGAAATTCAACAGAGGGCTGCACAGATATACATTTTATTTTTGATTTGCTCGTCAAAATCTATTTGCAGGCCAGAGAAAGGGTAGTTATTTGAGAATACATGGGTCCATTATCATTTCTACATACTTTCTATCTGGTTTTAGACGTTCAACTGTGGCCGGGAGTGTTTAAAAAAAAATATTTTACCCAAATTAATCATTTCCCCCCCATCCCAAAAATGTATCAAATCCCTCGCCTGCCACATTTAATTGTCTGGCGTGCTGGATGTGGCTGTAGTTTGCACCCAACACAGTCTTAGTAATATTGTCTTTGGTGGTCGTGAATGTGATGTTCTAGTATACTATTGATAGCATTCTGTATATATAGTGCTTATATACACAAGGTCGACAGATTAGTAAATCAGGCAGAGGAAGTTACATAGCCCTTGTTCAGCTGGTTTCCAGAGGCCTTGTGTGGGGTAGACGAGGAAGGGGTCACTGGCCACCGTCGGGGTCAAAAAGGGACACAAGATGGTGTCTTCTTCCATCATCCACCAACCCCATCGGAGAAGGAACACCCTCCATTTGAGATAGGAGTCCAGATTGTTTGTGCTCCTCTCAAACTTTAGCTCCCTTTCTCTTTTTAATGGTCGGAAGAGGCCCCCTCTCATGTAACTTTACCTTGCTAACTGAGCATAATGTAGAACCAAACAGGCCTTGTCAGCTAAGACCTGTTCCTGAGCCTGAACACAGCAGCTCAGGCATGTGTTTGTTTAGGGAGAGTGAAAACATGGCTCTGACTGGTTAATGTTTACAGGCTTATGGACTGAGAAAGGAAATGTTTGTTCCTCTGAGGATGTGGAGGCTAGCGGCTAGCTCTCCCACGGCGCGCTAACCCCCCTGTATAACTCCGGCCATATTTAGGCAGGGGGAGGGAAGGGTCTTAGCACTATGTAAACAGAGCTTTTCCCGGAGGGTGGGGGCTCACACCACACTTGTGTCTGTGTCTGTCAAGCAAGACCAGTAGATCACTCTACTAAGCAAGGTA
Organism: Salvelinus sp. IW2-2015; assembly: GCF_002910315.2. Taxonomy (NCBI): domain Eukaryota; kingdom Metazoa; phylum Chordata; class Actinopteri; order Salmoniformes; family Salmonidae; genus Salvelinus; species Salvelinus sp. IW2-2015. The sequence goes on from NC_036866.1 coordinate 9,482,231, forward strand.
GAACCCAAAAGAACCCAAAAGGTTTGAGAAACTTTTGTTAAGGTACAGTCTCTGGAGATGAAAGTTTTCCAAGTTTATTTAAAACCTTTGACAACTCTTTGAGATGCCTGTGTATACCTTATTTTCCGGCCCCAAGGCACGGAGAAGATTAAGTTAAGTAATTATTTGACAGAGCATCCTGGTGGACTTTTCTCGGTGGAGAGAGGCAGCTAAAAGGTCAGAACATCGGAGCATCCCCAGCCGAGTAGAGGGGACGGGGTGTGTACGCCCACGGCAGCATGAGTGAGGCACTCTGGGATAGCGTGCCGCTGTTGGAGGTGCTCTCCTCCCCCAGCGGTGTCGGTGCCACCACCCGAACCCAGCCCATCAAACTGAAGCCACGCTCCGCTGGGGGTTCACCATGCGGCTCCCCCAGGATGTCCCCCCGGGACTCGCCCCGCAACTCTCCACTCCTCTTCCGCAAGCTCCTCATGAACCGCAGCATCACCCTGCAGAGACGCTTCACCCTGTCTCACACACCCAGGTAACGATACAGTACTTTACGATACTTTACTGTACAATAGTTTAGAATGAGAGACTTTACAATAAGATACTGTAGGCTACCATACTTTACAATGAGATGCTTTAGGGTACGATACTTTACAATACTTTGCGGTACGATACGTTACAATGAGATACTTTATTGTCCATTTGTCAGAGCTGTCTTTCTCAAGTGGTGGGTTGATTCCTTGGGTGCTGGCTGAAGACTTGATTGTAGCCTGAAAGATTAGTTTTGTTGGATGGTGCCACAAGGAAAGTTGAAAGGTTTTAGATGGGTCACAGCGCAAACCAGTCTCCTGTTTTTCTGCACATCATTGTATGATGCCTGATAATTACCCCTTGAAGGCATTAAGATGCCAGATAGTTATCCCTTTTGAATTCCCTATGTGATGCTAAGGACGTCAATTGAGGAGACTAATAGTTTATGCAATAGGGCTTTGTTTTGGAGTCGTCACACTTCTAGAGCTCTTTCTGTTCCACATCATGTAGTTGTCATGGGATTTGCTCGCTAACACACCCTCCTGGCCTGGTCTGAAGGTAACTCCTGAGTCTAAATCATGGGTTAATGTTTCTGTTGACGTCTCTTATGTTGGTGTCTCAATGAAGTCTTTTGTTTGTAACGCTACAGACAAGCCTCTCGTCTTCTGCCTCAGGTGTTCAGTACTGTTCAGCAGGCCAGCTATAGGTCAACACTGTGCTCTGTGTCTGATGTACCAATGCCTTATCCACTTAGCAACCTGGCTAAACAAAAGCAGAGTCACCTCTTCACTCGGGGGTGATTTTTAATCTGTTTCTATTATAGGCTTACTTTGTTGTTACCCGTGATTGCATGTGGTGTGCCTCTGATGTCAACACAGGTGAAATGCCACCGGCCAAATCATACGTACTGTTCAAAAGCTATACAGATYAAAGTATTCTCAAGTAGAACTTAATAGAGTTTCAATAGCTATGGATAGAAGCCTTTCCAAAACCGTTAGCAGCGTTATYTTCTGGCGGTCGGTGACGTCAAAGATGAATTTACCATGGCCAGGGTCATGACCTGCAGGTCATTAGGGAAACTTGAGGAAGCCAATAGYGTGACCCAAACCCTATAAAACCTCTGTTTACATAACATGCTAGACCAACTCCCCTCAACTAATGATTTGCGTTCTGTGACCTTGTCAAAAAAATATATTCTTCATTCTTGTACAAAATTATTGAGAGAAATGCATCCTTCATGTGATTCATCACTCATGGATGGAGTTACACACAAAGTTTTTTGAATGGGTTAAAGCACAATTTTTTTTATATTTTCAGCTCTAACTAGTAATGCATTTCCCAGAAGGGCAGGCGATGTGTGTTTGTAATCCAAAAATTGCATAATATATCATATTGTTAATACAACTATTTTATTTTTGATTTATTTATTAAGGAAAGGGGTTGTTTGTGTAGGTCGGGGGGAGTTGTAATTTTGTCAACAAAGCAGGATGACAGAAATATTATGGCAAGTTTTCAAACTACTGGTAGTTTCTTTAGGACGATATATAAAGCGATCTGTGCATTTGAACAACAGCATAAATACCTATTATTTTGCATGTAAAAAACATAATCCTCACTGCTGCCACTGTTTAGAAAAGATGACCAACTATTTAGAATGAGCAGCCAGGTCACGAGTGAGTGCACCGGTGACAAGCAGATGGAGAAAGCAACAAGCACAGATGTGAAAAGACATGATATAACTGGGAATAGCCAGCAAGATGTCAAAAAGCACAATGAGCTAGCCATACTTCCGTGTTTAAGACATTAGTTCAGGCTTTAAATTGTCATGTGAGCTAGGAAACCGGTACCGGTAGCTAGCTTGCCCGTAGCTATCTAGCTAGCCAACTTGCTTATTGAAGGTAACTGGACAATTTGACCCCACAAAATCTAACTATTTCTGAATGTAACTCAAAATTACTGTAGCTGGCTAATTTAATTTGATTACGCTGTTTTAGTCCACACAAAATGTCACCCTGTCCACTACACTATCTATAATTAAAAGAACGGCCAGGGAAACAAAATACGGTGTTGCAAATTGGGCAGTCACAGAACAATGCTTTTTTTTTGTCCAACCAGGTCTGTGAGAAGGTTCTAGCTAATGTATCCCTTGGTCTTTTGACTGTTGTTGGATGTGGATGTCCAGAGGGGTATTACAGAAAGATGGTTTAACAAATTCAAAAGTTGCTGAACATATCTGGCTTGTCTTAACCAGATGAGGGTGTCCAGGATTTCTTGGTTACAGAATGGCTGCTTCTTGTTTGTTATTAGGCTAAGTTAAGCGCAGATCGGTTGACCTGACAACTGGCGCGTGCACGCATGCGTGTGCAACATTCAAAGAGGTCCTCATGTCGATGGCAGAATTTGTTTTATATATGGAGTCAAAAGACAAAGCCCAATATTTCACAAGTCTAGAACAACAAACAATCGTAAAACAAATATGTTCACGTATCTGCAAAACAAAAGTAATACATCTCCTGCCGCCAAAGCCAGAGAGGGAGCCTGGCAGAAAATTGCAGACAGAGTAAATAAGCAAAAGAAGTGGCACGATTCCAATATCTAATAGGCCTAGCTTACACACATTGGTGATTAGTAATAATGTTTTCACTTTATACAGCACTGTTATTGCAACGCTGGTGATATTAAGTGTCAAGGCTATAGTCTAATATGTACAGTTGAAGTCGGAAGTTTACATACACTTAGGTTGGAGTCATTAAAACTCGTTTTTCCACCTCTCCACACATTTCTTGTTAACAAACTATAGTTTTGGCAAGTCGGTTAGGACATCTACTTTGTGCATGACACAAATAATTTTTCAAACATTGGTTACAGAAAGATTATTTCACTTATAATTCACTGTATCACAATTCCAGTGGGTCAGAAGTTTACATACACTGAGTTGACTGTGCCTTTACACAGCTTGGAAAATTCCAGAAAATTATGTCATGGCTTTAGAAGCTTCTGATACGCTAATTGACATCGTTTGAGTCAATTGGAGGTGTACCTGTGGATGTATTTCAAGGCCTACCTTCAAACTCAGTGCCTCTTTGCTTGACATCTTGGGAAAATCAACTTCCGGCGCCGAAAAGAGATGGCCGCCTCGCTTCGCGTTCCTTGGAAAATATGCAGTATTTTGTTTTTTTATGTGTTATTTCTTACATACATCGGTACCCCAGGTAATCTTAGGTTTCATACATACAGTCGGAGGAACTACTGAATATACGATTAAGTCAACTCATCATCGTTCCTACCAGGAATATGACTTTCCCGAAACGGATCCAGTGTTTTGCCTTCCCACCCAATAACAATGGATCTGATCCAGCCGGCGACCTGTGCGACGCCGTAAAAGGGGAAACGAGGCGGTCTCGTGGTCAGGCTTCGGAGACGGGCACATCGCGCCCCACTCCCTAGCATACTACTCGCCAATGTCCAGTCTCTTGAACAATAAGGTTGATGAAATCCGACACGGGTAGCATTCCAGAGAGACATCAGGGATTGCAACGTGCTCTGCTTCACGGAAACATGGCTAACTCAAGAGATGCTAACGGAGTCGGTGCAGCCAGCTGGTTTCTTCATGCATCGCGCCGACAGAAACAAACATCTTTCCGGTAAGAAGAGGGGCGGGGGGGTATGCCTTATGATTAACGAGACGTGGTGTGATCATCATAACAACACACAGGATTCAAGTCATTCTGTTCACCTGATCTAGAACTCCTCACAATCAAATGTCGACCGCATTATCTACCAAGGAATTCTCTCAATCATAATCACAGCCGTATATATCCCCCCAAGCAGACACATCGATGGCCCTGAACAACTTTATCTGACTCTTGTAAACTGGAAACCACACACCCTGAGGCTGCATTCATCGTAGCTGGGGATTTTAAACAAGGCTAATCTAAAAACAAAACTCCCTAAATCTATCAGCATATCGATTGTGCTACCAGGGCTGGAAAAACCCTAGATCATTGTTATACTAATTTCCGCGACGCATATAAGGCCTCCCCGCCCCCCTTTCGGAAAAGCTGACCACGACTCCATTTTGTTGATTCCAGCCTACAAACAGAACTAAAACAACAAAGCTCCCGCGCTCAGGTCTGTTCAACGCTGGTCCGACCAATCTGAATCCACGCTTCAAGACTGCTTCGATCACACGGATTGGAATATGTTCCGCATTGCGTCAACAACAATATTGAGAATAGCTGATTCGGTGAGCGAGTTCATTAGGAAGTGCATTGACGATGTCGTACCCACAGCAACCGATTAAAACATTCCCAAACCAGAAACCGTGGATTGACGGCAGCATTCGCGTGAAACTGAAAGCGCGAACCACTGCTTTTAACCGGGCAAGGTGACCGGAAGCATGACCGAATACAACAGGTGTAGCTATTCTCTCCGCAAGGCAATCAAACAGGCTAAGTCCCAGTACAGAGACAAAATCGAGTCGCAATTCAACAGCTCAGACACGAGGTATGTGGCAGGGTCTACAGTCAATCACGGATTACAAGAAGAAAACCAGCCCCGTCGCGACCAGGATGTCTTGCTCCCCAGACAGGCTAAACAACTTTTTGCCCGCTTTGAGGACAATACAGTGCCACTGACACGGCCCCCTACCAAAAACCTGCGGGCTCTCCTTCACTGCAGCCGAGGTGAGTAAAACATTTAAACGTGTTACCCTCGCAAGGCTGCAGGCCCAGACGGCATTCCCAGCCGCGTCCTCAGAGCATGCGCAGACCAGCTGGCTGGTGTGTTTTACGGACATATTCAATCAATCCTTATCCCAGTCTTGCTGTTCCCACATGCTTCAAGAGGGCCACCATTGTTCCTGTTCCCAAGAAAGCTAAGGTAACTGAGCTAAACGACTACCGCCCCGTAGCACTCACTTCCGTCATCATGAAGTGCTTTGAGAGACTAGTCAAGGACCATATCACCTCCACCCTACCGGACACCCTAGACCCACTCCAATTTGCTTACCGACCCAATAGGTCCACAGACGACGCAATCGCAACAACACTGCACACTGCCCTAACCCATCTGGACAAGAGGAAATACCCATTGTGAGAATGCTGTTCATCGATTACAGCTCGCAATTTAACACCAATATCCCTCCCAAAACTCCGTCATCAAGCTCGAGACCCTGGGTCTCGACCCCGGCCCGTGTGCAACTGGGTCCGGGACTTCCTGACGAGGCCGCCCCCAGGTGGTGAGGGTAGGTATAACAACATCATCAAAGAATTTCACATTCTTAAAATAAAGTGGTGATCCTAACTGACCTAAGACAGGGAATCTGTACTCGGATTAAATGTCAGGAATTGTGAAAAACTGAGTTTAAATGTATTTGGCTAAGGTGTGTAAACTTCCGACTTCAACTGTAAGTTGTAGTAGCCCAATTACAATAGTAGGCCCATTCCATAGCCTATGAAGGATGAATCTTAATGTTGTGCCTTTCATGACTACACAGACAACAATCTGTTCTTTGTTTAGTTGTAACCCCTTGGGAGTCACAGATCATCTGACAAAGAAGTAAAGAAGATCATTGAATTTAATGACTTTCTGAAAAGATTTGGTTTGGTGAAAGCGTAGGATACAGTATTCAATACCTAGCTACCTGTTAATTCTTTAAAAAGATGTTCTGTTCACGTAGTCTCATTAATTTGGTCCAGAGTCTTTGAATGGGGATGTGTGTCCATCTATAGCACCAATGACGTTTGGAAAATCTGCAGGTTGAATTAGGCTATTTATAATTTTTATCATGTTGTCGAGGCTTTTAATTTGAGATTTACAAGGCATCGCTGGCAGTCAACTGAGCCGCAGCCTACTGTACCTGCAATTCTGTAAAATTCCTCAATGATTATATGGACAGCTTGATGAGCCAGGGAATGCAACAAAGTCATAAAAAAACTTCCAGTTGCAAAAAAGGGTTACATTTGCTGTATGGGTAAATTCTGATATAAAATGATTTATTCAAGGTCCAATAATTAATTCCCTTTGTAAAGCAAGGCGAACAATGCAGGCTCCGATGTCAAGTGGATTTTCCAAGAAGGGACAGGCTGTAGTGGCAAG
>NC_036866.1:9488873-9505340 GCF_002910315.2 Salvelinus sp. IW2-2015
AAGCACGGGGTGGCAGCATCATGTTGTGGGGTGCTTTGCTGCAGGAGGGACTGGTGCACTTCACCAAATAGATGGCATCATGTGGTTGGAAAATTATGTGGATATATTGAAGCAACATCTCAAGACATCAGTCACGAAGTTAAAGCTTGGTCGCAAGTAGGTCTTCCGAATGGACAATGACACCAAGCAACTTCCAAAGTTGTGGCAAAATGGCTTAAGGACAACAAAGTCAAGGTATTGGAGTGGCCTCACAAAGCCCTGACCTCAATCCTATAGAAAATTGTGGGCAGAACTGAAAAAGCGTGTGCAAGCAAGGAGGCCTACAAACCTGACTCAGTAACACCAGCTCTGTCAGGAAGAATGGGCCAAAATTCACCCAACTTATTGTGGAAGGCTACCCGAAACGTTTGTCCTAAGTTAAACCATTTAAAGGCAATGCTACCAAATACTAATTGAGTGTATGTAAACTTCTGACCCACTGGAAATGTGATGTAAGAAATAAAAGCTGAAATAAATCATTCTCTCTACTATTATTCTGACATTTCACATTCTTAAAATAAAGTGGTGATCCTAACTGACCTAAGACAGGGAATCTGTACTCGGATTAAATGTCAGGAATTGTGAAAAACTGAGTTTAAATGTATTTGGCTAAGGTGTGTAAACTTCCGACTTCAACTGTAAGTTGTAGTAGCCCAATTACAATAGTAGGCCCATTCCATAGCCTATGAAGGATGAATCTTAATGTTGTGCCTTTCATGACTACACAGACAACAATCTGTTCTTTGTTTAGTTGTAACCCCTTGGGAGTCACAGATCATCTGACAAAAGAAGTAAAGAAGATCATTGAATTTAATGACTTTCTGAAAATGATTTGGTTTGGTGAAAGCGTAGGATACAGTATTCAATACCTAGCTACCTGTTAATTCTTTAAAAAGATGTTCTGTTCACGTAGTCTCATTAATTTGGTCCAGAGTCTTTGAATGGGGGATGTGTGTCCATCTATAGCACCAATGACGTTTGGAAAATCTGCAGGTTGAATTAGGCTATTTATAATTTTTATCATGTTGTCGAGGCTTATTAATTTGAGATTTACAAGGCATCGCTGGCAGTCAACTGAGCCGCAGCCTACTGTACCTGCAATTCTGTAAAATTCCTCAATGATTATATGGACAGCTTGATGTCCATATAATGCAGGGAATGCAACAAAGTCATAAAAAAACTTCCAGTTGCAAAAAAGGGTTACATTTGCTGTATGGGTAAATTCTGATATAAAATGATTTATTCAAGGTCCAATAATTAATTCCCTTTGTAAAGCAAGGCGAACAATGCAGGCTCCGATGTCAAGTGGATTTTCCAAGAAGGGACAGGCTGTAGTGGCAGACAAGAATCTGATTGGTGGAAAAGTCCTGTATTTATTTAAATCAAATCCAATTTTATTTGTCACGTGCCGAAAACAACAGTGAAATGCTTACTTACAWGCCCTTAACCAACAATGCAGGTTTAGGAAAAAGTAAGTTAAGTAACAAATAATTAAAGAGCAGCAGTAGTGAGGTTATATACAGGGGGTACCGGTACAGTCAATGTGCGGGGGCACCGGTTAGTCGAGGTCGTTGAGGTAATATGTACATGTAGGTAGAGTTAAAGTGACTGAGCATAGATAATAAACGGAGAGTAGCAGCAGTGTAAAAGAGGGGAGGGGGGGGGGCAATGCAAATAGTCTGGGTAGCCATTTGATTAGCTGTTCAAGAGTCTTATGGCTTGGGGGTAGAAACTGTTAAGAAGACTTTTGGACCTAGACTTGGTGCTCCGGTACCGCTTGCCGTGCGGTAGCAGAGAGAACAGTCTATTTTAAAAACATTTAATGTTTTTGTTTAAAATATATATATATATATATATATACATACATACATACATACATACATACATACATACATACATACATACATACATAATGATCAATTTGATGTTATTTTAATGGACAAAATGTGCTTTTCTTTCAAAAACAAGGACATTTCTAAGTGACCCCAAACTTTTGAACACTACCGTTCAAATCTTTGGGGTCACTTAGAAATGTCCTTGTTTTTGGAAAAAAACAACAACATTTTTGTCCATTACAATAACATCAATTTGATCAGAAATACAGTGTAGACATTGTTAATGTTGTAAATGACAATTGTTGCTGGAAATGGCAGATTTTTTATGGAATATCTACATAGGTGTACAGAGGCCCATTATCAGCAACCATCACTCCTGTGTTCCAATGTCACGTTGTGTTAGCTAAACCAAGTTTATCATTTTAAAAGGCTAATTGATTATTAGAAAACCCTTTTGAAATTATGTTAGCACAGCTGAAAACTGTTGTCCTGATTTTAAAAAAGCAATAAAACTGGCCTTCTTTAGACTAGTTGAGTATCTGGAGCATCAGCATTTGTGTGTTCAATTATAGGCTCAAAATGGCCAGAAACAAAACTTTCTTCTGAAACTTGTCAGTCTATTCTTGTTCTGAGAAATGAAGGCTATTCCATGTGAGAAACTGCCAAGAATCTGAAGATGTCGTACCACACTGTATACTATTCCCTTCACAGAACAGCGCAAACTGGCTCTAACCAGAATAGAAAGAGGAGTGGGAGGCCCCGGTGCACAACTGAGCAAGAGGACAAGTACATTAGAGTGTCTAGTTTGAGAAACAGATTCCTCACAAGTCCTCAACTGGCAGCTTCATTAAATAGTACCCGCAAAACACCAGTTTCGACGTCAACAGTGAAGAGGCGACTCCAGGATGCTGGCCTTCTAGGCAGAGTTGCAAAGAAAAAGCCATATCTCAGATTGGCCAATAAAAAGAAAAAATTAAGATGGGCAAAAGAACGCAGACACTGGACAGAGGAACTCTGCCTAGAAGGCCAGCATCCCGGAGTCGCCTCTTCACGGTTGACGTTGAGACTGGTGTCTTGCGGGTACCATTTTATGATGTTTGCACACGTTCTGGTTTGACAGATCTCGCTAAATCAATTATGCGGCTTTCTGGAATACCCCTCAGGTCAGATCCCAGGCTCCCACTGACTGTTATGAATATTTATTTGCATGTTAATTGCAATTTTCTATTTGGCACCATCTGTTGAGTACATGATAGAGCATACTTCCCCCCCTGTAGTTAACTGGAAAGCTGGTTTTTAATAATATGTTTTTGTAAGAGTAAAATGTACACAGATTTACAGCACTTTCATTATAATTTTACGCATAATCCAAGAATTGTATAATATAGAATATTTGATTTATACAACTATTTTTATTCTATTACCAATCACAACTGTGGCACCACCCCTAATGGACAGGTTAAGATTCTCTAAGAAAATATATGCTGAAATTTCTCATGCATGTCAGTGCTGTTTTTTTAGATAAAAATATAATTGTTTATCATATGTGAATAGTCCTGGAGTGTCCTYTTCGAATGTTAATGTTTACATACTGTGTTACTAATTTCATATGTGTATATACTGTATTCTAGTCAATGCCACTCCGACATTGCTCGCCCTAATAATTATATATTTCTTAATTACATTCTTTTACTTTAAGATTTGTGTGTATTGTTGTGAATTGTTAGATACTACTGGACTGTTGGAGCTAGAAACATAAGCATTTTGCTACACCCGCAGTAACATCTGCTAAATATGTGTATGTGGCCAATAAAATTGGATTTGATTTGATGAAAGACCTGACTTCATCCAGTGTCTACAAAAGTGGATTGGCAGTATAGGCACATGCATATTGTCAACTTTTGCATATATTTGGCATATTTTGCATATTTTTATACATTTTTTTTTTATTTGTGTCTAAATTCAACTGGTTAATTTTGATATAGATATAAAGAGAAAAAAAAACATATTAGGATGTGGTGCCTGGTGTTGTATACTATTCATGGGAATATATTTGTAAATAGTTTGTTTTCTTTATCAGTCTGGTTTAAAGGGGTACTTCAGGATTCTGGCATGCTAGGAGATACCCCTAGACTTCTTCATTACGCTAACGCTAGTTAGCATTGGCTCACGAAACTGCAGTGCCTTCAGAAACTATTCTCACTGCTTTACTTTTTCCCCATTTTGTTGTGTTATGAAGTGGGATTAAATTGTACATTTTTGTCAATGATCTTCACAAAATACTCTAATGTCAAAGTGGAAGAAACATTTTAACATTTGTAAAAAAATTCATGAAAAACAAAACACTATTTTCATTACATAAGTATTCAACCCCCTGAGCTAATACATGTTACAATCACCTTTGGCAGCTATTACACCTGTGAGTCTTTCTGGGTAAATTCTCTAAGAGCGTTCCACACATGGATTGTTAACATTTGTCAATTTCTTTTAAAAAGTATTTAAGCTCTGTCAAATTGGTTGTTGATCATTGCTAGACAGCCATTTTCAGGTCATAGATTTTCAAGCAGATTTACAGTGCATTCGGAAAGTATTCAGACCCCTTGACTTTTTCCACATTTTGATACGTTTTGTAATGTTACAGCCTTGTTCTAAATTGGATTAAATAGTTTTTTCCCGCTCATCAATCTACAGACAATAMCCCATAATGACATAGCAAAAAGAGGTTTTTAGAAATTGTAGCAAATTTATGAAAAAAAAAGACAATTATATCACATTTACTGAAGTATTCAGACGCTTTACTCAGTACTTTGTTGAAGCACCTTTGGCAGCGATTACAGCCTTGAGTCGTCTTGGGTATGATACTACAAGCTTGGCACACCTTTTATTTGCGGAGTTTCTCCCATGCTGCCACCACCATTTCTCCCATTCTCCCGTCCATTCTCCCGTCTGAATACTACACCATAGTACTCGTCATTAAGCTCGAGACCCTGCCCGCCCTGTGCAACTGGGTCCTGGACTTCCTGACAGGCCGCCCCCAGGTGGTGAGGGTAGGAAACATCTCCACCCCGCTGATCCTCAACACTGGGGCCCCACAAGGGTGCGTTCTAGCCCTCTCCTGTACTCCCTGTTCACCCACGACTGCGTGGCCATGCACGCCTCCAACTCAATCATCAAGTTTGCGAGACACTACAGTGGTAGGCTTGATTACCAACAACGACGAGAGGCCTACAGGGAGGAGGTGAGGGCCTCGGAGTGTGCTGTCAGGAAAATAACCCACACTCAAGTCAACAAAGCAAAGGAGATAATCGTGGACATCAGGAAACAGCAGAGGGAGCAGCCCCCTACCACATTGACGGGACAGTAGTGGAGAAGGTGGAAAGTTGTAAGTTCCAAAAGCGTACACATCAGGGACAAACTGAAATGGTCCACCCACACAGACAGCGTGCTGCGCCTCTTCAACCTCAGGAGGCTGGAGAAATTTGGCTTGTCACCAGAAACACTCACAAACTTTACAGATGCACAATGAGAGCATCCTGTCAGGCTGTATCACCGCCTGGTACGCAACTGCTCCGCCCACAACCGTAAGGCTTCCAGAGGGTGTGAGGTCTGCCAAACGCATCACCGGGGCAAACTACCTCCCTCCAGGACACCTACACCACCCGATGTCACAGGAAGGCCAAAAAGATCATCAAGGACAACAACCACCCGAGCCACTGCCTGTTCACCCCGCTATCATCCAGAAGGCGAGGTCAGTACAGGTGCATCAAAGCGGGACCGAGAGACTGAAAAACGAGCTTCATCTTCAAGGCCATCAGACTGTTAAACAGCCATCACTAACATTGAGTGGCTGCTGCCAACATATTGACTCAAATCTCTAGCCACTTTAACAATTAAAAATTGGATGGTATAAATGTATCACTAGCCACTTTAAACAATGCCACTTTACATACCCTATATTACTCATCTCATATGTGTATATACTGTACTCTATACCATCTACTGCATCTTGCCTATGCCGTTCGGCCATCACTCATCCATATATTTTTATGTACATATTCTTATTCATTCCTTTACACTTCACTTGTGTGTATAAGGTAGTTGTTGTGAAATTGTTGGATTACTTGTTAGATATTACTGCATGGTCGGAACTAGAAGCACAAGCATTTTGCTACACTYGCATTAACATCTGCTAACCATGTGTATGTGACAAATAAAATTTGATTTGATTCGTCTCTGCAGATCCTCTCAAACTATGTCAGGTTGGATGGGGAGTGTCGCTGCACGGCGCCTCCAGAGATATTTAATCGGGTTTAAGTCCAGGCTCTGGCTGGGCCAATCAAGGACATTCAGATACTTGTCCCAAAGCCACTCCGGCGTTGTCTTCGCTGTGTGCTTAGGGTTGTTGTCCTGTTACAAGGTGAACCTTCGCCCCAGTCGGAGGTCCTGAGCGCTCTGGAGCAGGTTTTCATCAAGGATCTCTCTATACTTTGCGCCATTCCTTTTTTTCCTCGATCCTGACTAGTCTCCCAGTCCCTGCCGCTGCAAAACATCCTCACAGTATGATGCTGCCACCACCATGCTTCACTGTAGGGATGGTGCCAGGTTTCCTCCAGATGTGATGCTTGGCGTTCAGGCCAACGAGTTCAATCTATTATTGAGTCCATGCAACTTATTATGTGACTTGTTAAGCAAATGTTTACTCCTGAACTCATTTAGGCGTGCCATAACAAAGGGGTTGAATAGTTTCAGCATTTCAAATTTTATTAATTTGTAGAAATGTTGAAAAACATTTCCACTTTCACATTATGGGGTATTGTGTGTAGGCCAGTGACAAAAAATCTTAATTTGATCCATTTTTAATTCAGTCCAACACAAATGTTTTGGGRAAAAGTCAAGGGGTGTGAATACTTTCTGAAGGCACTGTACCGCTAGCTTCCTTCATACTGGACACAGAGACATACAAATGGTATCCACAAGTTCATCAGACTCTGGGGAAGTAGATGAATGGCCTCATTGCCAAAATCCTGAAGTATCCCTTTAAGTTCCCTCCAAGGTCAGTTTTAGGGCTTAATCCCTAACGGCTGAGGTTAAGATTAGGTCTGGGTTTGCTGAACCCACATCAGGGTTTAGGATTTGTTGTTGTTGTTGCAATCCATAAAAGTAGGGAGTCAAAGTAAAAGGGAATGATCTGTGCTTCCTTGCCAGGATTAACAACCCGGTTTCGGTTAATTACACAGAGGGCCTGCCATCAAGTTTCAAGTTTTATTAGTCATATAAAACGAATCGACTGGGCTGTAGTGGAACAGGTTGAGAGCTTCAAGTTCCTTGGTGTCCACATCACCAACAAACTATCATGGTCCAAGCACACCAAGACAGTCGTGAAGAGGGCACGACAAAGCCTATTCCCCCTCGCGAGACTGAAAAGATTTGGCATGGGTCCTCATATCCTCAAAAGGTTCTACAGCTGCACCATCGAGAGCATCCTGACTGGTTGCATCACTGCCTGGTATGGTAACTGCTCGGCCTCTGACCGCAAGGCACTACAGAGGGTAGTGCGTACGGCCCTGTACATCACTGGAGCCAAGCTTCCTGTCATCCAGGACCTCTATACCAGGTGGTGGCAGAGGAAGGCCTTAAAAATTGTGAGACTCCAGCCACCCTAGTCATACACTGTTCTCTCTGCTACTGCACGGCAAGCAGTACCGGAGCGCCAAGTCTAGGTCCAAAAGGCTTCTTAACAGCTTCTACCTCCAAGCCATAAGACTCCTGATCAGCTAATCAAATGGCTACCCAGACCCCTCTTTATGCTGCTGCTACTCTCTTTATAATCTATACATAGTCACTTTAACTCTACCTACATGTACATATTACCGTAATTACCTCGACTAACCGGTGCCCCCGCACATTGACTCTGTACCGGTACCCCCTGTATATAGCCTCGCTTGTTATTTTACTGTTAATTATTTGTTACTTTTATTTTCWATTTTTTACTTAACACGTATTTTATTAACTTCTTAAAGCATTGTTGGTTAAGGACTTGTAAATAAGCATTTCACTGTTGTATTCGGCGCATGTGACAAATAACATTTGATTTGATATGTACAGGATACTCATGGTATACACCGTCCAACTAAATGCTTACTTGCAGGTTCCTTCTCTACAATACAACAACAATAAGAAAAGTTAAGAATACAAACATAATGTAAATGGTTCAATAGAATACAATATCTTATTTGTTAGCATAAGTATAATACAGGAAGGCACAATTTTATAGTCCAATATTCACACATGTATCATCATAGATGAGAAGCCTCATGCAGTTTCCTCACTTGCTCTTCTTTTTATCCACTTTGGATCCTATATGTTCAAAAACATCCTCCTTACTCTTTCTCTGCAATAATGCCTGTCATTTTCTCATCCACCATACTCAACAAAACAATGTTTACCTCGGAAACCTGGATAGTAGTTTTGATATAATTTTATTTTTATTCTTTAGGATTTAATTTGGATCATGCTAACAAACCCTAGTTTGTATATAAGAGAGAGTAGACTGCTGCATTTGGATTGTTTAAAAAATATGATATTGCCACAAGACCCCATACAAAACCTTGAGAGGTATTTGGCTTGAAACCTTGACTTGAAATCAAGGTGCACGTTCAAGCAACAAGGGCAGGAAAACTGACTACATTTGTGTGTCAGAAAAATTGGCATTAAGCAGACGATACACGTACAAAAGCTAGCGGCTGGTATCAACGTCACAGAAGATAAATAAAGCCTCTGACAGTGCAGGGAGTGTGAACTGTGAGACCTTGCAGAAGATAAACTCAAGGGGATGCATCATAAAGGTATGTGTTGGCAACCAAGCACTTTCTGCGGTTGCCTCTCAAGATTTAGTTTATGCTCGTATTCTTATCTTTATTTCTTATTGTTGTATTGTCGAGAAGGAACCTGCAAGTAAGCATTTGGTTGGAAGATGTATACCATGTGTATCCTATACAAACGACTAATAAAACTTGAAGAGAAAGTACTTCAGATGAGATGCAATTGTCTAGAGCACTTTAGATTCTCCTGCGCTGTCCAGACATTCACCAGAAGTACAGTAGCTGCAGTCTTTACGCGATAGGGCTGATTTATGTTGTACTGTAGTTATGATGGCTGCCTTTGTATTGCATACCTCTGATACAGAACACACCTACGAAGTCATTTATGGCTTTTTATTTTCTGACGTAAATCTGTGTAATGATGACGTCTTAATTCTCGCAAAAGAGGCTTCTGTCTTCTTACTACTCTGTAGGCCTACACCTTTTCTAGTCGGTTGTCCCTCCCAGATTTGTCCGTTCTCGTCTGTCAAGAGTTTTACAGATTTTGCACATATTCATTCAGTTTGCTATCACACTCACAGTGACCAGACTGGACACACACCTGTCTCTTATACACATCTAGATGTGTATAAGAGACAGGATGACGTCTTAATTCTCGCAAAAGAGGCTTCTGTCTTCTTACTACTCTGTAGGCCTACACCTTTTCTAGTCGGTTGTCCCTCCCAGATTTGTCCGTTCTCGTCTGTCAAGAGTTTTACAGATTTTGCACATATTCATTCAGTTTGCTATCACACTCACAGTGACCAGACTGGACACACACCTTGCACTTGCTGTGACAGACTCTCAGACTCAGACCTAGCAAGATGACTGCACACACACCTCTTGATGCACTTAGTCCCCCTTCGTCTGGAGCAATTAATCATACAGAGGGGGTTGATAAACAAACTATGTTCATTATAACCAAACATGGACTAATGTGGAAAACTCCATAACATAAGTCTGCCCTGGTTACCCTTGACTAACAGTCATGGAAGACAAACAGGCCTTTATAGAAAAATGTATGGTGTGTGTGTGTTCTGTCTGGTCCCCTGATTTTAATATCTAGCCTCCCATGTTCTCTTCGGTATCAGCTCCAGCCAAGCCTACAGACCTCCCCACTCTCTGTACCACTCAGACTGTTCCCACGCTGCAGCTGAGTGACAGATCGATGAGCACATGTTTGGGTGTGTTYTCATGCTTTAATGAGGCTGTTTGATGAGGGCCTAAGGGGTCTATAATGGGTTGGGTCTGACCCAGGGCCATGCAGGGGAGGGGGCACAATCTGACGCACTTTGACACACTCCAGGACACCCCAGTCCACTCCTGATAAGGGTCACTTAAGTGTCAAATTCTTATTTTAGAATTTAGCTGTCCCTCTGGTCTGTGTTGTATTATGTGTACCCGTAGCCTACCGATATGATGTTTTTTGGATCCTGCCCAGATGCAGCGGATAGGAATGAGCTCGATAGTGAACTGCCAGGGAACATACACACCATACTTTAAACATTACAGGAGAGTTGGCAACAATTTATTTCCAAAAATAAAACTTATTTTGTTCTCCCTAACCACAGAATCGGCTAGAGATGTTCTTGCAGGGCCACAAAGCTGTTGGGAGGCCAATTAAACCAAACATTCCCTGCTGAACTTTTTAACGACCCAGCTCATTAGAAGTGAGATCTCGCTCCTTATCCCCCAATCACCTGCACAGAGGTAGATGTGACTAATTGGGAGATTGTTGTCAATGAAAAGTTCTAAAACTGGGAGATCAAACACTGTCATTTAACACTCAAATAAAATGTCATTGGTCACATGCGCCAATTACAAAAGCGGTAGACTTTACAGTGAAATGCTTACTTACGAGCCCATTCCCATCAGTACAGAGTTAAAAAGGAAATAGTAACACACTAAAAACAATGAGGCTATGTACAAGGAGTACCAGTACCACGTCAATGTGCAGGGGTACGAGATAATTAAAGGTAATACATTATGTACATGTGCGTATTTTGTATTTATTAAGGATCCCCATTGGCTGCTGTCTTCCTGGGGTCCAGCACAAATTAAGGCAGTCATATACAATACAAAATATTGAATCACATATTTCATAACACTGTTCACAACACATTAAGTGTGTTCTCTCAGGCCACTACTCTACTACCACATATCTACAGTACAACACAAAATCCATGTCTGTGTGTGTGTTAACATGTGTGTGTTTCTCTTCACAGCAATCACTGTTACATAAAGTGTATTTTTATCTGTTTTTTCAATCTGTTTGTGGCACCTAAACACAACTGGACAGTAGTCCAGGTGAGACAAAACTACGGCCTGTAGGACCTGCCTTGTTGATGGTGTTGTTAAGAAGGCAGAGCAGCGCTTTATTATGGACAGACTTCTCCCCATGTTGTTGCATCAAAATGTTTTGACCATTACAGTTTACAATCCAGGGTTACTCCAAGCAGTTTAGTCATCTCAATTTGCTCAATTTCCACATTATTCATTACAGGGTTTAGTGAGGTTTAGGCAGGGTTGGATAGGTTACTTTCTAAATGTAATCCGTTACTAGTTACCTGTCCAAAATTGTAATCAGTAACGTAACTTTTGGATTACCCAAACTCAGTACCGTGATCTGATTACATTCAGTTACTTTAGATTACATTCCCCTTAAGAGGCATTAGAAGAAGATGACAAAGAAGTATGTTATCAATTGAACGACATCTTTTGCAGGATAAATCAATGTTAAAGTTTACATAGCTGGCCATATATGGATGTTACTTTTTACTTAATGGGTTGGTTATGTAGTCTTCTTCTAACTCATCACTTTCTACTACATATAATAATACAATTMAATTCCAGTCATTCCAATAAATATAATAGCTCTTGATCTTCAAGAATAGGACTTGGAAATATGGAAGTATAGGTTAGCCAAATTGTTTTACCTGAGCATAACTGCAAAACTAAGGACTTATTAACAAGCCCTACTTTGTTGTTTATGAGTTTGTTCTCATGGAAGACTGATTGGGCTCATTGATTCAAGTTGAAAAGTAAATGCTGCCCTCATGGATTGGCATGCTTTGAGCACTACTGAAAAGTGCTATTTACATGTGAAAAATTTGGCAAATGTTACATTTGCTATAGGCCCATTGTTTACCTTTTTAGTTGGTGACACTTGATATATTGCTAATATGCAGCTGTTTAAAGGGCAAATCCACAGATGAAACAATAACAAAACGGTTGCCCTGCCACTGTTTTGGTTAAAAGCTGAGGGATGGACCTGGAGAAATGTAACCACTCTCAGATAAATAAGCAGAGCTATGGATGCAAGGACTGACCATCCATGATATCACAATTATTGTTTTAACCATGTTATGAGGCTATACAGTGTTTGTTTACATTTACAATGTTTACAAACATTGGAGGAAAACAAGCTTATATTTTGGGTTCTCATGGAGTGTGACAGTTGAACTAAGTTCATTAGAGTTACCAGCCTCAGAAATTGCATACTAAATAAATGCTTCGCAGAGTTCAAGTAACAGACACATCTCAACATCAACTGTTCAGAGGAGACTGCGTGAATCAGGCCTTCATGGTCGAATTGCAGCAAAGAAACCACTACTAAAGAACAGCAATAAGGCGGCGCTCCTTGTAGCTGGGGACTTTAATGCAGGGAAACTTAAATCTGTTTTACCAAATTTCTATCAGCATATTAAATGGGCAACCAGAGGAAAATAAACTCTGGACCACCTTTACTCCACACACAGAAGTGCATACAAAGCTTTCCCTCGCCCTCCATTTGGCAAATCTGACCATAGTTCTATCCTCCTGATTCCTGCTGAAAAGCAAAAATTAAAGCAGGATGCACTAGTGACTAGATCAATAAAAAAGTGGTCAGATGAAGTAAATGCAAATCTACTGGACTGTTTTGCTAGCACAGACTGAAAATGTTCCGGGATTCTTTCGATGGCATTGAGGAGTACACCACATCAGTCATTGGCTTCATCAATAAGTGCATCGATGATGTCGTCCCCACAGTGACCGTACGTACATACCCCAACCAGAAGCCATGGATTACAGGCAACATGCGCACTGAGCTAAAGGCTAGAGCTGCCGCTTTCAAGGAGCAGGACTCTAACCCGGAAGCTTATAAGAAATTATGCTATGCCCTACAACGAACCATCAAACAGGCAAAGCGTCAATACAGGACTAAGATCGAATTGCACTACACCGGCTTCGACGCTCGTCGGATGTGGCAGGGCTTGCAAACCATTACAAACTACAAAGGGAAGCACAGCCGAGAGCTGCCCAGTAACACGAGCCTACCATACGTGCTAAACTTCTTCTATGCTCGCTTCGAGGCAAATAACACTGAAACATGCATGAGAGCACCAGCTTGTTCTGGAAGACTGTGTGATCACGCTCTCTGCAGCTGATGTGAGTAAGACCTTTAAACAGGTCAACATTCACAAGGCCGCAGGGCCAGACGGATTGCCTGGATGTGTACTGCAAGCATGCGCTGACCAACAGCAAAGTCACTGACATTTTAAACCTCTCCCTGTCCGAGTCTGTAATACCAACATGTTTTATGCAGACCACTATAGTCCCTGTGCCCAAGAACACTAAGGTAACCTGGCTAAATGACTACCGACCTGTAGCACTCACGTCTGTAGCCATGAAGTGCTTTGAAAGGCTGGTCATGGCTCAAGTAAACACCATTATCCCAGAAACCCTCGAGTCCAATTTGCATACCGCCCCAACAGATCCACAGATGATGCAATCTCTATTGCACTCCACACTGCCCTTTCACACCTGGACAAAAGGAACACCTATGTGAGAATTCTGTTCATTGACTACAGCTCAGCGTTCAACACCATAGTGCTCTCAAAGCTCATCAATAAGCTAAGGTGCCTGGGACTAAACACCTCCCTCTGCAACTGGATCCTGGAATTCCTGACGGGCCGCCCTAAGTGGTAAGGGTAGGTAACAACACATCCGCCACACTGATCCTCTACACAGGGGCCGCTCAGGGGTGTGTGCTCAGTCCCCTCCTGTACTCCCTGTTCACTCATGACTGCACGGCCAGGCAGGACACCATCAAGTTTGCCGATGACACAACAGTGGTAGGCCTGATCACCGACAATGACGGGTGGTGCCAGGACAACAACCTCTCCCTCAACGTGATCAAGACAAAGGAGATTATTGTGGACTACAGGAAAAAGAGGACTGAGCACGCCCCCATTCTCATTAACGGGGCTGCAGTGGAGCAGGTTGAGATCTTCAAGTTCCTTGGTGTCCACATCACCAACAAACTAACATGGTCCAAGCACACCAAGACAGTCGTGAAGAGGGCACAACAAAACCTATTCCCCCTCAGTAGAATGAAAAGATTTGGCATGGGTCCTCATCCTCAAAAGGTTCTACAGCTGCACCATCTAGAGCATCCTGACTGGTTGCATCACTGCCTGTTGTGGCAAATSCTCGGCCTCCGACCACAAGGAACTACAGAGGGTAGCGCGTACGGCCCAGTACATCACTGGGGCCAAGCTTCCTGCCATCCAGGACCTCTATACCAGGTGGTGTCAGAGGAAGGCCCTAAAAATGGTGAGACTCCAGCCACCCTAGTCATAGACTGTTCTCTCTGCTACCGCATGGCAAGCGGTACCGGAGCGCCAAGTCTACGTCCAAGAGGCTTCTAAACAGCTTCTACCCCCAAGCCATAAGACTCCTGAACATCTAATCAAATGGCTACCCAGACTATTTGCACTCCCCCCCCCCCCTCTCTTTTACACTGCTGCTACTCTCTGTTGTTATCTATGCATAGTCACTTTAATAACTCTACCTACATGTATATATTACCTCTCCTAACCGGCTCCCCCGCACATTGACTCTGTACAGGTACCTCCCTGTATATACTCGCTATTGTTATTTTACTGCTGCTCTTTAATTACTTGTTACTTTTATTTCTTATTCTTATCTGTTTTTTTTAAACTGCATTGTTGGTTAGGGGCTCGTAAGTAAGCATTTTACTGTAAGGTCTACTACACCTGTTGTATTCGGTGCTTGTGACTAATACAATTTGAAGAAGAAGAGACTTACTTGGGCCAAGAAACACGAGCAATGGACATTAGACCGGTGGAAATCTCTCCTTTGGTCTGATGAGTCCAAATTTGAGATTTTTGTTTCCAACCACTGTGTCTTTGTGAGCGCAGAGTAGGTGAACGGATGATCTTCGCATGTGTGGTTCCCACCGTGAAGCATGGAGGTGTAGGGGTGCTTTGCTGGTGACACTGTCAGTGATTTATTTTGAATGTCAAGGAACACTTAACCAGCACGGCTACCACAGAATTCTGCAGCGATATGCAATCCTATCTGGTTTGCGCTTAGTGGGACTATAATTTGTTTTTCAACAGAACAATGACCCAACACACCTCAAGGCTGTGTAAGGGCTATTTGACCAAGAAGGATAGTGATGGAGTGCTGCATCAGATGACCTGGCTGTCACAATCACCCGACCTCAACCCAATTGAGATGGTTTGGGATGAGTTGGACCGCAGAGTGAAGGAAAAGCAGCCAACAAGTGCTCAGCATATGTGCGAACTCCTTCAAGATTGTTGGAAAAGCATTCCAGGTGAAGCTGGTGGAGAGATTGCCAAGTGTGAGCAAAGCTGTCATCGAGGCAAAGGGTGGCTACTTTGAAGAATCTAAAATCTAAAATATATTTAGATTTGTTTAACACTTTCTTTTGTTTGGTACATGATTCCATATGTGTTATTTCATAGTTGTGATGTCTTCACTATTATTCTACAATGTAGAAATTAGTAAAAATAAAGAAAAACCCTTGAATGAGTAGGTGTGTCCAAACTTTTGACTGGTACTGTGTGTGTATATATAGATAGATCGATCGATAGATCATTTATAAGTCCAAAAATGGATGTAGCAACTTCCGCTATCAAATGTGTGCAAGTTTGAGAATGTGTCCATTAGGCCTATGGATTTATTTAAATTTTTATCAGCAAGAATTAAAAGCCCCACTTTTATTCCATAGTCTGGTATCCACACTATACAGCTGTTGTTACAGTGCATTTTTCTCTGGCTGTCCACTACAAAAACTGATTGATAGGTAGCTTAAACTTCTTGAATTCCACCATTATTGGGTTTAAATACACATTTAGATTTGTGAACAGCCATCCACAACAACCACAATCCGTAAGGCGCAAATAGCTTAATTAGAGTGCAGCAGTGTGAGTCATATTAATGTGCTATGTAGATATCAATAATAAGTGATAATCGTATCACCGTGGACTACACCACTGCTGTCATCCGTACCTCCAAGCGTTTATTCAAGTTGGATAATCTTTGAATCCTGACTGCAGTCTCACAATTGGAAGACATAGCTTGGACTGTAGCCTACATAAGCCTATTCTTGCTCTTTTTCCACGATCCATCGAACCCATTTGGTGTGTCATCATAGTGTCTGACTTGTGGTCAGACTCACTCAGGTGGAACAAACTTAAACTTGCACCTTTTTTCAATGCTGATTTGAATGTCATTGAGAAAACACWAAATCCTTTCTGAATTTAAAAGTAATCCTCGAAGTAATCATCATTTTTAAAAGTATCTCTAATCTGATTACAATATTTTAGCTGATAACAGATTACAGTTACCATTTTTTTGGTAATCCCTTACATGTAATTCGTTTCTCCCCAACCCTGGGTTTAGGGTAGGGGTAAAAGTGACTA
>NC_036866.1:9505349-9624106 GCF_002910315.2 Salvelinus sp. IW2-2015
AATATATATATATATATATATATATATATATATATATATATATATATATATATATATATATAATAAACAGAGTAGCAGCAACGTAGTGTGTATGTGTGAGTGTGTAGTATGTGTGAGTGTGTGTGTAGTATGTGTGAGTGTGTGGGTAGAGTCTAGTGAGTGTACATATAGCCAGTGCAAGAGAGTCAGTTCAAAACAATTTAAGATAAATAAATAAATAATGAAGGGTGTCAATGTAAATAGTCCAGGTAGCCATTTGAATAACTGTTCAGCAGGCATATGGCTTGGGGTAGAAGCTGTTCAGGTGCCTTTTGGTCCCAGACTTGGCGCTCCGGTACTGCTTAACGTGCGGTAGCAAAGAGATCGGAGACTTTGACCTTTGACTCTAGCCACCTGTAAGGTGTGTAGTGTCTAGGAAAAAGGTGAGGTCAGGGAGTAGGTTTTCTTGTTGTTGAGACAGAGGTTTTGTATAGTACAAGGCTCAGGGGCATTGGCCTTTGTCAGCCCAATCCAGGGTGGATGATGATTACTGTGGCATTTTATTGAGCGTCTGCAGCTACTGTAGCGTGAGAGCGATCAGAGCCAACATGCCTGAGTTTGCCTGTTCTATGAAACTAAACTACTGGGTTTGCAGGCTTTTATTCCAGCCCTTGCCTGTCTGTGGCACAATGTAAAAAAGGCTGTCTCAATTACAGTCTCATCAATAATTCAGCAAATGTGTTATGTACATATGTTGGTGGACTGTCTTTGTGCAAGAGTGACATTGCATATGCTGTGGGTAGCGGTTTCCTGAGAAATAAGCCACTTTTGTATTTCCTAACTACAGGGCTTGAAAACCTCCACTGATGATTTCATCACTGTTTTTTATCCCTGGGTGCAGACTCTACGTCTGCTTTTCATGTGTGTGTTTCAGTGTGTGTGTTGTCTCTCTCTCTCTCTGTGTGTGTGTGTGTTGTCTCTGTGTGCACCTAGAAACTCCACCTGAGTACATATGAGTGCACCCTCACCCCCTGCTACCCCTTATTCGTGGAATCCAACAATGCACCATGTCATTACTTAGCTGTAGGGGGAAGGAAGCCACATTGGGAGGCATGTCGATCCCACATGTCGGCCTTAACTAGGCTAGGGCTGCCAGGAGAGAGTGCGAGATCGAGAGAGACCCAGTAGCAGCAGAAACTGACAAGTCCAGACATACAAAGAAGAACAAGATCAGAAAGTATCAGGAAACTTTTAAACAATTGTATTTTTACTGGAGTTTTCTATTCACTATAAACATTTTCTCCATGCGCCTTTTTAATACGGTAGGTGTGCAAGTTATACTTTTGAACATTTTGCAACCATCTCCAACTTTACCATCTGCTTCTGGCATACTCAAAGTCTTGGATTTTCCTTTCCTCAGAAGATGCCAACGCTGCCGCAGTTTCTTGAATCGAATTCCTTCTTTACTGAAAGGTTGTGTTTTCAGTCTCTTTCACTTTTACTGTTGATATCCTCCTGAAAAGCTCAAAATGGTTGTGGGGACTCGTATGGGCCTTGGTTGCAGCCCCCACAGCTAGCACCTCTGGGGACGGAGGAAGCTCTCCCACACTGCGGAGAGAGGTCAACGCTTGCTCTGCCCTCCTCCTCACTCGTTCCTCATTCCCTTCTCTTTCTCACATTGCTGAAGGTTACTCGATCATGGAGGATTTCCCCTTTCTGTAGAGACAGATGGAAAGACAGAGAGGGATTGTGAGAGACTTTGTTTTAAGAGAGGACATTTTTATCTTTCAAGGACTTTCTACAGCAGTTCTATTTAAGAATCCGTCTCTGGAGTTTGGACAACAGAAGAGACAACCTCAAAATGGAATGCTAATACAGCTATTCAAGAAAGCTATCTGGAGCACTGACTGAAGACCGCTGGTCTTGTTGAGACTTGCGTAGCCTACAGCACTTGGGACTCCTATATTTTCTGCTTCTCCCCAGCCTCTCCCCTTCTCATGACCTACAGTTACCCCAGTATCCTGGTGCGTCAGAAGGGCTTGCGTCCTTTCTTCCCCTCCACCTGGCTCTCCCTGCCCAAAGGTCAGCACACCTGTGATTGGGGGGCTGGTCGGGGGACACCCACCTACCCACCCACCACTCCCTGGGTCTTCCCAGGCGGTAGCAGCATGTGGTGGCTACAGCCCTGGCAGGAGAGCCCTTCGGTGAGGATGAGCTCCATCTGAGCTCCAGCTCGTCTCACAGCTGTTGTGGGTGTGTGGAGCCTCTCTTTTCGTTGTCAGCCCAGCAAGTCATACTCTAGCAGCCAGAAGCTTTGACCCACAATGAACAAAGATCACCGATTTCCAAGGAAAGGGAGCCTGTTTGGCTATGGCCCAAGCAGCCACGGTCGGAGACACTCCTGCTTAGGGTATGTATGTAGAACCGGATCTTGTATGGGGTTACGTGATTATCTTGAGTCTTTTTAAAGTTTTTATATGGCCTTTTGTTTTTTGCAGTCAATTCAAACTCAATCCAAGCAGTTGTGGTTTCAGACTAAACATAATGTTTTGTTATTGTCATATACAGCGGGTTAGGTGCAGTGAAATGTGTTTGTGTCCTTCTGGTTCATGTACAACATGACTGCACAGCACAGGTTTGTATTAGGTGCAGATTTAGCTTTTCAAAGTAGCTGTGATGCTTGTGTGAAAATGTTTGTGGCTATGATTTTGTTTGTAAAAGCAGTACAATTACTTTACAGAAGTTTATCCAACAGCTTTTAGAGGAAGCGAGTGAGTTTTTCAAACAGGCACACTTTTGCCCAGTGGACTTCCTGTTTTTTGGGGTTAAATGGAGCAACTGAATTTATTGTAACATGTTCAGTTTCAGAAATTACAGTTTTTTTWATTTGGTTTTTGTTTTACAATTTTTCTCAATCGCGTACAAGCATTTTTTGGAACAATTTAGTTGATTTTCAAAACATAGCTCACAAGATTCAGAACTCTGTGGCCTTTTGCAAAACAGTACATGTGTTTTCAAAATGTAGTTGCCTTCTCAAAACATAAATACAAGAAGAACATACAGTTGAAGTCAGAAGTTTACATACACTTAGGTTGGAGTCATTAAAACTAGTTTTTCAACCACTCGACAAATTTCTTGTTAACAAACTATAGCTTTGGCAAGTCATTTAGGACATCTACTTTGTGCATGACACAAGTAATTTTTCCAACAATTGTTTACAGACAGATTATTTCACTTATAATTCACTGTATCACAATTCCAGTATGTCCAAAGTTTACATACACTAAGTTGACTGTGCCTTTAAACAGCTTGGAATTCCAGAAAATTATGTCATGGCTTTAGAAGCTTCTGATAGGCTAATTTACATTATTTGAGTCAATTGGAGGTGTACCTGTGGATGTATTTCAAGGCCTACCTTCAAACTCAGTGCCTCTTTGCTTGACATCATGGGAAAATCAAAAGAAATCAGCCAAGACCTCAGAAAAACATTTTTTAGACCTCCACAAGTCTGGGTCGTCCTTGGGAGCAATTTCCAAATGCCTGAAGGTACCACGTTCATCTGTACAAACAATAGTACGCAAGTGTAAACACCATGGAACCACACAGCCGTCATATCGCTCATGAAGGAGACTCGTTCTGTCTCCTAGAGATGAACGTACTTTGGTGCGAAAAGTGCAAATCAATCCCAGAACAACAGCAAAGGAACTTGTGAAGATGCTGGAGGAAACGGGTACAAAAGTATCTATATCCACAGTAAAACGAGTCCTATATCGACATAACCTGAAAGGTCGCTCAGCAAAGAAGAAGCCACTGCTCCAAAATCGCCAGAAAAAAAACCAGACTACGGTTTGCAACTGCACATGGGGACAAAGATCCTACTTTTTGGAGAAATGTCCTCTGGTCTGATTAAACATAAATAGAACTGTTTGGTCATAATGACCATCATTATGTTTGGAGGAAAAAGGGGGAGGCTTGCAAGCCGAAGAAGACCATCCCAAMCGTTAAGCACGGGGGTGGCAGCATCATGTTGTGGGGGTGCTTTGCTGCAGGAGGGACTGGTGCACTTCACCAAATAGATGGCATCATGTGGTTGGAAAATTATGTGAATATATTGAAGAAACATCTCAAGACATCAGTCAGGAAGTTAAAGCTTGGTCGCAAATGGGTCTTCCAAATGGACAATGACCCCAAGCATACTTCCAAAGTTGTGGCAAAATGGCTTAAGGACAACAAAGTCAAGGTATTGGAGTGGCCATCACAAAGCCCTGACCTCAATCCTATAGAAAATCTGTGGGCAGAACGGAAAAAGCGTGTGCGAGCAAGGAGGCCTACAACCCTGACTCAGTTACACCAGCTTTGTCAGGAGGAATGGGACAAAATTCACAACTTATTGTGGGAAGCTTGTGGAAGGCTACCTGAAACGTTTGACCCAAGTTAAAACAATTTAAAGGCAGTTCTACAAAATACTAATTGAGTGTGTGTAAACTTCTGACCCACTGGGAATGTGATGTAAGAAAGAAAAGCTGAAATAAATCATTCTCTCTACTATTATTCTGACATTTCACATTCTTAAAATAAAGTGGTGATCCTAACTGACCTAAGACAGAGAATTTTTACTTGGATCAAATGTCAGGAATTGTGAAACTGAGTTTAAATGTATTTGACTAAGGTGTATGTAAACTTCCGACTTCAACTGTAAATACATAAATGCCTTCTCAAAACTAAAAAATCCCAGTAGATCAATATATTTTCTTTGTAGTTACTAAATCATGATTGTCAAAATTAGAAGTACTGTCCAAAGATGTAGCATTATGGGCAATTACTCTCATTTTATGCACCAAACAATTTCATACACCAAATATTATAATAAAATATATTTAAAAAAGGTGGGCTGCATTCATTCATCAGTATCGTCACAATCCAATTCCATGCTGTTTTCAATACAAAGGTTTTCTCAATGTTTTGTAGACTATATTGTGGATAGTGTTTTGAAGTAACACTATCCACAATATAAATAAGGAAAGGTGAATAAAAAGGAGGAACACAACTGATATCAATCCACAGCAAAGCTGTATTAGGTCACAATGTTGAAGATGATGACTTCGAGGTAACACAACTTTATTCTCTGCAATATTGTAAAAAATCATGAGAATTAGACAGTCCCTGTTGCCTAGATCTTTCCATATGTTGTACATGTTATGACACTGCTGGGGTGCATTAGGTTTTACTGAGTGCCAGAAACAGTGAAATCAATTGTACACTTCTCTTCTGATGAAAAACAACAGTGAATATTCTATTCACTGATAATATTTGTATTTAAGGTTATGCAAAAGGTGGTCTAAGATATGCACGTCCGGTATTAAGGCAATAAAATGGTCAGAAGTTCTGTAAATGTATTCAAGCGTTTGATCATTGCTGTTCTGCTATAGATACATTTCAACACAGATCCCAAAATTGCTTGTACACAATTAAGAAACTGTACTACACAGAAAAGTGTTGCGTGGATGGTGTTGCAGTATGAACAGGCTGGGCTGTGTGTGGACTGGAGATCAGATGTGTCTGTCTGTGTGAGCTTGTCTGTGAATGCACGGTGTATGTCATGTTTTTTGTTTTAATACCTGTCTGGGTAAAAGTTTGCTTGTGTGTGTGCACGCGTACTTGTGTGTGTGCACGCATACTTGTGTGTGTGCATGCATACTTGTGTGTGTGCACGCATACTTGTGTGTGTGCACGCGCACTGGTGTGTGTGTGTGTGTGTGTGTGTGTGTGTGTGTACGGGTGTACTCTGCCTGCTCTGTACACTGTGCTGTAACAGCCTGTGGGAAAGGAGAATAGGATCGATAACACCACCCCTGTCTGCTGATGTCACAACTGGGAGGGGGTGGTGGGAGTCACTCTGTGTGGGTGTGTGATTTGTGCGTGGGTCCGAGTGGGTGTCCGAGTGAGTGTGTGAATAGCCACATGATAGTCCTATGGAGCCACCCTTCACACTGGTTTATATTCGTATACTGTGTGTGCTTTCACCCAGCCGTCTCCTATTAGGAGTGAGGCACCGCTGGGATGGGTGGCACAATGTGGTATTAGCTTCTCCAGGTTAACAGTTGGCTGGGGTCACCAGTGACTCACCCACTGATCAGAGATCCCACCACCACCAGAGGCCTGACTAGATTAGTCTGCCCTCGAGTTCAGATGGGCAGTATTTTGGGATTGGGTTGGTGTGGCTCAATTGGTAGAGCACGGTGCTTGCAATGCTAGGGATGTGGGTTCGATTCTCATGGGGGACCAGTAAGAAAATATATCCACTCATTATTGTAAGTCACTCTGGATGAGAGCGTCTGCTAAATGACTAAAATGTAACATTTGAGTTTCAACATCTTGCTTTGTTAATACTGTGTCTCTATAGTGAAAATCTGGCCACATATTTATTCTGTCCTCTTTATGCTTCATCTGATCTGCTGACTTCTGCCACACTGAGAGATACACAAAGCAAGTCAGTCAGAAGTTATTGGGCACTCGAGTCTCCAGACTGAGATTACCGTTAGACCAGAGAATTGTCATATCTCAATCAGCCAGGCACGTTTCTAACAGCAGCTTCAAATCTAGTTTGCCACAAAGAGAGAGAATGTAGGGCTGTGACGATAACATTATCGCAATATTTTTTCCATGGCAAAAATGAAATCACGAAGCAGACCAAATTCAACCTACTGTATGTAAAATATTGTGTGCTATAGCTCGGAAAATAAATAAATATGATGGATTATAACATAATGATGTTTGTTTGCAACAATATGGCTGTTCTTCTAAAGAAGTTAAATTCGCTTCGTGTTTTGTGTCCTTGCCACAATACTAATGAGTATCGCGATACTGGTATCGTCCCGGCCCTAGTATAATGTAGCAAAACACCTTTTGAAACGCCAAATTAAAACTCTSTATTCTTATTGGACGAGTTCCTGTTGGTGCCTCCTGAATAAGACCCAAGCAGCCCAAAGAACTGGAATGATAAGCATGGCAACAATGACACAACAGCCCTGGTCTGTCCCCCTAAAATAAAGCCCCAGAGCCTGGAATAGTTCCCAGACCCCGTCAGGGCGGCTGCAACAGTGGCTCATGTGCGTCACTACTCCAGCTCCATGTTTTCAGCATGACTGCCTTTCCCCATCACCCTCCTCCCAAAATCATATTGATTCCTTCATGCCCGGCTGTAGGAGATTCAGTCATTTGGGACTAATTTGTGTTCTGCTGCGTGCTGTATCTGTCCCTTGTAGTAGCTGGTCATACATCCTTAATGTAACCACATCTCAAGGCCTTCCAATTGAAGGACTGGCAAAAGGGTGACTCTTACATATTGCTCTTATTTTGTATATTATATTCATCTTTAATTTTCATGTTTCAGAAGGGGAAGGGGGAAGGAATAGTGTGTCAGGAGGAGGTTACGAGATGGTTGGTGTGGATTGAATATAGTTTCGGTTTAGTATCGCGGTATGAAGTGACATCTACTGGATAAAGCCTCTTGGTTCATGTTTCACATGAACAAATTTGTTCAGTCAATTCCAAAGAGGTTTTGAGATGTTTTGAAAGGCAGAATCTCAGGGGAATATCATCAATTCAACTGAGTGTTTACATTTGCCACTCTGCTATAGATCTGTAACATATACTTGTGTATGGAAAGAGTCATTAGGTTTTTAGACTACATGTATGGTTTTAAAACTTCTGCTGTCGGCTACTCAACAGAAATGGTTTTGGAAACATTTACAGTTTCTTAAGTTTGGGGAACTAACAAATAGTGGATTAACTTTATCTTTACTCTCTAAAATGAACCACATTTCTGAGAATGATAATATGCTTTTCTTACAACATAATGTAAATAGTTTACACATTTCATATTTAGGTACAATGTTCGAATTATGAATTGATCGCCACGTGAGGGTGTTAGAAAGTCAGTGATGCAGTACCAAATAGACCTGTGTTCACCATCAGTGGAAGAAGATAAGTGCAAATGATAAGCCTTTAATAATTTGTCTTTGTCATAAAACATTTCAAACTTGACACTCCAGCCAGGCCCCAGAGGGGGACAGTGCTGCGGGGAACACTCTGCTCTGGATATGGTTGCTCACAGGGGAGGGGAACGCAGCATGGTACTGAGGCACATTCTTAGTGCCTAAGCCACCCAGCCCGCCGTCTTTTTTATGACCCAGCACGTTTGTCAGGCACGTTGCGCAATGATCCGAGGGTCCGATGTACAGTATGTATGCCCTTGTCTGTCATAGATTGTCCAGATCATTAAGATGCCTTTAACAGTCCTCCTAACTGGAATATTATTATCCTCAGTGCTGTCAGGACTTCAGTGTTGGGACCAATTCCATTTCAATTCAGTCAATCCAGAGATGATTGAATTGATTTAAACCCTGTCCAGATTTGATTGTTGAGTTGAACCCTGTAGGGCTTTATGGTATTAGCTTTGAAACTTTTTTTGGGGGAGATACTCCGCTCTGCACTTGTTTTTTTAATTGTAATGTTCTCCCCCGGTCTTCCCAAGATGGCTGCTATCACCAGTGCGATTGCAGACAGGGCAATTCTACACTGAACAAAAATATAAACATCCCAAACATGCTCAATAGGTGAAATCTGTGGTGAGTATGCAGGCCATGGAAGATCTGGAACTTTTTCAGCTTCCAGAAATTGTGCTGAAACATGAGGTGATGGCGGCAGATGAATGGCACAACGATGGGCCTCAGGATCTTGTCACGGTATCTCTGTGCGTTGAAATTGCCATCGATAAAATGCAGATGTTCGTTGTCCGTAGCTTGCCCAAACGACGTCATACACACTGTCTGCCATCTGCCCGGTACAGTTGAAACCGGTATTAATCTATGAAGAGCACATTTCTCCAGCGTGCCAGTGGCCATCGAAAGTGAGCATTTGCCCACTGAAGTTCGCTGTGACGGCTGAACTGCAGTCAGGTCAAGACTCTGGTGAGGATGACGAGCACACAGATGAGCTTCCCTGAGACGCTTTCTGACAATTTGTGCCTGAATTCTTTGATTGTGCAAACCCACAGTATAGACGTATTGCCAAATTCCCTAAGACGGCTGATGGAGGCGGCTGATGGTAGAGAAGTTAACATAAAATTCTCTGGCAACAGCTCTGGTGGACATTCCTGCAGTCAGCATGCCAACTGCACGCTCCCTCAAAACATCTGTGGCATTGTGTTGTGTGAAAAAACTGCACGTTTTAAAGTGGCCTTTTATTGTCCCTAGCACAAGGTGCACCTGTGTAATGATCATGCTGTTTAATCAGCTTCTTGATGTGCCACGCCTGTCGGAGAGATGGATTATCTTGGAAAAGGAGAAATGCTCACCAAAAGGGATGTAAACAAATTTGTAAACAACATTTTGAGAGAAATAATATTTTTGTGCACATGGAACATTTCTGGGGTCTTTTATTCAACTCATGAAATATGGGACCAACACTTTACATGTTGTGTTTATATTTTTGTTCAGTATATTTTAATCGCAGTATGCCTGTCATTGGTGTGTGTGTGACAGATTCATGTTATCCTCATTCCCAGAGAGGGTCAGAGGTCATTTACCTGGGTTGCGTTCATTAGGCACTGTATGGAAAACGATAGAAAACATTTTGCTTTGGAAGTTCCCAGAAAGGGTTTAGAGGTCATTTACCTGTATTTTTTTCTTTCATTAGGCACTGAAAATGAGCGTGGACATGACCAGCTAGTGTCACCCTGTCAGTTTTCTTCTGTTTGATGCCTTATGAACATAACCCTGCTGCTGTGACTGAAGGGAAGAAAGTAACGACTATACACTATACTCCAACGTATGTATTTACATTTTTTTAACTGTTTTCACATTGGGTTATGTGAGTGCTCTCAGGAAGAATGTTTCTTTCTTTCTTTGACAGCATGCATCCTCTCATTGTAAAAACCCGTGTTTTGAGGCGTGTGTGGGGCCCATGAATGGTACAGCCAATACGGGGTACAGGAAATGTTGTAACATCCCCTTCTTCCCCCTTATGGCCTCGTGGTCCTCCTCACCTACCTCTCTGTGGGTAACGTCCTTGATGTTCAAAAGGCTCCCCTTTACCCTTCCCCTCCCACATGTCTGCCAACACGTCGACCCGGGCTCTGTGCCATCTTTCTCAGTGGACAAATATTTACCCCTGATTTCATCAGGGACGCTCTGTGAGCTCATGAGCCATTTCAGTCCACGGCTTCCTTAGACCGTATTGATCTGGGCTTTGGCTCCGGGCAGAGAACTTTTGGAGATTGGCTAGTCTCGGAACAAGACATGTTGCTATGTGAGCTGTCACCTAGCAAACATGCTAAAACAGGAGTGGGCAATCTTACCCTGTGAGGGCTGATATATGGGTGCCAGCTCCAGCCAAGTAGTGCCACACCCCATAATACTAATCTCAACCAATCATTGTCTTCAATTTAGGCTTTTCTTAGTAAAAACTGTTCTCAGTTTTATTGTGACGCGCTACAATGTGTTACTGTCACACTCTCTTTTTCTCTCTTGCATTTGTTTTGGGGGGGGGGTCTAAGCAATGTCAAGTTTAACTCTTAAAATGCAGAGAGCGTTTAAAGAGTTAAACTTGGAGACACTCTGAAAGGGCAGGAGCCATGCTGCCTCTGAGACCGCCCCTGTTTTCTCTGACCTCACAGTTCAACTGGTCCACACACAAACACACACATGCTCAGGAAGGGATCACTCACACAGACACACAAGACACATTATATAGCAAGACTTGCACACAAGCGCACCTATTGGGTTTTCGAGAGCGTCCATGCGTATTGCGATGGCTACAGTTGTCAGAGGGAGTTGGGACTTGGTGGTGGAAGACGGAGTTTAGAAAATGCGGAGGAGAGGAAGACATTGACGAGGAGATATAAAGAACGCAGGGGGGAGAGTGTGAGAACTTTGATCAAGCCTTCCTACAGAGATTGTTAAAATAGACAGTGAGAGCCGGACACAGGAATGGAAAGAACAAAATCAAGTTAGTTAATCTGCATGTTTCATTTTCACCTGCATCCTGATAGAAAATTAATTCCATCTTGGAGGTTTAAGTTCTAATCACACAGAGAGCTTAACTGATGCTTCTACATTTAATAATTTAGCAGACTTTATTATCCAGAGTGAGTACATACATTTTTCAAGCTGGTCCCACRTGGGAATCGAACCCACAACTCTGGCGTTGCAAGTGCCATGCTCTACCAACTGAGCCAACTGTTGAATATGCACTGGGTGACAAACTCATCCAAGAAAATTACATTTTTTCCCCCTCCCACAACCACGTATGAGGATGTCCCCCGGTAGAAAAATGTTGACTTTTTGAAAAAACACAGCAGCTTTTCAAGAGGAGGATTTTTCAATGTTTTTGACAGGAGGAATGTTGGCGGGAAATACCAAGGAGGATTTTCCTCAAAGCCTTTCTCCCAGATTCTCACTGAGATTCTCTTGCCGTTTTGGCTTTTCTTGTTGTTGCGGCGTCTTCGGTCCTCTCTGTTTGACATATCATTCATTTGAGTGGCAATGGGAGCCAGGTGCGGCGTGAAGAAAGCAACAGGGTCGCGAGAAAGGAGAGTGGCAAGAGAACCACAGCTGTCAAAAGAGGAAGGAAACAAAGAAAAGCAGAAGTAGAAAGAGCAGAGAAAAAAAGGGGGAAGAAATATGAGTTTGCCAACAAACTGTGTACTCCTGGCCCCTTCCTCGGACCGGTCGTTCAAAGTGCGGAATGGGAATATCTGTGGATCCCTGTGCGCAGTCAACCGGCCCATTGACATTGTGCAGAAGCGCAGGCGGTAATGCACCATTTTTCCCTCTCGCCTATTTCTCCCAAATGTTGCACATTTCTGCTTATGTTTAAGGCCAGTTTCAATKTAACACTGCTCATTCTTCCTGTCTTGGTACTGGTTTTGTGTTACCATTGTTACCACGAGCTGTGCTGGGTCTTAGAAGTGGTGGGAAACTTATTTTAAGTTTCTCTGACGTGGTTTGGTGGTTGGTTGTTTGTCAGTGACGTTGCTATAGCCATGACTGTGACTAGACTATGACTGTCAGGCTAGAATGATGTAGCCAGAGGGTTTATTTTATTGAAGAACACATGGCTTCTCAGCACAGGTGAAGTCTGGGGTCTTCTGGGGTCTTCTGGCATTTACACATCAACACACACGGCCCACACCACACTCAACAGATGGCAATACGTGAAAGGGACCATTTATGTTAGCTATATAGTTTGGACCCAGGGACTTGAGTCCACATTAGTCTCAGTGCTCCCGTTAAAGAASCAAAAACAAAATGTGGCTAATTCTGTATCTGGTATTTAAAAATGCATGACGACAAACACCTGCACCGTGGGAACAAAGT
This sequence comes from Salvelinus sp. IW2-2015, assembly GCF_002910315.2. Classification (NCBI taxonomy): domain Eukaryota; kingdom Metazoa; phylum Chordata; class Actinopteri; order Salmoniformes; family Salmonidae; genus Salvelinus; species Salvelinus sp. IW2-2015. The sequence continues at coordinate 9,517,709 of NC_036866.1, forward strand.
AATGTCAGCCCCAAGTGTTCAAAACTCTTCAAGTCTAATGAACGTTGAGTCAGACATATTGATAGTCCGGGGGTGGTGGCCTGATGAATTGAACATATAGTATGTGCCTAATACAGTTCACATGAAAACTACAGTACTGTATAATCTTTCAAATCTCCTATCTAGCCTCTCATCAGTACTGTGCTTTACATATTAATGCTTTGGGCTTAACACAATTAAGTCATGAGTAGGAGCAGGTGATTTAGAGTTAATACTGTGGATATACACTAACAGGAAATTCAGCTCTTGAGGTTTTTTGTCTGGTGGCGAGAATGTCAGTCAGTGTGAGAGGACCGCCCCCTTTCCTCTTGTTGGGTTCAGTCTCTTTCAAGCGTCCCTCGCCTCGTTTCATTTAGTCTTGTGTCGTCTTTTGTCATCTTGTCTCGTGTCTAGCTACACCCTGGACCTTCTCCATCTTTTTTTTCAGACAATCTCTTGATCATATTAGTTATCTCATACATTAGTATAATACAAGTATTTAATAATACTTGTTTTATTACTGATAGTACTTATACTGAAGTATAAGAATATTGCATGACTGTATGATTATGTTTTGGTTATACTATGAACAATACCGAGTTCTTTAGTAAATTTAACCCGGTGTGATGAGTAATGTGTGGTGATATTAGATGCATCCCATAATGACCAGGCAGCTCAGAGCTCACGTGATTCAGATGAAAACCATTTGACTACCTTTTCATAATGTGCTGCTTCCTGCTAGACCTCAATGACGTGGATGACCAAATGATGGACTGAAAACCTTATGATATGATAAGCATAAACAAGTCTGGATATTATTAGCAGGCTGGCATAGGTAACTGAAATTAGAAGTGAGGTGTTGTCAGACACAAGTCCACGTGCGTTTGTGACTAGGCTCTTGTGAAATTTCCCATGTACGTGCAGCAGCTTATTCCAACGGCAGTCTGAGTCACAGAGAGTATATGTGACCCGGTGAAACCGCCTCTCCTAGAAAGCTATCAGACAGACAATAATATGAGTTTGACCTATGACCCTGTGTGGTTCTACAGTAGCTTGCCCAATTTGCTCCTGGGCCCGAACCAATTTCAACATATTTGGAGATGTTGCACAAAGCCCTGCCCCCTTAGAATCTCAAAGGGCAGTTTGTTTTTGTATTTGTTGTTGGTTGTGTTATGTCTGTTTGAGTTTTTTTTAAGTAGAGGCAGAATATGCTGTATAAACAGACATTTTGTACAACCCCCAAACAAAGAAGGCATAGACCGGAAGGTAAAAACATGTTTAAATTCATTTTGGAGAGACTGTATATTAAAGACTTGGATTCATTATTTCAATGGCATTATTTCAATACCCTTTATCTTCTTGACTGAGGACTCTACTCAGTTCAAACTAATACGTTAGTTTATATAAAATAAAATACATTCTAATAAGATATCAAGTTTTCTTTTGTTCTCCTCTAAAATCATTATTCTGTTGTGACTCATCCCAGCAACCTGCTCCCTGGTTTTGATAGAATAGGGACCCCCAGTTCCTTTTTGCATAAAATAACAAGAACTGTGTTAATTGGGTAGCAAACAAAGCCCCATGCTGATGGAGTTAAAGCCTGTGAAGTGGTCTTATCTGGTGTCCATTAAGCCACACTGTGCTAGTTGATCTGCAACGACTCGGAAACCACTGGTGACTTCAACACACAGCCGTGCTCAGGCACCTCTGCCTCTGTGGTCGATGACAGTGCGAATGAGAGAAAGTTTGTGTGTGTGTGTGCATATGAGAATACAACACACATTAGCTACTGCAGCCCAGTCATCTCTCTCTACCCATCATCCCCAAAGATATCGAAACATGCAGCCTTTATCAGTCTCATCAAACAAACATTGTCATAGAAAAGAGACAGACACTTTTATGTTTCCTTCCTAAGAGACACCAGGCACATGTGACGAGGACGTCATCAGGCCTCAGTCCTCCTCTTATTGGCTGCAAAGTCTTGATGTGAGGAGGAAGTGGAGGAACCTGCCTCACACCAGGGCTCCATCACTTATTAATTGAAAGGCACCTATTAAAGCCATATGAGCCTTGTTAGAGGAGAGTAGCACCCCTGCTCCACTGAGCTTGTTTGTTCCACGGCGAGCCCTGCCTATCTAATTGTGGTCGTTCAATGGATGGTATACGTGGGTTGGATTCAGGGGTCGATGTCAAGGGCCAAAAAAAGACCTGGGTCCCTAATCACTCAGCTGTCAGGACACAGAGAGTGTGTGTGGGGGGGGGGGGTGAACAAGAGTGTGTGTGTGTGTCTATTCTGAGTACAGGGTTAAGGCGGTCTACTTATCAATGTAACTGATGGCAAAAGGGCTGCAGGTTTCTGACAGGGCTGCATTAGTTTATGACCTGAGTGCTCTAATCCATGTATCAACCCTTAACCATTCAAGTTAATGACAAACACCTCATCCTTGCATGGTGTGTCATTAAATTAAGAGTTTCCATGTTAGTGCTAATCAGTTCCCAACGTCCCGTACCCAGCATAATCAATAGGATGAGTCCGACCTACTGATGTTAGTCACCAAAGTCCTGTTCCTATAGCTGAAACCCATTCACATCAACACCAGTCAAATCAGAACATTGGAATATCCTATTTTCACTTGGAAAAGGTATTGAATAGAATAAAACCTTAAAGTTTTATAGTCTTATTACATTGTCAACTCGTTCTACCCCGAMGTGTGTTTGTTGTATCTGAGTGTAACTCTGGCTTGTTCGCTCTCAGGGCATTTCAGAGCGTTGTCAGGTTCTTCGTTTTGAAATTCAAACCGTTTCTTTCGCTCTCGGAGAGTTCAGAGCGCACACTGGACGTTCTGGTCGACGAGTAGGGTTGATCTGAGTGTTCTGACCTCACAATGACAGTCAAGCACCCAAGCTAACTGGCTAACGTTATTTTCAGACACAAATTATTTTCAGACACAAATGAAAAAAACATTTCGCTCTGAACAGTTAACTCGCCCCACCGGAGCTGGTTAGTGTGTTTTCATGTTATCAAGCGGGGTAATGACTAACTGTATTACTGGCAACAATTTATTCAATTTATTTAATTCAACACTGGTGTGCCTGGCCAAAGAGCTTATCTTCATGTCATCCAACAAATGTAAATGCCTGGAGTTTGCTAAATGGCATTGGCACTTGGATTGGAACCGGTGCTTTGGTCATGAAAATACATCTCTTTGGCCACGCACACCAGTGGTGGGTTTGGCGTCTAAATGAGAACGGTCAACGACATCATACATTTTACCCAGTACCAGGATATTTTAGCCMAAAATTTGGTTGCCTCTGCCAGGAAGCTGAAACTTGGCCACAAGTGGATCTTCCAGCAAGCCAATAACCCCAAGCGCACATCAAAMCCCACATATAATTGGTTAAAAGAGAAGTTTGACTTTTTACAACCAAATCTCTATTTTTGATGTAAATGGCATGTTATAGAATGGTCCAGACACTTTTTTTGCAATTTCACTTGTTTTTGAGAAACTTATCGCAACCATTGATTAATTTCYTCATCCTTGTTGTACGGTGCAGGGGCTCTGATTTATTGTTATTATTATTTWATTTTTTTACAAATGCAAACATTCTCAGTAAAGTGATGCAGGTCTTTAGATGTTGTACACATTAAATTGTGTCATTCCAAACTTTATCCGCAATGTTAAATTCAATTTTGTGCGATTTGAGCAGTTTCCCTATCCAGCTGTTCCATTCTCTGTGTAGCATGCTGTTACAGGTAACTGCCATAAAAGGGAAACACCAACATAAATTGTGTTAATAGGGGGTTGGGCTACCACGAGCCACCAGAACAGCTTCAATGCACCTAAGTGTAGATTCTACAAGTGTCTCCAACTTCCTGGGTGGAAGCACCTGCTTTCAATATACTTTGTGTCCCTCTTTTAGTCAAGTGTTCCTTTATTTTGGCAGTTACCTGTAGACTGGACGTAGAGATACCACTTGAGTCACAACAAAATGGAATATAACGTTGAGGATGAAGTTTGGAATGACACAATTTCATGTGTACAACATCTGAAGACCTGCATCACTATACTGAGAGTTTTCCATTTCTGAAAGGACATATTTGGGTGTTTTTGGAACCTTTGTTCATGTTTTTTCAGARCCCCCGTACTACACAACGAGGATGAGGAAATGAATCACTGGTTGTGGGTACGTTAATCAAAATCTAGTGAAATCACAAAAAAAGTGTCTGGATCCTTCTATAATTAAGCAATTAGGCCAGAGGGGTGTGGTGTATATGGCCAATATACAACAGCTAAAGGGTATTCTTATGCACGACGCAACGCGGTATATTGGCCATATTTCACAAACCCCTGAAGTGCCTGATTGCTATTATAAACTCATTACCAACGTAATTAGAGCTGTAAAAATAAATGTTTTGTCATCCCCGTGGTATACAGTCTAATATACCACGTCTGTCAGCCAATCAGCATTCAGAGCTCAAACCACCCAGTTTATAAGAACCCAATTACATCAAAAAGAGAGATTTGGTTGTAAAAAAAAATGAAAGTTCCCTTCTCCTTCAAGAATGGCTGACTATCTCTCGTAGATCCTGTTTATTCTTGATTTGATGGACATTGGTTGGACTGTGAGGTACTGTAGCAGCAGTGTGATTTTTCCTTTTCTGTTGGGAAAACGCATGTTCTGGAATACCACATTTTTCATGACACTTCATTCAGTTTCATGGCTTTTTGTCTCCTCCCTAGGTCGTGGCAGAGCTGATGGTATCATAGTAAGTAGTCACGAGTTGCAGCTGAACACTCTGATGTGTCAGAGTGTTACAGCAAACAAAAGCAGATGGGTGCTACTGATCGGTGATCAACATACTTCCTCAGATGGAATGATTATTCTCGGAATGGCATGAAAATCAAGTACACCCTCTTTCTGGTTAGTTAAAATGCACTTCTTTAAAGAGCCTGTACTTGTTACCTTCCACTGTCAACAGGCCCTTTTTCAGGGGAATTATTTCCACTTGGAGGGGGTGAAAGTAAGACCACGAGAGGCAGGTTCCACACTAGACCGTTAGCCAGTGTAAGATGATTGAAGTATACAGCCGTTGGGTTGTAGCCGTCTCTATTGACAGGCCTGAACAGGGCCCACTACTGGCTCCACCACAGTAGCTTATCTGCCTCTCCCAGTCGTCTGTTCCCCCTACACTGGCACTCTTCATGTAAACATCCTGTTTATTTTTTAAGCGGTTTTCATAGATTACATTTTTGACCTCTGATTCTTGTTTGCTGGTACAGAGCAGAGGCTTAGTTTTCCCGTAACTGTTCAGCCAGAACACGGAACAAAATAGTCAGTTGACAGTAAAGCAAATTAGACCTATCTTTTAGCTTTGCTTTGGAGATCTTTCCAAAAGTGAACCTACTACTGACGTCTTAAAGAAGTTTATTTATGATTCATGTGCTATAATATGGGTTTTATTATCTTATTGGCTCAAGTGGTACATACATTTTTGGTTCAGCTGTGCCCTAACCAACTTACATGCTAAACATGTAATATTTTAAGCAGTTGAACGCTCACATTATTTTAAACTGCTTATCTGGATTACAATGGTTATTAGATTTATATTTGCTTCACATAGTATTCTTAATCCATTTGGTCAAGCCAGTTAAAAAGTCCCGAAGTAATATTGCTCTGGTATCAGCGACATTTATTTGTGTGTGTGCACCGTGCATGCATATGCGTGTGTCATACACACACACATGAACATGTATATCTCATGAACTTCAGAACTACATGTGGTAAGCTCTCTGTATTATGTCCAGTAAATGTGTGTCTCTCTAACCCTGTTGACAGCGAGTCAAGCTGTGGTGTTTGGAGAGTCGCTCCCCACCATTAGGCCAGGGCTCAGAGAGAAATAATCAACAGACTTGGCTCTGTTGACTCCATGTTTCTTCTTGTGCAATGACTTCTCCTCAAGGGCTATATTTAGAAAACATATACTCACGGCTGTATTATATGTTGTTGTACACATTTCCCACTTTTGGTCACCCTGTAAGAATTGATACACAGTGAATGTATTATGTTGTGGGATTTAATTTTGTTCGATAAATAACTTTGTATAACATGTTTGGAACCAATACCAGTATCCAGAATGACACAGATAATGCACCAGATGCTAGCCCAGATGAGAGAGGCTACTAACAATTTCTATCTAAAACAACTTTGGCTAGACTTGGTACAAGAGCATACAGTGTAAAGAACTCTATGTAGGCTAATTTACAAAGGACAGCAAACGTTAACCATGGCATTTGTATTGAAAAGTTCTCAATATTTTGTCACAACCCTGAGATAACTAAGATCACCTATTCTCTTGGCAGCCTGAAGAAAGCCTGTAAAGACTAGAAGGCTGGACCATATCTGTTCATACAGTAGGGTTGAATTGGACTGAATTGAATAGACAAAAGAAAATGGCACAACTGGATTAGCTGGGGTATTTATGCACTCGAGCAATCTCCTTATCTTTAACAAGCTGTGAAATCTACATCATATCCCATTGCTTTCAAACCAAAGGTAATTATAGTACACTGATGTTGGTCAGCTATTTTGAAAAGGAACTTACTGGATGAAGAAAAATATGTTTTCTCGATCTACATCTGACCGTATAAAGCCAGCTATGGTACAATGGAACCAAACAAAGAGTCTCAAAGTGCAAAGCTCAACCTAAATGAAGTGAATACATTGAGTGTTTGACATTGTGTTTGACCCAGGTTTGATGGTAAGTGTTGCAATACTTTACTCTAGACTGGTACGTAGGACCTCCAAGGAATAGTCTGTTAGCTCTGATGCTTTGTCTTCATGAGTAAGCTGTGTTTAGATCTGCAGTTTCAAAGACATTCTTGTTTCTTGTTTTTGGTGGTGCATCAAATCAAATCCAAGTTTATTGGTCCCATACACAGATTTACAGATGTTATCACAGGTGCAGCGAAATGCTTATGTTTTTAGCTCAAACAGTGCAGTAATAATACCATACAATACAAAACAATATGCACATAATTATATATATATATATATATATATATTAGATAGATAGATACAGTGCATTCGCAAAGTATTTAGACCCGTTTTTTTTTTAGCAGAATTCTCTGAACCTGTTTTTGCTTTGCGCTTATGGGGTATTGTGTGTTGCTTTATGAGAGGAAAAAAACGATTTAATAAATTTTATAATAAGGCTGTAACGTATCAAAATGTGGAAAAAGTCAAGGGGCCTGAATACTTTCCAAATAGTGTTTGAAAGAAAAGCAAACTTTTTTTGTCCATTTTAAAATAACATCAAATTGATTAGAAATACAGTGTAGACATTGTTAATGTTGTAAATGACTATTGTAGCTGGAAACAGCAGATTTGTTTTTTTTTWATGGAATATCTACATAGGCGTACAGAGGCCCATTATCAGCAACCATCACTCCTGTGTTCCAATGGCATGTTGTGTTAGCTAATCCAAGTTTATAATTTTAAAAGGCTAATTGATCATTAGAAAACCCTTTTTCAATTATGTTAGCACAGCTGAAAACTGTTGTCCTGATTTAAAGAAGCAATACAACTGGCCTTCTTTAGACTAGTTGAGTATCTGGAGCATCAGCATTTGTGGGTTCGATTACAGGCTAAAAATGGCCAGAAACAAATAACTTTTTTCAGAAACTCGTTAGTCTATTCTTGTTCTGAGAAATGAAGGCTATTCCATGCAAGAAATTGCCAAGAATCTGAAGATCTCGTACAACGCTGTATACTATTCCCTTCACAGAACAGCGCAAACTGGCTCTAACCAGAATAGAAAGAGGAGTGGGAGGCCCCGGTGCACAACTGAGCAAGAGGACAAGTACATTAGTGTCTAGTTTGAGAAACAGATTCCTCACAAGTCCTCAACTGGCAGCTTCATTAAATAGTAACCGCAAAACACCAGTCTCAACGTCAACAGTGAAGAGGCAACTCCAGGATGCTGGCATTCTAGGCAGAGTTCCTCTGTCCAGTGTTTGTGTTCTTTTGCCCATCTTAATCTTTTATTTTCATTGGCCAGTCTGAGATATGGCTTTTTCTTTGCAACTCTGCCTATTAGGCCAGCATCCCTGAGTCGACTCTTCACTGTTGACGTTCAGAATGGTGTTTTGAGGGTACTATTTAATAACGTACCAGCCCGACAGGATGCTCTCCATGATGCATCTGTAGAAGTTCGTGAGGGTCTTGGGGGCCACGACGAATTTCTCCTGAGGTTGAAGGGACGCTGTTGCGCCTTCTTCGCCACGCTGTCTGTGTGAAGGGACCATTTCAGGTTGTCATTGATGTGCACTCCGAGGAACTTGATGCTTTTACCCCTCCACTGTGGCCTTGTCTGTGGATGAGGGCGTGCTCTTACTGCTGTCTCCTGTAGTCCACTATAAGCTCCTTCGTTTTGTTGATGTTGAGAGAGAGAGATTATTTTCTTGGCACCCCTCCGCCAGGGCTCTCACCTCCTTGTAGGATGTCTCGTCATTATTGGTAATCAGGCCTACCATTGTTGACTCGTCAGAAAACTTGATGATTAAGGGAGATATGTGTGGGGCCCATGTGTTGAGGATCAGCGAGGCGGAGGTGCTGTTGTCTACCTTCACCACTTGGGGTTGGCCCATCAGGAAGTGTAGGACCCAGTTGAACAGGGAGGGGTTCAAACCCAGGCCCCTGAGTTTAGGATGAGCTTGGAGTTGAAGGCTGAGCTGTAGTCAATGAACAGGATTTTTACATAGGCATTTCTCTTGTCTAGGTGGGATAGGGCAGTGTGCAGTGCAACGGTGATTGTGTCATCCGTGGATCTGTTGGGGCGGTATGCGAATTGTAGTGGGTCAAGGGTGCAGGGTAAGGTGGAGGTGGCATGGTCCTTAACTAGCTTCTGCTGCGGGTGTCAGGTCAAGCACAATGGTGTGGGGGGTGCAACACTAACATCCCCCTTCCCAAACCAGGTGACCCCTTTCCAACCAATACACAGAGTTTATGCATCACCAGGAACACACACACACCAAAAAAGGTCCAATCCTCTGTTTTCCAACTTTCTCTGCTTCCAGGCCCCCGGGAACATCGCAGAGACAAACACACACACACACACACACACACACACACACACACTTTGATTGTCATAGGTCGGCGAGGCCCCCGGAGCTGGTTCTCACGCCATGCGGAAAAAAAACAGGAGGGGGGAGATATGACTTTTGACTCCAGGCGCTGTGTCATCCTCTGGAAGCCCACTCTGTTGGCAATAACATCTGTCTCTGGCACGGAATAAAAGTAAAGGTCCCTTCAGATCTCTGGGGTTCCCATGAACACCGCAGCGCTGCCCAGCTGGTGTCAATTGCAGGAGACAGGCCTCGCTCCGGTCTGGGCAGGAACGAAGGGGGTCACCAAACCCACATTTTCAGTGGCTGAGGTTGGATCCATACTGACTGACAAGTTTCCTCTAGTCATCTGCACATGGGTCCTGAACAATGTTCCCTATAATATTTTCTAAATTTCAGGTCTGGTGAGCGCAAATTTGAACATTGTGAAAATTCTGTGCAACTTCCGGCGTGCATTTACTGTGAACACTGAGGATGTACCAGCTTTAAATTACAGTTTTAACAGTGGCCAAGAAAGCTACTGTGGCTATCTGATCATGATGTAGGCCTACCAGTGGCCTACCATCAAAAACTATGAAGAAAATGAATCCCATAACATTGTAGCATGGAAATAGCTGTTCTGTCGTTCAGCCTACATGGAAAAAAACATGCAGGGCTTGACATTATTACATATGAGCACAAGTCACTACATGTAGCTCTCACTTTGATCTCAAAACAAGCGCATCTACTCACCACCACTCATGCTGTAAACATAGTCCAGTTCAAAGTGAATGGCACAGATCCATATGACAATGGTCTATTTGCATATAGGCCTACTGCAGCTCTGGTTGGTTATGGCGCACCAGTCTTCTCTCTCAATGCAAAAKAATCATACTCCGATGCATTCTGCCTACAACAAAATCTCTTACATAGTTCTTTTTGTTTCGGTATGTTGCGTTGAAAGTGGCTAATATTGCATTGATTCGATCACAATTTCCACAGTAAAGGGAAACGTTGATAGTGTTAACTAAGGGAGAACACTTTAGAAAGTTGAGTGAAGTTCAATCTCGTGCTTCTCTGCCCCGGCTGATCTTTCTTCTGCTTCGCGGCAGTCTCGGGGGAGCTGGGCGCCCACCCGCAGCTTAGCAGGAACATTGGTCCTGACTGCTTTTTATTAGCTTTAGACGTAAATGTCTATTCTTTATCTGAATGACATCGACCTGAAGGCTTCTTTGAATTTACTCTGTAGAGGAAAGGAAACGTGGAGGATTGTCTTCTGTGTTTGCGGAGACCAGATGACGTATCAATGACACAGATCCTGTTCAGTATAGGATAGTCTTTTAGTAATTAGTAGGCACTAAGTGTGTGTGTGTGTGTGTGTGTGTGTGTGTGTGTGTGTGTGTGTGTGTGTGTGATCGCCTGCCTGTGTGTGTGCCGGTGGTCTCCCCAGATGGCTAGTGTGCCACAGTGATATACATGAGTTCTGACTGTAGTTCAGACTCGAAGAGAAGGGAGAGGAGAAACCGACTGACATCAGAGCCTGAGAAAAATGACAATACCAAGGTCACCACCACCAGTTATGATGCACCTGTCTACCTCATGACCTGCCTGTGACCTTTGTGATACATACACAGAACATCTCATAGAACTTCTTAGAACACCCAACATACTGTAATAAGAGATGATTAATTAACAAGGTCTATTCAGCAGAATGGCACGATTGGTTTAATATTTGTGTGTCAAGTAATTACACGATACATATTCTCCATGTTGTAAGAGGGAAACGACTGTGTAACATCTGAAATAGAGGTACAAACTTGTATTACCTGTTGTCTGGCTGGAATTCCAGATATACAGTTGAAGTCGTAAGTTTACATACACTTAGGTTGGGGTCATTAAAACACGTTTTTCTACCACTCCACAAATTTCTTGTTAATAAACTATAGTTTTGGCAAGTCGGTTAGGACATCTACTTTGTGCATGTGTAACAGTATAACTTTAGACCGTCCCCTCGCCCCGACACGCGAACCAGGGACCCTCTGGGAACCAGGGACCCTCTGCACACAACAGTCACCCACGAAGCATCGTTACCCATCGCTCCACAAAAGCCGCGGCCTTTGCAGAACAAGGGGAACCACTACTTCTAAGTTTCAGAGCAAGTGACGTAACTGATTGAAACGCTATTAGCGCGTACCCGCTAACTAGCTAGCCATTTCACATCCGTTACACTCACCCCCCTTTCAACCTCCTCCTTTTCCGCAGCAACCAGTGATCCGGGTCAACAGCATCAATGTAACAGTATAACTTTATGGCGTCCCCTCGCCCCGACCCGGGCGCGAACCAGGGACCCTCTGCACACATCAACAACGGTCGCCCACGAAGCATCGTTACCCATCGCTCCACAAAGGCCGCGGTTCTTGCAGAGCAAGGGGAACCACTACTTCTAGGTTTCAGAGCAAGTGACGTAACTGATTGAAACGCTATTAGCGCGTACCCGCTAACTAGCTAGCCATTTCACATCCGTTACACATGACACAAGTCATTTTTCCGTCATTTTTCCAACAATTGTTTACAGACAGATTATTTCACTAATTCACTGTATCACAATTCCAGTGGGTCAGAAGTTTACATACACTAAGTTGACTGCGCCTTTAAACAGCTTGGAAAATTCCAGAAAATGATGTCATGGCTTTAGAAGCTTCTGATAGGCTAATTGACATAAATTGAGTCAATTGGAGGTGTACCTGTGAATGTATTTCAAAGCCTATCCTTCAAACTCAGTGCCTCTTTGCTTGACATAATGGGAAAATCAAAAGAAATCAGCCAGGACCTCAGGAAAAAAGAATTGTAGACCTCCACAAGTCTGGTTCATCCTTGGGATCAATTTCCAAACGCCTGAAGGTACCACGTTCATCTGTACAAACAATAGTATGCAAGCATAAACTCCATGGGACCATGCAGCCGTCATACCGCTCAGGAAGGAGACGCGTTCTGTCTCCTAGAGATGAACGTACTTTGGTGCAAAAAGTGCAAATCAATCCTAGAACAACAGCAAAGGACCCTGTGAAGATGCTGGAGGAAACGGGTACAAAGTATCTATATCCACAGTAAAACGAGTCCTATATCGACATAACCTGAATGGCCGCTCAGCAAGGAAGAAGCCACTGCTCCAAAACCACCATAAAAAAGCCAGACTACGGGTTGCAACTGCACATGAAGACGAAGATCGTACTTTTTGGAGAAATGTCCTCTGGTCTGATGAATCATAAATAGAACTGTTTGGCCATAATGACCATCGTTATGTTTGGAGGAAAAAGGGGGAGGCTTGCAAGCCAAAGAACACCATCCCAACCGTGAAGCACGGGGGTGGCAGCATCATGTTGTGGGGGTGCTTTGCTGCAGGAGGGACTGGTGCACTTCACAAAATAGATGGCTACATGAGGCAGGAAAATTATGTGGATATATTGAAGCAACATCTCAAGACGTCAGTCAGGAAGTTAAAGCTTGGTCGCAAATGGGTCTTCCAAATGGACAATGACCCCAAGCATACTTCCAAAGTTGTGGCAAAATGGCTTAAGGACAACAAAGTCAAGGTTTTGGAGTGGCCATCACAAAGCCCTGACCTCAATCCTCTGTGGGCAGAACTGAAAAAGCGTGTGCGAGCAAGGAGGCCTACAAACCTGACTCAGTTACTCCAGCTTTGTCAGGAGGAATGGGCCAAAATTCACCCAACTTATTGTGGGACGCTTGTGGTAGGCTACCCGAAACGTTTGACCCAAGTTAAACAATTTAAAGGCAATGCTACTAAATACTAATTGAGTATGTAAACTTCAGACCCACTTGGAATGTGATGTAAAAAATAAAAGCTGAAATAAATAATTCTCTCTGCTATTATTCTGACATTTCACATTCTTAAAGTTAAGTGGTGATCCTAACTGACCTAAGACAGAGAATATTTACTAGGATCAAATGTCAGGAATTGTGAAAAACTGAGTTGAAATGTATTTGGCTAAGGTGTATGTAAACGTCCGACTTCAACTGTATTTTAAACAGTGGTCACATTGCTCTGTGCTGTGCTGGGGAACATGCAMTGTGCTGGGGAACATGCACTGTGCTGGGGAACATGCACTGACTGGCACAGTGATCTGTTATTTCTGTCCCCAATAGATTGTGCTACCGGACACTCGGAAGCCCATTCCGTTTCCAGTAGAGGTAACTAACCGTATGAATACCACTGATTTGAACACTTGTCTTCCCACTCAGTCTGATAAACCCAGGTATTTCCTGGTGTCATTTATTGAGCTTAGCCCCTATTTATTTTCAGCCTGTTTTCTTGGAAAAATATGCTACTTTGTCCACCACACTGTATTGTTTATGGAAGTGGGAACGTTGTTGCGAGATTCCAGAGACGAGAAGCTGTCTGCAGCTGGAAAGGAGTTTAGCCACAGTCCATTAGTACACTCTGACCTCCCCAAGGTTCAGGCTCTGGTAATTTACTCAAACATTAACATGTCATTTGAATGACGCGCTTTTCAGTTTTAATAGGTGACTTTTGTTTCACTTGTGAGCTGTTTTTGGGGTTATTTCAGTTTTTTTCCAATGATGAGTGAGAGGCATGTTTATCAGTTAAAAAACAGTATTTCCCACAGACATTCCCAGGTGATGAGACTGCAGTGGCATGACATTAGAGTAGTCTGGTTCCCCATACTGCATGTTGTGTCTGTGCAGTCTTTTACAGTACATCTATAGGGCACCGTGAGTATTTTATCACAATTGAGCTTTTTAACTTTTTAATATTTTATTTTTCTCTCCAAAAGAGGAAAACTAAATGCTGTTCGATGTTGTCAAACAGCAGCCTGCCCTGCATTAATATTTACAGTATTAATGGTAAGAAACCATCTCGGCAGTGTGGTGGGTGGGGGGGGTTCTCTATTTCTCTCCACCTTGCGGTCTACTCATAGGCCAATATAGCACATGGGGATTTGTGAAACTTACTCCTCAGCCTGAAGTGTGGCCACATACGCAGCCGAATTGGTAACTTTTCGGTGGCGCCAAATGGTAAGACGCTTCAGTAGGGCTGTCACATGTTCAAGCAAGGCAGAGGTCCTGGGTTCGAGCCTCGGTGTGAGCTGAATCAGGAGGAAGTGGTACTCGCTAAGCAAGCACCGGCAGCACCCACCTCCTTTGCACCGGCAGCACCCACCTCCTTTGCACCGGCAGCACCCACCTCTTTACTGGATAGAGCTATTTATAGCTGCTGACTCCATTGTCCTCGTGATCGATGCCATCCCACCATCAGAGCCGGCCCAAATCGTTCAGTGGGGACGCATCATTGAAAATGATGGAAGGCGTGAGGAAGGCATGAGAATAAGGGAGGTAGGGGAGGTGGGGTCATAAGGGAGGGAGGCGAGGCAGTAAGGAGAGGTGGAACAATAAGGGATGAGAGGAGGAGAAGTGGGGTAATAAGGAAAGCCCTGGCACTGACACTTTATACGGCAGCCCCTCCCCCTGGAGCTTTCCCCACCAATCAGGTGGAGCTTGTTAAAGCGCTTCATTGAGCCTTCCAAATGCAAACCTATCTTTCTATCTCTCAGGGTCGTTCCACCAATTCGGTGTCTTGTGAGATATGTAACTTAGTCCCCCAAAATGTTTTGATTTCACCTAATTTCAACATTCTATCATAAAGAGCACATGTTCAACTTCATAAAAAACATGTTCTCCCATCTCAAGAGGTTGAATTAAAAAATTACTGTGCTAAGTGCCAAATAAAGTTGACCGTGACAGGGTTGAGGATTTCATCTTAAATCAGCCATAAATCCCCTTGTGACAGGGGGAATGAAAGCTTGTTGTGTGCAACAGGGAGGGGAAATTGAATGCAGGCTTCACAAAATAAATGAAATTGTAAAAACATTTCTAGCCTGTCTATCTATTGATAACAGGGTTGACGTTGTGGTGGCAGAATTTGGGGTGAGCTGTTGCGATTTCTCAAGTGATATGTTCTGTGTTGGACTGTGATGTTATGCCTTTCATAGACTCCTGGTATGTCTGCACTCTAATACAAGGCCATTGTGTTCCGGAACTGTTGCTTGTATAAAATATCTGTTGTGTAACAGTATGATTGTATTATCAGCTCCCACTATATAAGGGACATGTAACCATTTACTCTTGGAGTTCTTCCCTGTGAAATCAGAGGTAGATCTCCCCTGCAGCTGCTTGATTAACGATATTTCTATTATACAATTAAATAGTCTATGCCTTAATCTTTGGATCGGATTTTCCACAACAGCGTGTTATGCTCGACCCGCTTAGTTTTCCCAACAAAACACCAGAAAATGCCCTAAAAGAGTAGAACCAGCTCACTTGCTTTTACACTATGATTTGAATATTAAAAGTTCAATGTTTATTTAAAAATATATATTTTAAAAGGAATAGTTTCACTGTATTAAAACAAGAGTTCACATAACAGAGTTGAGCTTAAAATGAATCATTAATCACATGAAATAAATCATCTTCAGAAATTACTTTTTGAAAGCATCAAAATAGCAAGGGCTTTACAATGATGGTAAAAACTTGGAGACATTTTGGAGTTAATTGGGGTTAAGCTAGTTAAAATCTTCCTAGAAGTCACAGAGGGTGCACGGAGGGACATGTCAAAATGCAGAATTTTGGCACTTTAGCAAGTCTTTATTCACATTAAAAAAATCTGATTTATAGAATTCTCCATATTAAAGGGCACTTAATTAAACATAACAGGGTTTTAAAATTCAATATTGGTGCACAATTTCTACTTACAATATCAAAGGGACACGAAAGGCACTCATTTTGTGGAACAACCCATCTTTCTTTCTCTCCCTTTTCGGTCCTCACATGAATCAGGGGGCTTCATTGAGAATTGATTACGTAACATTCATTTATCAGTTACTGCTATTGCTGGAGTGCCAAATCCAGATAAAAATACACACTGCACAGCTAATTACAGTACATTACAGTAGGCTATGTAGGAGTCACAAGCCAAAATGGAAGAAAAAAAAGAAAACATTGGTTAAATAATTAATTCTGTCATTGCTTCTGATTACTGATGTCAATCACTTCCCTAGTATGATGCAGGCTGGTCTTTAAATGATCATTTACGCAAAATACTGAGCATCATTGTCCTGTATTTAGTATAAAGAATGCATACAACACTCCACACACACAGTCCCATATCTGACTGCTTTTGTGAGAGGAGTCTGAGTGAAATGCACATCCAGAGGTGGTTGTTGCAGGTGCCCCGGAGACATGCAACAATAGTTAAACTGAAAGTAACTTTGACAAACTACACAGTGCTTTGCAAAGAATCATGTGTTGGTCAATAGCATGAGAATATGTGCAATTATGTGCAATTTGAATTGTTTGACAGTTTATTGCATTGTTAGGAGCTATTAACATATGCATTTCGCCGCACCCGCTATAACAGCTGCTAAATTGTGTACACCACCAATAAACATTGATTTCAGTTGAACTTGAAGTCAAGTGAAAGGGTATGTACCGTATGGGGTGAGGGCTTCAGCCTAATGTAATTATATGAGACTCCAGCCAGGGGGCATGCAGTATATTTTGGGCTATGTATAGCCCTCTCACATGTCCCCCATCAATGATAGAGGGCTATTCTTAGAACCACTCTCTCCAACTCCACCTCAGCCCGACCTTGCAGCTGTCGCTCATTTACTGTGGCATCGCCCTGGAACAACTCTCTTCTGGTGTTAGACACACAGATCAGACACAGTCACATTACTAGTGAGCCTAAAGGAGGAGGGTAATGAACTATTAGAACTTCTGCTGTATGTGTAAAGTCACTGCTGTATCAACTATACTTTGCTGGTGCAAAGTCTGATACGTAAAATGTATGCATAGATGACTAAGTCATTTTGGATAAAGTCGGCTGCTAAATGGTATTTATTATTAGTAACACTCCCTGTTCTTGACACATACTGTCGTGTATCCGACTTCCCACCAGAGACTGGGGTTCAATCCCCACGTCCAGCTTTCCCGCTGTTTCTCGCACTTGCCTTTCTCCACCTCTGATCTCCTAACTTAGTGTCTCATCCATCAAACAGACCTCAATGTATTTTCTAGCTGTTCACACTCTGCGTTTTCTGTGTTACCCAAAGAAACTACACACCACACCAAGACACTCGCGGGAATCCTTGCAGCGTTCTTGGCAGCCTCCTGGGCCTGACGTGCCTCTGGAAACAGGTTCCCCAAGTCAGCATTATTATGAGATTGGATGGCTATGGATTGATCACCCTGATATTTTTAGGTCAGGGTCTGGCTGCAGGGGTAGATAGGTGCCATAAGCATGCCTGACAGAGGGAGAGGAAGAACGCACTGATGACGTACAGTACCTGTCAAAAGTTTGGACACACCTACTCATTCAAGGGTTTTTATTTATTTTTTACTATTTTCTACATTGTAGAATAATAGTGAATACATCAAAACTATGAAATAACATACATGGAATCATGCAGTAACAAAAAATGTGTTTTTGTGCAAAGCTATCATCTAGGCAAAGGGTGGCTACTTTGAAAAAATCTCAAATATTTTTTGATTTGTGTAACACTTTTTTGGTTACTACATGATTCCATATGTGTTATTTAATTGTTTTAATGTCTTCACTATAATTCTCCAATATAGAAAATATTGGTCAATGTTTTTTTTTGATGATGAAAACTGATGATTTCTGATTCACAAATCTTGTCAGACTTTCATGACTCTGACATCATACTGTACACAATAAATGAATGGACAATGTCGTCCTGTCTTCCTGCTCCGCTGCTCCAGACACCTATTAACATGAATCTTGCCTTCTCTCTACCTTCTCTTCCCATAATGTTGATGTTGATGGCCCTTATCATTTTCTGTGATGACAATGTCAGTATGTCACTGCTGAACAAACTGAAAGACACCCATAACATGAATCCAACCTTTCTGCCTCTCCCTTCTCTCCCCCTTAGCTTTGATGTGGAGAATGGGCTGTCGGTGGGGCGCAGTCCCCTGGACCCCCAGGTCAGCCCCAGCTCCGGCCTGGTCCTACAGGCCAACTACCCCCACAGCCAGCGCCGCGAGTCCTTCCTCTATCGCTCCGACTCAGATTTCGACCTCTCGCCCAAAGCAATGTCCCGCAACTCCTCCACGGCCAGTGAGCTGTAAGTAGCATTGATGTGTGATCACACATGTGATGTGTGATCCTCCTCCTAACACCTTCTCCAGGTCATTTTCTTCTTCCTCTCTCTCTCTCTCTCTCATTCTCTCCCTCTGTCTCTTTCTCACTCACTATGTTGCTGTTTCTGTCCTTCTGTCTCTCTTTGCCTCTTTGTTGCTCTACCCCCACCCCTGATATTTCACTTACAAATACTTCACTTACTCTCTCCATATTTATAATGACATAGCTAACCCTTCAACTATGATTCCACAGATTTCCCTAAAGACTCAACCTTAAAGTCAATTGAATTAAGTCTAACAGTCTTGTATTGTTGATGTTTGTTTCTGGAGGTTATTTTACCCATGTCTAGTTTAGTCACTGGACTCTCTGTCTTTAAAAGGGAAGAGGGCTTGAAGCACTGGGAAGTCGGTTGGCTGCCGCGGTGAGAGACGCGCGTGACAAATGTTTTCTTTTTTACTTCTYCTTTAAGGACTGTTCCACTGCGTTTGCAGGTTTCAGACACTTCCTCCACTCACCAACCCCTTAACCCCCTCCACACCCTCCTGCTGAACACCACCCCGCCCATACATACACGCCCCTCAGCCCCTTTCCTCCCAAACCATCCCAAAAAGAAAAGCCCCACTGTCCTTGCATCTGAGTTGAGCCTGCTACTGTATGTGTGCTGCATGAATAGACTGAGGCCTATTATCTTAACCACAGAAAGGCTTGACCTCAAGACAACACATTATGTGCATGATGATTCCCCCACAGCACAGTTCCAAAGGGTGATGTCTGTTTTCCCAGGGTTCTCCCACAGTCAGTTGTGTGCATGTCACTTGTTTTCTCTCTGTGTCCAATGTGTTAACTGATGTAGGACATGAGGGTGTTCAGGTTGCAGTTAAGATGCCCATTGAGTACCATAGAGCCTCATTATATGTATTGTATATTAATATTAACCTTTTAAGATGCTGATATTCTGTTCTTCACCTGTTGGTTGAAGGTTTCGTATCTAACCAAGTGTTTTTTCTTCTTCTGTCATTTCAGACATGGAGAAGACATGATTGTGACACCATTTGCACAGGTTAGTGCTATGTTCATGCTTTTTCTCTCTCTCGTGTGTGTGTGTGCTGGTATGAATTCCTGATGTTGAGCGTTGGAAATCAACTTGATGGTCATAATGCAACATAACACTACCCTCCAACCTTTCTCTTTAGGTGCTTGCCAGTCTCCGAACAGTCAGAAGCAATTTTGCCTACATAACTCATCTGCAAGATCGGCCCAACAGGCGGCCATCAGGCAGCAACCCTCCCTCCATACCTACCCACACCAAGTCAAGCATAACAGGTCAGTATTATACTCATCTGATCTTACCTCTTACATGACTTCACAACAAGAATCTGCCTGTTGTACCGATTCTTGTTCCCTAGTGTCTGCTTCACCCTGTAAAAATAACAAGTTCTCAAGAACTGAAAATACAGACCTACATAAGATTTGTTTGATGCTACTGCCACAATTGCTGTTATTGTAGTCTGTCAGCTTTACATTGATAAGGGCAGTGCAGTGAGAATGTGAAGAGGACAACAAAAAGGCATACATTCAACACAATTAATTTTATAGTCTCTGGTTTGAAATGGAACCAATATTGATTTAAAACAGAGCTTGCATTAGACGTTAGTGACTCGAAGTGAAAGACAGCACATCGCCTTCTGTCCAGTGATTTTGGGGGCGGCAGGAAGCCTAGTGGTGAGAGCGTTGGACTTGTAACCAAAAGGTTGCAAGATCGAATCCCCGAGCTGACAAGGTAAAAATCGGTCGCTCTGCCCCTGAACAAGGCAGTTAACCCACTGTTCCTAGGCCGTCATTGAAAATAAGAATTTGTTCTTAACTGATTTGCCTAGTTAAATAAAGGTCAAATAAAAAAATAAAAAATACAGTCTGGGGCCTGATAACAGTCCGGAGAACAGTCCTTGACAATGGGACTATGAGAAAGTGATCAGTACTGATTGGGCCTTGTTTGAGGATTTGGATCTGGGTCTCAGTCTGGTAAGTCTAGGTTCTGGATGGGATGGTCTCTGATGGGCTTTTACTTGAAGAAAGGAAAAAATCGCACTCACTGAAATTCTTTAAGTTTTAATGTATTTTTTTTAGCAGCAGAGATCAGAACAAACGCTCTCTCAGGGCTTTAACAGTAGTCTGACCTTTGGCCCCCCTCAGAGGAGCCGTACCAGAAGCTGGCCATGGAGACGCTGGAGGAGCTGGACTGGTGTCTGGACCAGCTGGAGACCCTGCAGACCCGTCACTCAGTCAGTGAAATGGCTTCCAACAAGGTGAGCTGCGTTGCATTTGAACTGAGCCTCATCTACTGTAAAAACCTGGGAATGATTGCTTGAAGAATAGCAAAGATATAGGTCTGGTTAATAAAAAATCGAATCTTCATCTACAGTGCATTCGGAAATAACTTTTTTCACATTTTGTTACGTTACAGCCTTTTTCGAAAAATGTATTAAATATAATGACAAAGTGAAAAAAGGTTTTTAGACATTTTTGCACAAAGTTTTATTTTTACATTTTAAAAAAATATAGATTTACATAGTTTTTTTTTACATTATGAGACTCAAAATTGAGCTAAGGTGCATCCTGTTTCCATTGATCATCCTTGATGTTTCTTCAATTGATTGGATTTGGAAAGGCACACACCTGTCTATGTAAGGTCTCACAGTTGACAGTGCATGTCAGAGCAAAAACCAAGCCGGGAGGTCGAAGGAATTGTCCGTAGAGTGCCGAGACAAGATTGTGTCGAGGCACAGATCTGGGGAAGGGTACCAAAAATGTTTTGCAGCATTGAAGGTCCCCAAGAACACAGTGGCCTCCATCATTCTTAAATGGAATAATGCTGGTGGCAGCATCATACTGTGGGGAGGTTTTTCAGAGGCAGGGACTGGGGGACTAGTCATGATCGAGAGAAAGATGAGCAGAGCAAAGTACAGAGAGATCCTTTACAAAAACCTGCTCCAAAGCGCTCAGGACCAAAGAACCGGGCGAAGGTTCACCTTCCAACAAATCTAACCAAATTGTATTTGTCACATGAGCAGAATACAACAGGTGTGTAGACCTTACAGTGAAATGCTTACTTACAAGCCCTTAACCAAAAATGCCGTTTAAAAAAAAATACAAAAAAAWAATAATAATAAAAGTAACAAATAATTAAAGAGCAGCAGTAAAATAACAATAGCAAGGCTATATACAGGGGATACCGGTACAGTGTCAGTGTGCAGGGGCACCGGTTAGTCGAGGTAATATGTATACGTAGGTAGAGTTATTATCTATACACAGTCACTTTAATAACAGAGTAGCAGCAGTTTAAAATAGTCATTTGATGTAGCCATTTGATTAGATGTTCAGGAGTCTTATGGCTTGGAGGTAGAAGCTGTTTAGAAGCTTCTTGGACCTAGACTTGGCGCTCCGATACCGCTTGCCGTGCGGTTGCAGAGAGAACAGTGTATGACTAGGGTGTCTGGAGTCTTTGACAATTTTTAGGGCCTTCCTCTGACACCGCTTGGTATAGAGGTCCTGGATGGCAGGAAGCTTGGCCCCAGTGATGTACTGGGCCGTACACACTACCCTCTGTAGTGCCTTGCGGTCGGAGGCCGAGCAGTTGCCATACCAGGCAGTGGTGCAACCCATCACAATGCTCTCAATGGTGCAGCTGTAGAACCTTTTGAGGATCTGAGGACCCATGCCAAATCTTTTCAGTCTCCTGAGGGGGAATACGTTTTTTGCCCTCTTCACGACTATCTTGGACAATGTTAGTTTGTTGGTGATGTGGACGCCAAGGAACTTGAAGCTCTCAACCTGCTCCACTACAGCCCCGTCGATGAGAATGGGGGCGTGCTTGGTCCTCCTTTTCCTGTAGTCCACAATCAATCAATCTACAAGACAACGACCCTAAGCACACTGCCAAAACAACAGGAGTTGCTTCAGGACAAGTCTCTGAATGTCCTTGAGTGGCCCAGCCAGAGCCTGGACTTGAACCTGATCGAACATCTCTGGAGTGGCCTGAAAATAGCTGTGCAGCGACGCTCCCCATCCAAACATCCAACCTGAGCTTGAGAGGATTTGCAGAGAAGAATGGGAGAAACTCCCCAAATACAGATGTGCCAAGCTTGTAGCGTCATACCCAAGAAGACTCGTGGCTATAATCGCTGCCAAGGTGCTTCAACAAAGTACTGAGTAAAGGGTCTGAATACTAAATGTGTAAATGTGATATTTCAGTTTTACATTTTTACTACATTTACAAAAATGTCTAAAAACCTGTTTTTGCTTTGTCATTATGGGGTGTTATGTGTAGACTGATGATGGGAAAAAAACTATTTAATACATTTTAGATTAAGGCTGTAACGTAACAAAATGTGGAAAAAGTCAAAGGGTCTGAATACATTCCGAATGCACTGTATATACTGAAATGAGAACTATTTGAGGAGTTTGTGTGCAAAAGGACATAGATCTGAAAAACATGGATATTGCGTCACGTTAAGCCCTTGCTGTAGCTCTAGGATTGGCTGTGGCTGAGACCGCTGCCACGCATCACTTGAAGATCATGTGCACGGTACACTCACTACCTTTTGTTTGTTTGGGCTTGGCAGAGAGTCAAAGGGCTACAGAATAACTGTCTCCAGAGACCTGCTGTGGGCTGCAGCCTTTTAATACTGCACCCGGGGAGTCCACAGCACCTCTCATCAGCATCACATCGCTCTGTGTTCATGTCGATCACATGTCTTATGTTTAGGATTTACAAAATTAAGCTATACTTAACCTGAATATTATATTGGGGAATTCAGTTCCTTGTGTAACCTACGCTGTTGTCCTCAATGCATCAAAACAGTGGTTGATTGATGTCATATGGTTCACTGCTGTCTCATAGTCAGTGGCTTTACACAGCAGGTGACATATCTTTTGGAAAAGGCATAGTATAACAGTTGTTTTGCCATAGTCAAGGGAAAGTTATTTCCCACAGGTCACATCCTCTGTCTAATATATATGACCTCCTACTTGTGATTGGACCCTCCAACAAGTAGCTCATTTCTTATTGCATTGCACTATTTACATTTTTATAGATTCAGGAAGTTGAACTGCTGCTGCATTCTCCCTCTGTGCATAATATTTGGGCATACAGAGAGCATTTATTTATTTAAATTTGATTGACATCTCTTTTTCATGTGAGCCCTGGCGAAGAAAGCAGCATAATTAGTTCCACATGACACACAACATAAAACCTAACTATGAATGGAAGATAAAACAGTGCAAAGTGCATAACACAGTTTAAAGTAACAGGTTTAAAAACCTGAGCAATCTGAGGTCAGCAGCCCTCCAATCTGAGATTTAAAATCATGAATCAGAATTAAATGATCTAGTTTTTAAGTCCTTCAGCAAAGTGCTCCGAGATCATGGGCCAGCAAAGCTAAAAGCACTCTTACCACCAAACTCAGTTAATGTGTATTGGACTGATACACACTCCCTCCTCCCATTCAGACACTAACGCACACAAACACATGAATGGAGCCCATCCCTCCCATTAAACCATTCACATTGGTTCAAGTCCCTTCTTTCCATTCTGCTCCTCCTGAATGCATTATGCATCTCTCTCTCTCTCTCTCTCTCTCTCTCTCTCTCTCTCTCTCTCTGTCTCTCTGTCTCTCTCTGTGTGTGTGTGACACACACACACCCTCCCCTCCCCTTTACACACACACAAATTGGCTGTAGAGCATCCCGCATGTAGATAGTTGAAGGGGAGATACACACAGGGAAGGAGAGACTAGCCTTTATACTGGTGCTCTGCACCTAGCTATACTGTCTCTGTCCCCTTAACCTCCACTGCCCGTCCCCCATGTCCCATCTGTCCCACTTACTAAGCTCAGAGCTACCGGGAAGCCTCGTCTTTGGCTGATTGCTGTTTGATCTCTTTCAATCTGGGGCGTAAGGACTGTCAGTTTGTGATGAAACTCATTGGATAGACTGTAAAGTCCATGGAGAATAAGAGCACCTCCTCCCAGCTGCACACTGCACTGTGGCTAGGAAACACTGTCACCACAAATAAATCCACAATAATTGAGAATTTCAATAAGCATTTTTCTACGGCTGGCCATGCTTTCCACCTGGTTACCCCTACCCCAGTCAACAGCCCTGAACCCCCCACAGCAACTTGCTCAAACCTCCCACATTTCTCCTTCACCCAAATCCAGATAGCTGATGTTCTGAAAGAGTTGCTAAATCTGGACCCCTACAAATCAGCAGGGCTAGACAATCTGGACCTTCTCTTTCTAAAAGTATCCTCCGCAATTGTTGCAACGCCTATTACTGTCCTGTTCAACCTCTCGTATCGTCTGAGATCCCCAAAGATTGGTAAGCTGCCGCGGTCAACCCCCTCTTCAAAGGGGGAGACACTCTAGACCCTAACTGTTACAGACCTATATCTATCCTACCCTGCCTTTCTAAGGTCTTCAAAAGCCAAGTTAACAAACAGATCACCGACCATTTCGAATCCCACCGTACCTTCTCCGCTATGCAATCTGGTTTCCGAGCTGGTCATGGGTGCACCTCAGCCACACTCAAGGTCCTAAACGATATCATAACCGCCATCGATAARAGACAWTACTGTGCAGCCGKMTTCATYGACCTGGCYAAGGCTTTCGACTCTGTCAATCACCACATTCTTATCRGCAGACTCAACAGCCTTGGTTTCTCAAATGACTGCCTCGCCTGGTTCACCAACTACTTCTCAGACAGAGTTCAGTGTGTCAAATCGGAGGGCCTGTTGTCCGGACCTCTGGCAGTCTCTATGGGGGTGCCACAGGGTTAAATTCACGGGCCGACTCTTTTCTCTGTATACATCAATGATGTCGCTCTTGCTGCTGGTGATTCTTTGATCCACCTCTACGCAGACGACACCATTCTGTATACTTCTGGCCCCTTCTTTGGACACTGTGTTAACTAACCTCCAGACGAGCTTTAATGCCATACAACTCTCCTTCCGTGGCCTCCAACTGTTCTTAAATACAAGTCAAACTAAATGCATGCTCTTCAACCGATCGCTGCCCGCCCGTCCAGCATCACTACTCTGGACGGTTCTGGCTTAGAATATGTGGACAATTACAAATACCTATGTGTCTGGTTAGACTGTAAACTCTCCTTCCAGACTCACATTAAGCATCTCCAATCCAAAATTAAATCTAGAATCGACTTCCTATATCGCAACAAAGCATCCTTCACTCATGCTGCCAAACATACCCTCGTAAAACTGACTATCCTACCGATCCTTGACTTCGTGATGTCATTTACAAAATAGCTTCCAACACTCTACTCAGCAAATTGGATGCAGTCTATCACAGTGCCATCCATTTTGTCACCAAAGCCCCATATACTACCCACCATTGCGACCTGTATGCTGTCGTTGGCTGGCCCTCGCTTCATATTCATCGCCAAACCCACTGGCTCCAGGTCATCTATAAGTCTTTGCTAGGTAAAGCCCTGCCTTATCTCAGCTCACTGATCACCATAGCAGCACCCACCCGTAGCATGCGCTCCAGCAGGTATATTTCACTAGTCACCCCCAAAGCCTATTCCTCGTTTGGCCGCCTTTCCTTCCAATTCTCTGCTGCCAATGACTGGAACAAAATGCAAATATCACTGAAGCTGGAGACTCCTATCTCCCTCACTAACTTTAAGCATCAGCTGTCAGAGCAGCTCACCGATCATTGCACCTGTACATAGCCCATCTGTAAATAGCCCATCCAACTACCTCATCCCCATATTGTTATTTATAATGTCTTTGCTCCTTTGCACCCCAGTATCTCTACTTGCACATTCATCTTCTGCACATCTATCACTCCAGTGTTTAATTGTTAAATTGTAATTACTTCGCCACTACAGCCTATGTATTGCCTTTCTTACCTCATTTGCACACCCTGTATATAGATGTATTTCTATTGTGTTATTGACTGTACGTTTGTTTATTCCATGTGTAACTCTGTGTTGTTTGTGTCGCACTGCTTTGCTTTATCTTGGCCAGGTCGCAGTTGTAAATGAGAACTTGTTCTCAACTGGCCTACCTGGTAAATAAAGGTCAAATAAAATAAAAATAGACCTGTACAATCTCCTACTGGATTTTATTCAACATAGTTGGTTTCTGCTGCTCACTCGTCTTTGTTTTCGACATTCAACATGTGTACACTGGAATGCCCTACGTCACTTTGTTTTCTATGTTTTGGACACTCATACAGGTGAGTGCACGGGAATGTGTGTGTCAAGATGTCATTTTATGTTATTGCAGTGCAAACTTCTTAACTGGATGACAAGAAGTGTGCTTTGGTGTACTGTAGGACACAGTATGTATTTGGATGTCTGTGATTTTGCATATTATGTCAGTGAGATTTGATAAAACTGCATATTATTTAGTCTACACATGCCTGTTCCATTGGGTGTATGTGTGTGAGTTTGTTTACAAATCTCTGAGTACACTACCCGTTCCTTCCTGTATGTGTACATGCAATGTCTCCTTTAAGACCGTATACTGTGGTTTGTCCCCTACCCACGTGTGTGATTACATAGGCTCTGCTGAGTCCCCATCAACAGGTGAAATGGAAAGAGAGCCTGGGACGCGACTTCCGCTTTTGGATGTTAACAAGGCGACGCTCCATCTTAACTCCTCCTCCACATATAATGGATTGGTTGAACAGTGCAGAAGACAACCTCCCCCTACAGCTTTTTTTCGTCTGGTCAAGACCAGTATGTAGGGGTTTAGTTAGTTTAGTTTCAGGCTATTCTTTTAGGCCTGCTATGTTCGGTTAGTGATTACATAACGGTCTTATTGATATAATTGACTACTGTTACTCTATTGATATCCCATGTTACACTTGTCTTTTTCTATAACCTGACATGTTATTCAGTATGAGGGGGATCAAGGAAATCACTACTGTCATATTATTTACTTGGTAGTTACTCCTGACACTTGAGTGTGGTGCGAAAAATCACACCAAACATAGTTTATTGCCTTTTTGAACTCTCATTTGGTTTTGTTAATTTCAAATGTTCCACATTATATTATGATAGGAACTTTACTGCTGGTACACTTGTTCAACTGAAGTACAGTTGAAGTCGGAAGTTTACATACACTTAGGATSGAGTCATTAACTCATTTTTCAACCACTCCACAAATTTCTTGTTAACAAACTATAGTTTTGGCAAGTCGGTTAGGACATCTACTTTGTGCATGACACAAGTCTTTTTTCCAACAATTGTTTACAGACAGATTATTTCACTTATAATTCACTGTATCACAATTCCAGTAGGTCAGAAGTTTACATACACTAAGTTGACTGGGCCTTTAAACAGCTTGGAAAATTCTAGAAAATTATGTCATGGCTTTAGAAGCTTCTGATAGGCTAATTGACATCATTTGAGTCAATTGGAGGATGTATTTCAAGGCCTACCTTCAAACTCAGTGCCTCTTTGCTTGACATCATGGGAAAATCAAAAGAAATCAGCCAAGACCTCAGAAAAAACATGTAGACCTCCACAAGTCTGGTTCATCCTTGGGAGCAATTTCCAAACGCCTGAAGGATACCACGTTAAACTGTACAAACAATAGTATGCAAGTATAAACACCATGGGACCACACAGCCGTCATACCGCTCAGGAAGGAGAGGTGTTCTGTCTCCTAGAGATGAACGTACTTTGGTGCAAAAGTGCAAAACAATCCCAGAACAACAGCAAAGGACCTTGTGAAGATGCAAACACAAAGATCATACTTTTTGGAGAAATGTCCTCTGATGAAACAAAAATAGAACTGTTTGGCCATAATGACCATCGTTATGTTTGGAGGAATAAGGGGGAGGCTTGCAAGCCAAAGAACACCATCCCAACCGTGAAGCACGGGGGTGGCAGCATCATGATGTGAGGGTGCTTTGCTGCAGGAGGGACTGGTGCACTTCACAAAATAGATGGCATCATGAGGTTGGAAAATTATGTTTATATATTGAAGCAACATCTCAAGACATCAGTCAGGAAGTTAAAGCTTGGTCGCAAATGGGTCTTCCAAATGGACAATGACCCCAAGCATACTTCCAAAGTTGTGGCAAAATGGCTTAAGGACAACAAAGTCAAGGTATCGGAGTCGCCATCACAAAGCCCTGACCTCAATCCTATAGAACATTTGTGGACAGAACTGAAAAAGCGTGTGCGAGCAAGGTGGCCTACAAACCTGACTCAGTTACACCAGCTCTGTCAGGAGGAATGGGACAAAATTCACCCAACGCTTGTGGAAGGCTACCCGAAACGTTTGACCCAAGTTAAACAATTTAAAGGCAATGCTACCAAATACTAATTGAGTTTATGTAAACTTCTGACCCACTGGGAATGTGATGAAAGAAATAAAAGCTGAAATGAATCATTCTCTCTGCTATTATTCTGACATTTCACATTCTTAAAATTAAGTGGTGATCCTAACTGACCTAAGACAGAGAATTTTTTCTCTTTAAACTGAGTTTAAATGTATTTTGCTAAGGTGTATGTAAACTTCCGGCTTCAACTGTATGTTCTACTTTCCACACTATTTCCATGTATGTTGTGTCTCTGATGCTTGTCGTTGTGTCTGATCTTGTTTCCCAGTTCAAAAGGATGTTGAACAGAGAGCTCACCCAGTTGTCAGAAACCAGCCGGTCAGGAAACCAAGTCTCAGAGTTTATCGCCAACACTTTCCTAGGTGAGTGACAACAGCACTCGAAGTATGGCTCCTGAACTGGCATTGCAATGGCTAGGCAAGGTATTCATTTTGACCCTACTATCAAATAAGAATTGATGTAAAGCATTCATCCTGCTCAAAAGTTGGTACATAAATACAATATTTATTTGCTTTATAGGGCATTATACAGCTCTATAAATGTAGTCATAGATGTTTATGAGCACTGCCTATGTTTTGCATTATTATGCATAGCTCATAAGGCATTATACATGTGCTTATAATGCATTATGAATTACAAAATACTTACAAAATTACTACAGCATGTTTTGTATATAATTATTGGGAGTACTGAACAGGACAACATATACAGAGTATAAACATAGGTTACATGACATCATGCAGTATGTAGTTGCAAAACTTGGCATTTGTCATGCATGTCTGCTGGCCTATTAGCCAGCATGTTAGAGGAAAGAGAAGGGCTTCCAAAGGAAGCAGGCGGCAAGGCATTCCTGGACATGTCTGGCGTTGCCATGGAGACGGTAATATTATTAGACTGCCTTTTGCGTCAATACCCCAGTCATCTTTAACTGATATTGTGGCGGAATGGAGCTTCACCAAAATGCTTGCAGACGGAGAGAAAATGGAGCCTGAAAATAGATGTCCATTTGACATGATTTGGTTTGTTTTGACGTTGGCTGGGATCGGAAAGGAGAACTATGGCTTTGGGTGAAAGGAAGAGGAAATATTGTGAGATTGGTGAGACCGCTTCTCTTGTTGTGGTGTGGTGGCAGATTGCGTGTCCTCGTAATGATATTTACATGCTTTTAGGATCTGGGATTATGATCTGACTTCTCATATTTGCCACTGTCTGACAACCAGGAGTCATTATTGGTTGAGAGATGACATTTGGTGGAGAGTTATCAGTTGAAGCAGTATTCCTAGTACTAGTCTAATTGATTCCTCACTTGATTTGTGGTGGAAATATCTTAGATTAGCTATAGTTCGTAAAATAAACAATCAACTGTTAATTTTCTTTARTTTTCAGTGTCCTATACAGTGATGATTTTAGCATGTAAATCTTGTTGCAGCTAAGCCACTACACAACATAACAATACATGAATTGCTCTGTAACGGTGACAAACGGTGCCCACAAACTGTTAGGGCCTACATAAAGATGTCCCAACAGCAGAGCTTTCTTTTCAGCACCATGGAGTGAATCCTTACCACCGTTACACCTGCGTTGTCTGGCAGCGAAACAGTTAATTCAGCCTCATTTACTGCCTTTTTTAAAAACATAGCTGATATGGCTGACTTGCCAAATGTGGTTTCTACTGACAATTGAGATGTACAAACTACGGCCTAAGGGAACGATGAGTGGATAAGAGGCCATCTGTAATTTTGATTAAGACATTGAGCGAGCTAAGACGGACGTAGTCAATATAACTAATTGTTCAGCACTTTTGAAATGTACAGCGACAGAATTCAGAACATGGGCCGTTCTTACACTATTCTCACTGTACATCAAGTCAGAACCGTAGGATAAATTAAGGGGGCATATAAGCAGACAAGGAAAGCTCTTACAAATATTTGATGATTACAATTCTCAAAAAACGGTTATAGGCTATATGTGCACCACTAAGTCAGAACAGTATGAGGGTAAAGGGACCAAATTATTAGGGTGAGGCACATGGGCTACTAACAGCTTACTACACAACATACACTTATGTATACTTTAGCTAAGAAAGTAATACTATCTCTCTGGCATATAACATAATTTATKCAGCAGCATACAATACATTTTTGGACTCACCTTGTTGAGCTGTGCTCACTTGAACAGGACGGTGGCACGGCGGTCCTTCTTGTGGGCAAATTTTGTCAGTAAAGTCTGCCATTCTCTGGATTTATGGTGCTTTCAAGATAACTGGGAGCTCGGGAAAAAACAAGGTTGAATCATGATGTTAGTGATCTTCAGGTCGGAGCTCTAGAAAGAGGCCAGGGTTCCCGACTTGGATGATCGTTCGAAACTTATTTTCTCAGTCGGAGCTAATTCTTTTCCTGAGTTCCCAGTTATTTTAAACTCACTGAAGTCTGAGATTTCCCAGTTCAGAGTTTACAGTTTTGAACACGACAGAAGTCATGCTGGATTGACAGCATGGTCAGTGTATTCAACATTTTCTGACCCATGGTGTTGCATGTTTATTCTTTTAATCTTGGAAAAGAGACCCTTAAACCAAAACTTAGACCACACACCCTCTCCACTGAATAGCAGGCTAGTGATTGCTTTGCAATGCTTGCAGTTAGCCACTGATTTCTTCCAAACCACTCATTGTTGAATTAGCGATTTCCAACTTGTTGGTTATGTTGATGGCTGATGAGCACTGATACATTTTATTTATAATTTCTCTTCATATGACAAGGATTGAAAAGGATTTTCCAGTAGATTGTCGACTTGATTCATGATGATGACTGCTTGTCTAGCTTGCTAGCTAAGATTTTGAAAGTATGATGTTGACATGATCAGTCTAAGCTAAGCTACGGTAGATATAACTACGGTAAGCTACGGTAGATATAACGTGATTTGACTTCATTTTTTCTGTGGCCAATTACCTTGAGGCTTCTTAGATGGGCATGTCTAATGTAAATCTATGGTTGCACCCAAGGGGCTTGAATTTTTGAGCTCCACTCTTAGATTTTGCGGTGAAGTAGTGTCCCCATGAGTGACAGAAAACTGAACCAATTACGGCGCAACTAGAGAACATTACCAAACCCTACGTTCTGTATATTCTGCTGGCTTGCCCCACCACCACAGAAAGCAGAAGGCTAAAGCAAAAAAGAGACCATGTTTGCATGCAGCTTTATTAACAAAATTATTATATTTTTTACATTGTTTGCAAACTGATATTATTATTTTTTGCTAAATAGGTGAGGCTCATAACATGAATGACGGGTTGCTACTCCTCCTATATATTGGTTGAAATAAAATAAATAATCTACCTGCCTTACTAGCTGGAAAATAGTCAGGGCTCCCCTCCTAACACCAACACAGCCACAGTCCAATGGGCATATATTTTTTTCAGTCTCTTTCTCTTCTGTCTCTCTCTCTTCTCCCTCTCACTCTCTCTGTCTGTAGAAAAGCAGCATGATGTGGAGATTATGTCTGGGCCTCCTAAGGAGAAAGACAAGAAGAAGAAGAGGCCCATGTCCCAGATCGTTGCGGTGAAGAAGCCTGCCCTCAGCCCCAGCCTCGCCCCCATCCAGATCCCCCGTTTCGGGGTCACCACCCTCCAGGAGGGATTATTGGCCACGGTGGGCGCCACACACACACACACACACACACACACACAGACAGACGGACGGACGCACATTGTCACACTGAAGAATGGCTAAATTACTTTAATGCTTATTGCTTGGCCTTTAATGTTATATGTAATATAATGTCAGTGACGTATTATTGCCAACTTGTCACGTCATCTGCCCTCTGGAGGATCGCAATGGGAAAAGTATTTTACTTTTTGTGCCATTCTCATATCTTTTGTTATGCATGTTAAAAAAGTTTAATATTTCTTATTTATTAAATACATTTCTGCTCAATTGCCATATCAGACTTTTTCTCACTTTATTGTGTTGTGGTTCTAGGAATTTGAGGAGATCAACAGATGGGGTCTAGATATTTTCAAGATAGCTGAATACTCGGGGAATCGGCCTTTGACGGTGGTCATGTACTCCATTTTCCAGGTATGAGTCTCCAATTCCAAATGCATCTCCTCTGTTCGTACATTACAGCAGCCAATTGTAGCATTCTTTAGCATTCCTTCCAAGACATTTGAATCTTGGTGTAATGGCCAAGGGCTAGAGTCCCGGTCGGGGCTACCCCAAATACACTTCAAAAGTTTGTTACATATTTGCTCTACTCTTGTGAGCCTGGTTTCTGTTGCTGCCCAACCTCAGGAGCGAGAGCTGCTGAAAAACTTTAAGATCCCAGCCGACACCTTCATCACCTTCATGATGACCCTGGAGGACCACTACCACGCCGACGTGGCCTACCACAACAACATCCACGCTGCCGACGTGGTACAGTCCACCCACGTTCTCCTCTCCACCCCCGCCCTGGAGGTATGGAACACTCCATTATGAGGAAGATTAAAGGATGATGTCCAGCCATATTCTATATTCTAATCTAGTTGGTAGACGTGCCCTGTGCATATCTTTGGATTTTATCAAGTTTATCAGTGCATATTGAGGTAGAAGGGGTTTGTTCATGGTATAGAAAGAAAATATGAGGTGAATAGAATGTCCCCACGCTACGTGTTAATACTTAGTTATACTTCAAATCAAATTGTATTCGTCACATGCGCCGAATACAACATGTGTAAACCTTACAGTTAAATGCGTACTTACAAACCCTTAACCAGCCAACCAGTTTTAAGAAAATACAAAGAAAAGTAAGAGACAAGAATAACAAATGATTAAAGAGCAGCAGTAAATAACAATAGCGGGGCTATATACAGGGGGTACCGGTACAGAGTCAATGTGCGGGGGCACCGGTGTCTTGGTAATTGAGGTAATATGTACATGTAGGTAGAGTTATTAAAGTGACTATGCATAGATAATAACAGAGTAGCAGGAGCGTGGGGGGGGGGGGTGGGTTATACAAATTGTCTGGGTAGCCATTTGATTATCTCTTCAGGATTCTTATGGCTTGGGGGTAGAAGCTGTTTAGAAGCCTCTTGGACCTAGACTTGGCGCTCCGGTACCGCTTGCCGTGCGGTAGCAGAGAGGACAGTGTATGACTAGGGTGGCTGGTGTCTTTGACAATTTTTTATGGCCTTCCTCTGACACCGCCTAGTATAGAGGTCCTGGATGGCAGGAAGCTTGGCCCCAGTGATGTACTGGGCCGTATGAATTACACTTTGTAGTGCCTTGCGGTCGGAGGCCGAGCATTTGCAATTCCAGGCAGTGATGCAACCCGTCAGGATGCTCTCGATGGTGCAGCTGTAAAACCTTTTGAGGACCTGAGGACCCATGCCAAATATTTTCAGTCTCCTGAGGGGGAATAGGTTTTGTCGTGCCCTCTTCACAACTGTCTTGATGTGCTTGGACCATGTTAGTTTGTTGGTGATGTAGAGCTCTCAAACTGCTCCACTACAGCCCCATCGATGAGAATGGGGGCGTGCTCGATCCTCCTTTTCCTGTAGTCCACAATCATCTCCTTTGTCTTGATCACGTTGAGGGAAAGGTTGTTGTCCTGGCACCACACGATCAGGTCTCTGACCTCCCTATAGGCTGTCTCATCGTTGTCGATGATCAGGCCTACCACTGTTGTGTCATCAGCAAACTTAATGATGGTGTTGGAGTCGTGCTTGGCCGTGCAGTGAACAGGGAGTACAGGAGGGGACTAAGCACACACCCCTGAGGGGCCCCCATGTTGAGGATCAGTGTGGCGGATGTTGTTGCTTACCCTTACCACCTGGSGGGCGGTCCGTCAGGAAGTCCAGGATCCAGTTGCAGAAGGAGGTGTTTAGTCCCAGGGTCCTTAGCTTAGTGATGAGCTTTTGAGGGCACAATGGTGTTGACCGCTGAGCTGTAGTCAATGAATAGCATTCTCACATAGGTGTCCCTTTTGTCCAGGTGGGAAAGGGCAGTGTGGAGTGCAATAGAGATTGCATCATCTGTAGATCTGTTGGTGCGGTATACAAATTGGAGTGGGTCTAGGGTTTCTGGGATAATGGTGTTGATGTGAGCCATGACCAGCCTTTCAAATAAATGTATGGCTACAGATGTGAGTGCTACGGGTCGGTAGTCATTTAGGCARGTTAMCTYAGTGTTCTTGGGCACAGGCACTATGGTGGTCTGCTTAAAACATGTTGGTATTACAGTCTCGGACAGGGAGAGATTGAAAATGTCAGTGAAGACACTTGCCAGTTGGTCAGCGCATGCTCGGAGTACATGTCCTGGTAATCCGTCTGGCCCTGCGGCCTTGTGAATGTTGACCTGTTTAAAGGTCTTACTCACATCGGCTGTGGAGAGCATGATCACACAGTCGTCCAGAACAGCTGATGCTCTCATTTGTGTTTCAGTGTTACTTACCTCGAAGCGAACATAGAAGAAGTTTAGCCCGTCTGGTAGGCTCGTGTCACTGGGCAGCTCTTGGCTGTGCTTCCCTTTGTAGTCTGTAATAGTTTGCAGGCCCTGCCACATCTGACGAGCGTCGGAGCCGGTGTAGTACGATTCGATCTTAGTCCTATATGAACGCTTTGCCTGTTTGATGGTTCGTCGGAGGGCATAGCAGGATTTCTTATAAGCTTCCGGGTTAGAGTCCCACTCTTGAAAGGGGCAGCTCTACTCTTTAGCTCAGTGCGAATGTTGTCTGTAATAAAATCAAATCAAATGTATTTATATAGCCCTTCTTACATCAGCTGATATCTCAAAGTGCTGTACAGAAACCCAGCCTAAAACCAAACAGCAAGCAATGCAGGTGTAGAAGCACGGTGGCTAGGAAAAACTCCCTAGAAAGGCCAAAACCTAGGAAGAAACCTAGAGAGGACCCAGCTATAAGGGGTGGCCAGTCCTCTTCTGGCTGTGCGGGTGGAGATTATAACAGAACATGGCAAGATGTTCAAATGTTCATAAATGACCAGCATGGTCAAATAATAATAATCACAGTAGTTGTTGAGGGTGCAACAGGTCAGCACCTCAGGAGTAAATGTCAGTTGGCTTTTCATAGCCGATCATTGAGGTATCTCTATCGCTCCTGCTGTCTCTAGAGAGTTGAAAACAGCAGGTCTGGGACAGGTAGCACGTCCGGTGAACAGGTCAGGGTCCATAGCCACAGGCAGAACAGTTGAAACTGGAGCAGCAGCACGGCCAGGTGGATGGGGACAGCAGGAGTCATCATGCCAGGTAGTCTGAGGCATGGTCCTAGGGCTCAGGTCCTCCGAGAGAGAGAAAGAGAATTAGAGAGAACATAAATTCACACAGGATAAGACAGGAGAAATACTCCAGATATAACAGACTGACCCTGCCCCCGACACATAAACTACTGCAGCATAAATACTGGAGGCTGACACAGGAGGGGTCAGGAGACACTGTGGCCCCATCCAATGATACCCCCAGACAGGGCCATACAGGCAGGATATAACCCCACCCACTTTTGCCAAAGCACAGCCCCCACACCACTAGAGGGATATCTTCAACCACCAACTTACCATCCTGAGACAAGGCCGAGTATAGCCCACAAAGATCTCCGCCACGGAACAACCCAAGGGGGGGGGGGGGC
Organism: Salvelinus sp. IW2-2015; assembly: GCF_002910315.2. Taxonomy (NCBI): domain Eukaryota; kingdom Metazoa; phylum Chordata; class Actinopteri; order Salmoniformes; family Salmonidae; genus Salvelinus; species Salvelinus sp. IW2-2015. The sequence continues at coordinate 9,554,023 of NC_036866.1, forward strand.
GCCAACCCAGACACGAAGACCACGTCAGTGACTCAACCCACTCAAGTGACGCACCCCTCCTATGGGACGGCATGGAAGAGCACCAGTAAGCCAGTGACTCAGCCTCTGTAATAGGGTTAGAGGCAGAGAATCCCAGTGGAGAGAGGGGAACTGGCCAGGCAGATACCGCAAGGGCGGTTCGTTGCTCCAGTGCCTTTCCGTTCACCTTCACACTCCTGGGCCAGAGATGAGTCTTCAATAAAGACTTAAAGGTTGAGACCGAGTCTGCGTCTCTCACATGGGTAGGCAGACCATTCCATAAAAATGGAGCTCTATAGGAGAAAGCCCTGCCTCCAGCTGTTTGCTTAGAAATTTTAGGGATAATTAGGAGGCCTGCGTCTTGTGATCGTAGCATACGTGTAGGTATGTACGGCAGGACCAAATGGGAAAGATGGGTAGGAGCAAGCCCATGTAATGCTTTGTAGGTTAGCAGTAAAACCTTGAAATCAGCCCTTGCCTTAACAGGAAGCCAGTGTAGGGAGGCTCGCACTGGAGTAATATGATCAAATTTTTTGGTTCAAGTCAGGATTCTAGCAGCCGTATTTAGCACTAACTGAAGTTTATTTTGTGCTTTATCCATGTAGGATGAAAGTAGAGCATTGCAGTAGTCTAACCTAGAAGTGACAACAGCATGGATTAATTTTTCTGCATCATTTGTGGACAGAAAATTTCAGRTTTTTGCAATGTTACGTAGATGGAAAAAAGCTGTCCTTGAAACAGTCTTGATATGTTCGTCAAAAGAGAGATCAGGGTCCATGGTCCGAGGTCCTTCACAGTTTTATTTGAGACGGCTGTACAACCATCAAGATGAATTGTCAGATTCAACAGAAGATCTCTTTGTTTCTTGGGACCTAGAACAAGCATCTCTGTTTTGTCCGAGTTTAAAAGTAGAACGTTTGCAGCCATCCACTACCTTATGTCTGAAACACAGGCTTCCAGCGAGAGCAATTTTGGGGCTTCACCATGTTTCATTGAAATGTACAGCTGTGTGTCATCCGCATAGCAGGGAAAGTTAACATTATGTTTTCGAATGACATCCCCAAGAGGTAAAATATATAGTGAAAACAATAGTGGTCCTAAAATGGAACCTTGAAGAACACCAAAATGTACAGTTGACAAACCATCCACAGAGACAAACTGATATTTTTCCGACAGATAAGATCTAAACCAGGCCAGAACTTGTCCGTGTAGACCAATTTGGGTTTCCAATCTCTCCAAAAGAATGTGGTGATCGATGGTATCAAAAGCAGCACTAAGGTCTAGGAGCACGAAGACAGATGCAGAGCCTCGGTCTGACGCCATTAAAAGGTAATTTACCACCTTCACAAGTGCAGTCTCAGTGCTATGATGGGGTCTAAAACCAGACTGAAGCATTTCGTATACATTGTTTGTCTTCAGGAAGGCAGTGAGTTGGTGCGCAACAGCTTTTTCTAAGATTTTTGAGAGGAATGGGAGTTTCGATACAGGCCAATAGTTTTTATATTTTCTGGGTCAAGGTTTGGCTTTTTCAAGAGAGGCTTTATTACTGCCACTTTTAGTGAGTTTGGTACACATCCGGTGGATAGAGAGCCGTTTATTATGTTCAACATAGGAGGGCCAAGCACAGGAAGCAGCTCTTTCAGTAGTTTAGTTGGAATAGGGTCCAGTTTGAAGGTTTAGAGGCCATGATTATTTTCATCATTGTGTCAAGAGATATAGAATTAAAACACTTGAGTGTCTTCCTTGATCCTAGGTCCTGGCAGAGTTGTGCAGACTCAGGACAACTGAGCTTTGGAGGAATACGCAGATTTAAAGAGGAGTCCGTAATTTGCTTTCTAATGATCATGATCTTTTCGTCAAAGAAGTTCATGAATTTATCACTGCTAAAGTGAAAGCCATCCACTCTTGGRGAATGCTGCGTTTTAGTTAGCTTTACGACAGTATCAACATTTTTGGGGGGATTGTTCTTATTTTCCTCAATTAAGTTGGAAAAATAGGATAATCGAGCAGCAGTGAGGGCTCTTCGATACTGCACGGTACTGTCTTTCCAAGCTAGTCGGAAGACTTCCAGTTTTGCGTAGCGCAATTTCCGTTCCAATTTTCTGGAAGCTTGCTTCAGAGCTTGGGTATTTTCTGTATACCAGGGAGCTAGTTTCTTATGATAAATGTTTTTAGGGGTGCGACTGCATCTAGGGTATTGCGCAAGGTTAAATTGAGTTCCTCAGTTAGGTGGTTAACTGACTGTTGTACTCTGATGTCCTTGGGTAGGCGGAGGGAGTCTGGAAGGGCATCTAGGAATCTTTGGGTTGTCCAAGAATTTATAGCACGGCTTTTGATGATCCTTGGTTGGGGTCTGAGCAGATTATTTGTTGCAATTGCAAAAATAATAAAATGGTGGTCCGATAGTCCAGGATTATGATCCACAACATTTTATCCATGGGACAAAACTAGGTCCAGAGTATGACTCTGGCAGTGAGTTGGTCCGGAAACATGTTGGACAAAACCCACTGAGTCGATGATGGCTCCGAAAGCCTTTTGGAGTGGGTCTGTGAACTTTTCCATGTGAATATTAAAGTCACCAGAAATTAGAATATTATCTGCTATGACTACAAGGTCCGATAGGAATTAAGGGAACTCAGTGAGGAATGCTGTATATGGCACAGGAGGCCTGTAAACACTAGCTATAAAAAGTGATTAGCCTGCATAGATTTCATGACTAGACGGTCAAAAGACGAAAACGTCGTTTTTTTTCTTTTGTAAATTGAAATTTGCTATCCTAGTGTGACCAGGAGGTGAGGCCTCTTAACACAGTAAATTCATCAAGCTTAAGCCATGTTTCAGTCAGGCCAATCACATCAAGATTATGGGCAGTGATTAGTTCATTGACTATAACTGCCTTGGAAGTGAGGGATCTAACATTAAGTAGCCCTATTTTGAGATGTGAGGTATTACAATCTCTTTCAATAATTGCAGGAATGGACTAGGTCTTTATTCTAGTGAGATTGCTAAGGCTAACATAGCCATGTTTAGTTTTGCCCAACTTAAGTTGAGGCACAGACACGGTCTCAATGGGGATAGCTGAGCTGACTAAACTGACTGTGCTAGTGGCAGACTCCACTAAGCTGGCAGGCTGGCTAACAGCCTGCTGCCTGGCCTGCACCCTATTTCATTGTGGAGCTAGGGGAGTTAGAGCCCTGTCTATGTTCATAGATAAGATGAGAGCACCCATCCAGCTAGGATGGAGTCCGTCACTCCTCAACAGGCCAGGCTTGGTCCTGTTTGTGGGTGAGTCCCAGAAAGAGGGCCAATTATCTACAAATTCTATCTTTTGGGAGGGGCAGAAAACWGTTTTCAACCAGCGATTGAGTTGTAAGACTCTGCTGTAGAGCTCATCACTCCCCCTAACTGGGAAGGGGCCAGAGACAATTACTCGATGCTGACACATCTTTCAAGCTGATTTASAAGCTGAAGGTATGTTGCGCTTGGTGATCTCTGACTGTTTCATCCTAACATCGTTGGTGCCGACGTGGATAACAATATACCTATACTCTCTACACTCGCCAGTTTTAGCTTTAGCCAGCACCATCTTCAGATTAGCCTTAACGGCGGTAGCCCTGTCCCCTGGTAAACAGTGTATGATCGCTGGATGATTCGTTTTAAGTCTAATACTGCGGGTAATGGAGTCGCCAATGACTAGGGTTTTCAATTTGTCAGAGTTAATGGTGGGAGGCTTCGGCGTCTCAGACCCCGTAACGGGAGGAATAGAGACCAGAGAAGGCTCGGCCTCTGACTCCGACTCGCTGCTTAATGAGGAGAACCGGTTAAAAGTTTCTGTCAGCTGAATGAGCGACACCGGTTGAGCATTCCTACAGCATTTCTCTCCAGAAGCCATGAGAAAGTTGTCCGGCTGCGGGGACCGTGCGAGGGGATTTATACTACTATCTGTACTTACTAGTGGCACAGACGCTGTTTCATCCTTTCCTACACTGAAATTACCCTTGCCTAATGATTGCGTCTGAAGCTGGGCTTGCAGCACATTCTCCGGTATATTATGAGTACAGCGACTGCAATTAGAAGGCATCATGTTAATGTTACTACTTAGCTTCGGCTGGTGGAGGTCCTGACGAACCACGTCCAGATAAAGCGTCCGGAGTGTGAAAGTTGAATGAAAAAAAGTTGAGTGAGGGAAAAACAAAAAAATATAAACGGTAATTAAAAGTAAAAACTGTAAAGTTGTCAGGTAGCAAAGTAAGGTTAGCAACAAAACGCACAGCAGCACGTAAACAAGTCTGCAAGTTGTGACCGGAAATGACACAGGAAAGCAGGTTGATGGATCAACAATCCATGGCTTCTGGTTGGAGTATGTACGTACAGTCACTGTGGCACGATGTCCTCGATGCACTTATTGATAAAGCCAGTGACTGATSTGGTGTACTCCTCAATGCCATCGGAAGAATCCTGGAACATATTCCAGTCTGTGCTAGCAAAACAGTCCTGTAGCTTAGCATCTGTTTCATCTGACCACTTTTTTATAGACTGAGTCACTGGTCCTTGCTGCTTTAATTTTTGCTTGTAAGCAGGAATCAGGAGGATAGAGTTATGGTCAGATTTGCCAAATGGAGGGCAAAGGAGAGCTTTGTACGCGTCTCTGTGTGTGGAGTAAAGATGGTCGAGAATGTTTTCCCTCTGGTTGCACATTTAACATGCTGATAGAAATGAGGTCAAACTGATTTAAGTTTCCCTGCATTAAAGTCCMCGGCCACTAGGAGTGCCGCCTATGGATGAGCATTTTCCTGTTTGCTCATTGAGTGCTGTTTTAGTGCCAGCATCGGTCTGTGGTGATATGTAGACAGGTAAGAGAAATACAGATGAAATCTCTCTAGGTAGATAGTGTGGTCTACTGCTTATCATGAGATACTCTACCTCAGGTGAACAACACATTGAGACTTCCTTAGATATCGTGCACCAGCTGTTGTTTACATAAATGCACAGGCCCCGAGCCCCGTGTCTTACCAGAGGCTGCTGTTCTGTCCTGCCGATAGTGTATAACCTGCCAGCTGTGTGTTCTTAATGTCGTCATTCAGCCACGACTCAGTGAAACATAAAATATTACAGTTTTTAATGTCCTGTTGGTAGGATAAACGTGCTTTCAGTTCGTCCCATTTATTTTCCAGCGATTGAACATTAGCTAGCAGGACGGAAGGCAAGGGCAGATTAGCCACTCGTCTCCTGATCCTCACAAGGCACCCTGATCTCTTTCCGCAAAATCTCAGTTTCCTTCTCCAAGGAATAACAGATATCTGGGCCTGGTCGGGTGTCTGTAGTATATCCCTCCCGTCCGACTCATTGAAGAAGAACTCTTTGTCCAGTTTGAGGTGAGCAATCGCAGTTCTGGTGTCCAGAAGCTCTTTTCGGTCATAAGAGACGGTAKCAGCAACATTATGTACAAAACAAGTTATGAACAACGCAAAATAACTAACTAAATAGCATGGTTGGTTAAGAGCCGATAAGGCGGTAGTCATCCCCTCCGGCGCCATCACTCATCTCTCGCAGTAATAGTAACAAAAAAGTGTCTGTTTTTTGTTTTCAGGCTGTCTTCACTGACCTGGAGATCATGGCTGCTCTGTTTAGCAGTGCTATACACGACGTAGATCACCCCGGAGTGTCCAACCAGTTCCTCATCAACACAAGTCAGTTCCATCCCTCACTAGCAATCTCACTCATTAGATCTAATTAAAGGATATGTCCTTTGGAGCAAAATGTGTCTGGCATCTACTACTGTGAAGACTACATTATAGCGTCTGTAAGGCGGAGTTTGATCTCTGGATAAATTGTTTATTCCGTTATTTTGAACCTAATGAATACCTTTTTGTAGTTATACAGGGAGTGCCTTGGAATTGTTGTTGCTTTACTGATGAGTGTTCCTACTGTCCTACTGTAGATTCTGAGCTGGCTCTGATGTACAACGACGCTTCTGTCCTGGAGAACCACCACCTGGCTGTGGGCTTCAAGCTGCTACAGGAGGACAACTGTGACATCTTCCAGAGCCTCAGCAAGAAACAGAGACAGTCCCTCAGGAAGATGGTCATCGACATGGTGAGGCACTGACCGAATGAATTGAAATTGAATAGAAATGAGATATTATCTACACACCTCCATATTATCATAGTTCACATAATGAATGAGCCGACATCATAATGATATGGCCATTTAGCAGACACTTTTCCCCAAAGTCACTTACCGGTACATTTCACACAGAGTATATTCAGTATCAAACCCACAACACAACCCTGGATGTAGGTGGCACCATGCTCTAACCCACTGACTCTTTGGAATTAATGACTGAAGTAAGTGTGATTAATTGGTATTGCCATAGAATTTCTAAACCCAGAGGCCCAACATAAGCAGTTTCTACATAATGTTCATAACTAAAATATCGTTGGTATTGTCCTCTGCAGGTGTTGGCCACTGACATGTCCAAGCACATGAACTTCCTGGCTGACCTGAAGACAATGGTGGAGACCAAGAAGGTGACCAGTCTTGGAGTGCTGCTGCTGGACAACTACTCAGACCGCATCCAGGTCAGAGGTCATTCCTAGAGTAGACACACCACTGGCCACATATTAATAGTCTACAGTGACTTCCTCTTCTCTTCTCCGTCTCACTCATCTGCATTTATCTGAATATTGTCGCTGTCTGATGAAAACCTAATAACTTAATTTGCCAATAATTTTTTTTATACATTTATTGAAAGCAGTAACTCCCCTCATTGTACTCTGAACATGAATCTAGGACCAATAAAGTGTATTCAAAATAGCTTCTGAAGTTGTATGTTTGTTCATGGGAAAATATGGAAATGTTTTCAATTTCCTGAAAAGTTTCTGTTTTAGAGATGAGAGGTTTTCATCAGACAGCGAAGATATGTGGATACAGGACAGGTGAAAGCAATTTGAGGGGAGACAAGGAAAGAAAGCCACTTCAGATCATTGAGATGGACGATGGTGTTGAATCTGAACTGTCTACTGGAGACAAGTGTGATCAGTGCAGTTGTCTAAAATAACTCAAGACTTCATAGTGTCATGTACATTCAAGGTTTCTATATAAATGTCTGAAATATAAATGACAAAATTAATATGAATAAAAAATTATATACAACTTCAAAAAATATCTAAACAACAGATAAACCAAGAACTAACATGGGCCTCCCTGCGTGTCTCCAGGTCCTTCAGAACATGGTTCACTGTGCTGACCTCAGTAACCCCACCAAGCCTCTGGAGGTCTACCGTAAGTGGACCGACCGCATCATGGTGGAGTTCTTCACCCAGGGGGACAGGGAGCGGGACAAGGGAATTGAGATCAGCCCTATGTGTGACAAACATAACGCCTCCGTCGAGAAGACCCAGGTACTGTTCTGTGCATAGCGTGCATGCAGCCACACGAGGTATGCAGGCTCTCTTACACATGCAGACACAAGAATCTGCAAACCCACCCGCAGGTCTTTGTCACTGCTTAACAGACTGTTGCTGGCAAATTATTGTCATAATGTCTGTTGAAACCCACCAAAACAGTGTGTGTTTATATCTCTCATCTTTACTCCCCTCTGTAGGTGGGATTCATAGACTACATCGTCCACCCTCTTTGGGAGACGTGGGCTGACCTGGTCCACCCTGACGCCCAGGACATCCTGGATACCCTGGAGGACAACCGGGAGTGGTACCAAAGTATGATCCAGCGCAGTCCCTCACCCACCCTTGAGGACAGGGATCTTGATGGGGGGCCAGGAGCCCTGGAAGCCACATCGGGGGGATGCGCCTCCACAGGGGACAAGTTCCAGTTTGAACTCACCCTGGAGGAGCAGGAGGAGGAGGGTGACTCAGACCTGGAGAGCCCCCCCGAGGAGGAGACGTCACAGGGGGGAGAGACCTCTAGGAAGACCCTGGCCCTGTCTCTATCCCCAGAGCCCAGCAGCAGATACCGGCCCCCCTCCCCCCACCCTGGCCGGGCCCTCAGTCTGGCCACCATGTCGGTTAGGAGCCCCGACCATCTCAGAACGTTGGGCCCCGGGGTGGGCGCGGACGACATAGGCGATAGGGACAGAAAACTGGGCCAGGAAGGCAGTAGTGTAGCTTACCTACGGCTTGGCACGTAACACAAACCTTGGCCCTCCCTTCAACTCATTCCATCCCTGCCTTGGTTTGTGGGTCCCAGCAGCAATTGGACATGCAGGGTGGGCTTTTTATCAAGTCTGTAATGACAACAGTTCCTTTACACTGGAGACACCTTAACACTTTTAATATTGTAGAACAAGAAGTATCGTTTTATTCTCTATTTTCTTCTGTGTGCGAGATAGGACTTTTTAGTCCTGCATTCTGTAGTTGATTCTGGGCGGAAAGTGTCTTAGACTCGAAGGTAGAGAACTGACCACAAGCTAACCAGCCTCACCAATGTCTCCTGACGAAGCAAGGAATTATACTGAGAAAACAATGTCTTCCTCAAAATGATGGAATATAGATATTCAATGGAATATTGCAAGGATTGTAATCATTTTACAGGGTCTTGGAACTTTTGCACCACACATTTTGAATTCAGTCAGCATAAACTAGTATATTTTATTTAGTTAGTCTCTGAGAATTCTGTGAATGTTTTACCAAATCCAGTATGTACCTGAATAGTGAGAGAATTGTAACTTAAACCTCAGGGTATAACGAGATATAAATTATTTTAATGTAGCACGGACTTCTTGGGTAGCCCTTAACTGAGACTGCCTGTTTAGAGTTGTGTTACTGATGACAAACAGCTCTTAGAACCTTACTGCTTCAAGTTATGCAAAAATACATATTTATTTGTCTGGCGACCTCTATTGATCTCAATTGAAAAGTTCATTAATGAGTTTGAGAACTAAAGCAATTTAAATATAAAATGAACAGTACCAGTAAATTGTATTTCAAAAATCCCGAAGTACTATGGTTGATTGAGGTACCCAATACAAGTTGTTTTAAATCTAGACTAACACCGCTTACACTCATGTTTGTAAAGTTGTATTTGTTTCTATGTGATCATGTTTTACGTTGTCACATTTTCTATTTGATTTGAAATGGTTCCGTTTTGTTATATATAATGGGTATGTCCTCACCATGGGTGTATTCATTTCACCGATTCTGTTGCAAAACGTTTTGCAACAAACCGTTTACTCCAAATGGAAAACTGGTTTCTACTGGAAAAATTCAGGTAGGTCTCTCCCAGTTTTGTTCAGGTAAACGATTTCCTTTGCAAGACGTAACGAACACACCCCAGGTCTGTTTGTCTCTGAGCTTTGTAAGCATCATTATCAGGGTGTCTCCACCATACAGTAGCACTTTACAATTTTTGTTGTAGAGGAAGCCCATTCAGTTCTAAAGAGCTTGAGCCAAACCATGATTTTAGTGGACAGCCATGGAAGGCTGTAGTTCCTGTCCAGAAACAACCCCTAGGCCTAACACCTAGAGCTGAGAGGAATGGATAGGTGTAAGCAATAGGGAGAAAATTCCACCTAGCAGAGGGTGAGGTGGAGACATTGTCATGTAGCAGGGCATGCAGTCAACAACATGATATCCTCTGTTTTATATATACATTTCAACACTGAGGTTGGAATAATACTGTGAAATTGTGACAATTATGATTATGCACTTTAACAGCTAGTTCAGGTTACACATCCCTCCCATTAGGCTCCTCGGACCACTCTGACAGTCCTAGCTAAATTCTTGCTGGAGAAATTGTATTTTGCTAAGCCATTTGTTTCTTTTTGAGAATTTTTATTGAAAATGATCACAGTAAGGTTCTTAATTGTTACCCAGAAATGATTTGATATTGAGATAAAAACGGCTGCATTGAACCTTTTAAACCTATAAAATCCTGTCAGATCTCCACAAGTGTCGAAAGGTTAGTGGTTGTTTCTGAACAGGGCCGCAGTGTGGACTAATTAGGGCTTATTTGGTAGTGTGTGATGCTTTGAAAGTAGCAGATAGAAATGCAATGAACAGCGTTGATATTATTCCCTGTAGTACACAACAGAAAATCATGTCTGGTTTACACAATACTGTACATTCTGTATTGACATTGGATACTTTTTCATTCGCCTGAATAAGCCCCTAATGTCTTGTTTGATTTGTTCTTGAGGGAAACTAGTTTATAGGGAAAATTGTGACAAAAATCTTTGGAATTTGCGCAAAAGCTTCTGCCAACCTAAGTCGTTATGAAATGTTGAACAAAGTTCTCTCTGAACTGTTGATTGTAATCATGTCAAAGTTTGACTTTAAAATGTGTTGAGTTTCATCAATTATCAGTTAGAATTATGCTATAATTTTAATGGAAATTGTAATACCTTGACTTTATATGTTGGATGTAATGCTTTGATGTAGAGCTCTATTCAATCCGTATTGCAGAAGTTCAGCGTTACAGCGTGATTGGAATTTAAAGGCAATGTTCCTCTATAACGGAGACTGCACGGTAAACCCTGCATATGTCGGCTCAATCAGAAATTACCTTCATATCATGTAATCTGTAACGCTTCAGCGATACAGATTGAACAGAGAGCCCTTATGCTCTTCACAGGGCTATAGCTTTTACCTACAGTATGTGAATGTTAATTTCTATTATTGCGTTCGCTGATTGCACCCTAATTTTTAAGTTAAACCAATACTGTACAACTTAACTAGCCCCTGCCAAATATAAGTACACTGAACAAAAATTGTTTTCCATATGCACAAAAGGCTTCTCAAATTTCTAAATCCCTGTTAGCGAGCATTTCTCCTTTGCCAAGATAATCCTGACAGGTGAGGCATATCAAGAAGCTGATTAAATGGTATGATCATTACACAGGTGCACCTTGTGTTGGGCACAATAAAGGCCACTCTAAAATGGAGTTCTCACAACACAATGTCACACAAGTTTAGAGGGAGTGTGCGCAATTGGCATGCTGACTGCAGTAACGTCCAACAGAGCTGTTGCCAGAGAATTTAATGTTATTTCTCTACCATAAGCCGCCACCAACGTCATTTTAGAGAATTTGGCAGTACGTCCAACGGGCCTCACAACCGTACACCACGTGTAACTACGCCAGACCAGGACCGCCACATCCGGCTTCTACACCTGTAGGATCGTCTGAGACCAGCCACCCGGACAGCTGATGCCACTGGCACGCTGGAGAAGTGTGCTCTTCACAGATAAATCCCAGTTTCAACTTTATCGGGCAGATGGTGTCGTGTGGGTGAGCGATTTGCAGATGTCAACGTTGTGAACAAAGTGCCCCATGGTGGCGGTGGAGTTATGTTATTTGCAGGCATAAGCTACAGACAACGAACACAATTGCATTTTATCGATGGCAATTTGAATGCACAGAAATACTGTGATGATATCCTGAGGGCCATTGTCGTGCCATCACCTCATGTTTCAGCATGATAATGCAAGGATCTGTACATAATTCCTAGAAGCTGAAAATGTCCCAGTTCTTCCATGGCCTGCACAGTCACCAGAAATATCACACATTGAGCATATTTGGGATGCTTCGCACAGCTGAATAGTGGGATAACGCTCCACAGGCCACAATCAACAGCCTGATCACCTCTATGCAAAAGGAGATGTCGCGCTGCATCAGGCAAATGGTCACACCAGATACTGACTGGTTTTCTGATCCACAGCCCTATTTTATTTTTTAAAGGTATCTGACCAACTGATGCATATCTATATCCCCAAATCATGTGAAATGCATAGATTAGGTCCTAATGAATTTATTTAAATTGACCCGATTTCCTTTTATGAACTAACTCAGTAAATTCTTTTAAATTGTTGTTTTATATTTTTGTTCAGTGCATATAAAAATCACTGAACTATCCTTAATGGAGAACAGTGAAATCTGAAAATAACATCAACAAAATTCAACAACAGCTCCAGCATGGTAAACTTGCCTGGGAACTAACACTAAAGTATTTCTCGCTTACTCTTTTCCTGGTAAGGCAGGGGGAAAAGTACACAAGTATTCATAAATATCTTGACCATATTCTATTTACTCATGTTTGGTCATGAATAAGCAAACAGCTAAAATAAGAGCCTTAAATTGTGACTGGAGAGGAGCTGAGCTTTATTGTGGGTAAAACGTACATAAATCAGTGTCATTCAGTGTTGTCTGAGAAGTTCGTTTGGTGACTCTTGCTCCCTTTATTGCTTTGCTGAAACTGACATGGTATACCATTACGGTTATTGTTCTGTGTCCTTTTTATCTGCAATGTTGGACATTAGTATATTTGTCTGTCAAAATGTAAGTACGGTAAGATAATTTTTCTGGAGACAAAATATTTCTTACAAATTTGCTTAATTTAACAATAATTTAAAAGTAAATTTTTTAAACGTTTCTGGAGTAGAATGAAAATGCCAATAAATTATGGAAACCTGTATTTGTGAATCTGATTAAATCTATCGCTGTTCGGAAGTAATTAAACTGCGTTGGATTGATGCCGCATTCGTGCTTGTCGGAACTAGGAAACTCTAATTTCCGACTTGCTAACTGGTTGAACTCTGCACGTATATAACTACAACCAATAAGCAAGTCACATTTCTGAGTTTAGTTCCGACTAGCACGTGAACGCGGCATCAATCCCAGCCTAATCTTTGAATAATGACAGAAAGTTAGAGGGTCAAAGATCATACCCCCAAGACATGCCAACATCCTGTGTTATTGGTAATGGTGAGAATGTCTTGGGTGTATGATCTTTGACCCACTAACTTTCTCAATCATGACTCATTCAGGAGGATCCATACTCATTGTAGCATCCAAATATTTAGGAGTGTTTCCATTGGGCAAAAAATAATCAAACTGAAAATGCATCCAACAAGTTTGTAATTGTGTGCTAGGAATATGGAACCAAATAAACTGACTACTTTATTTACAATAATATTTTGGTTTGGGGTGTCAATTTTGACCCCTACCTTTGAGGGAAAAGTATTACTTGTTAAACAAAATCTATTTCTGAGCAATTGTATTAGTATAAAATAATTTCTTTGAGCATACAGTATTGCTCATTATTTTAGTCATTACTGCTCATCTTTATCAAGGATGTTTAATTTCAGACCCCACAGTTATATGCACTCTTAGGCTTGAAAGAGAAATCTGTTTATACAAAATGGAACCGTAACTTGTTAGCATTGGGTTAAATGATCAACACATATGGAGTTATTTGACACAGTATCATACAATCACACAGAATAAAACAAGTATTACAATTCATGAAATACATTTCAGCAACAAGAGTAAAGAAATTAGCAACTTATGATTTATGTTGGACTTGCATTGTCTTTCAAAAGAATGAGGGAAACTGGTACTTATACTGTAACAAAATATATTTTGAAAACAACATGAATGGCATGCAGAATGACTGTTGGTTTCAGCACAGACTCCTGTCTAGTTTCTTCTGCGCGCCAGTGCAGGCAGGGGGCTTTCCTCCCTGTGGACAAAAATGGGTGATCATTACATTTTAGCTCAGCCGATGACCAAGGACACATTTACATTTACATTTACATTTAAGTCATTTAGCAGACGCTCTTATCCAGAGCGACTTACATTTACATTTAAGTCATTTATCAGACGCTCTTATCCAGAGCGACTTACATTTACATTTAAGTCATTTATCAGACGCTCTTATCCAGAGCGACTTACAAGTACATACATTCATACTTTTTTGTACTGGCCCCCCGTGGGAATCGAACCCACAACCCTGGCGTTGCAAGCGCCATGCTCTACCAACTGAGCCACACGGGGCATGTTGACACCATGTTGATCAGTTTAATACTCAATTACATTTCAAGTGATCAAACAAGGACCAGTCACACACAACTCACCTTGTACATCTTGCAGACCAAGTTAAAAAGTGATGACATTGCTTTGTCCTGAAAGTCACCTGTGTATTCCTGCAAAGACGCAAAAAGGAGGAATTGGAAAGTCATGTACAGGCTTGACCTTGGCACATAGTTTGATTCCATGACCTGCTATACACAGTGTATCTGTTCAAAAAGCAGCACTCAGTAACACTATGGTTAATAATCTGTAGATGCCTCAAACCCATTGTTCCCCTCTAATTAGGGACTGATTTAGACCTGGGACACCAGGTGTGTGCAATTATCAGATCAAAAAACCAGCAGGCACCAGCCCTTGTAGAATAAGAGTTGAATAACCCTGCTGTAGATGCTTGCCACTTGCTGTAGTATAGCCATGTTATCTACATCGTCCCCCTAGTTTCAGTCCCAGCAGTGTTCTACCTTATTAATGGTCACCCAGGGGACGTGTGTTTTGGCTGGACTGAGAGCATTGGTCTTCAGGGCGTTCTCATGCATCAGTTTGAAGCCGAGCTCTCCCTTAACACAGGTTGTGACACTGTCCCACGTCATGGAAGGGACGTGTAGCTGTAAGCACTAGGGGAGAACAAGACTGCATGTTAGAACCAATAACCCAGAGCCCTTAATGTGTAAACAGAAAAGGTGCACAAATGCATTTGTTTATTTTTGTTACTTTTACCCCAATTTCGTTGTATCCAATTGGTAGTTACAGTCTTGTCTCATTGCTGCAACTCCCATACAGACTCGGGAGAGGAAAAGGTCGAGAGTCGTGCGTCCTCCGAAACACAACCCAACCAAGCCGCACTGCTTCTTGACACAATGCCCATTTAACCCGGGAAACCAGCCGCACCAATGTATCGGAGGAAACACTGTGCGACCGTGTCTGGCCCGCCACAGGAGTCGCTAGTGCGCGATGGGACAAGGACATCCCTGCCGGCCAAACCCTCCCCTAACCCGGATGACGCTGGGCCAATTGTGCGCCCCCCATGGGTCTCCTGGTCGCGGCCGGCTGCGACAGAGCCTGGACTCTAAGCACTGCGATGCAGTGCCTTGCGCCACTCGGGAGGCCCTCACAAATGCATTTTGAATTAAAAAGAATGCAAGTGGTTTAACATTAAGTTAAAAACAGTACAATGCTCACAGGTTGGGCGGCGGCGAGAACATTTGCTGCAGATTCCATGCAGTCAATGACAGGGAAGGCCGAGTACAGACCCACTGAATGTAGAATACATGCCTAAAGGGAAAGTATGAAATACAAAATAAACTATTTCAGGGACAGATTACCTATTTTTAGTGATTCAAGTTATAAGCAGAACTTCAGACATTTGCCATTTTATTGGCAAGCGCACCTCAATCATGTTACTATGACACTCTGGTT
Organism: Salvelinus sp. IW2-2015; assembly: GCF_002910315.2. Lineage (NCBI taxonomy): Eukaryota > Metazoa > Chordata > Actinopteri > Salmoniformes > Salmonidae > Salvelinus > Salvelinus sp. IW2-2015. Next base: position 9,569,282 of record NC_036866.1, read on the forward strand.
CCCCATGTTCACAGGTGAAGGGAGAATTCCCTGAGGGAAGCTCCTGTGAAAGAACAGGAAAAAGGCTGCAGCATGAACACAAAACAAGCTCTCATGTATTCAATAGTCAGGGACTGTGGATGGATATATCAATCAAAGGCCTATACTGAGGTACAGGCTGAACTTGTCCAATAACACCCCCCCCCAAAAAAAAMACATTTACAATGTGCCCTCCCCACTGAACCTGACCCAGTACTCTCCCATCTTGAGAAGAGGCCTACCTGTGCATTGCCGTAGGGCACCAGTTTTACCTCCATGATATCATGGAGCATGGCCCAGGTAGGGAAGAGCTGCTGGGTGAGGAAGACCCTGCAGCCTGGACACAGGCTCTCATAGTACAGGGTCACCTCAACTCTGGGTACTGCTGAATTGGGCCTGGTGGCATTGAGCTCCAGACACTGCTTCTGAACCTAGACAGGAATCATGTTCAGAGAAAGCTGGGCTGGAACTCTTTCAATTTGACAAATTAATTACATTCTGTTCATATTGAGATATGCCTGGAATTCACACAAGTAAATGTGGGAAACATGCCACTTGCAAACTGCAGTTTTTCAGAAAAATATCAGAATTGGGCTGCCTGTCTAAACACAGCTCATTAAGGATTGGTTTCAGTCACATGCACTCAGGAAATCTAGGACCTCTGGTGCTCAATTTCAAAAGCATGACTCATTTAACCATGGACAAGGGACTCTTTGAACAGTAATTTAAAACTGAACTGACAATCCTGATAAACATGGGATATACTCACATATACATATTGACCTTGTTATATAACATGGAATAGCATAATGTCTTAATGTTTGGTGAGATTAGACATAGGAAAGTTGATTTGTAAAAAATAAATGACAGGTTATTTAATCATTCAACTGAATAACTTCTGTAGTAGGCTGCATGCGACACATTCAAAAGTACCAGGGTATAATCCAGAAAAAAAAGGTACATGAAAATAGATTTTATGAAAGTCTTATAAACAGAACCTAGCAACTGGCATTATGTCCGAGTGCAGTTATTTGAACTTGATAACGATACTCCAAACTTACCCCACATTCTATTGCAATTTCCAAACTCCTACACCACTGAGACGGGGGGTATTCACAGCCCGGTTTCGGCTTTGACTTTCCTTGGGATTTCTTGAAAGTAGAGCAGAAAAAAAGAAGGACTAACACCGATGCAAACTTCATGTTGCTTACAGGTACTGAAGCCAGAGCCTTCCTTAACATTTCCCTCAGACAACACTGTGACCAATTTGAAAAGTGAGTGGGTTGGAGCTCCTTCCACCAATGATTACAACAATCATCCTTAGCTGTGATGAGGAGATGGATTCTTGTGACCAAATGCTCTCATTGGACATCCCACAACAGCATATCATCGTTTCAGACACTTCTTATACAGGGACAAATTGATAGGCAAAACAGGAATAAGAACAAACTTCAAACTTAGGCCAGAGTAGAATCCTTCTTGATTGACTGAATTAACATGAATAGATAATGAATAATGTATGTAGTCACAACATTAAAGAAATAGCAGTACATAAAACAGTCCATCACGTGTCTAACTACATAGAAAATTGCCAAGGCTACAGTGAGGAAAATCATAGATTGTATGACCATGTTGTGACAGTAGATGTCACAATTCTCCCAACATTTACACTCAATTGCCTTCTGAGCAAGGGATTGCTTTTGTCAAAATAATTGGAGGAAAAATGTCAGGCATTTTGACAACTTCAAGCTTTAATAAAATTGTTAATTTTTTCATTAGTACCATACAAAACTATCAGTCTGACAAATACATCATATGGAGTGCAGCCAATATTTTCATTAGGTAATGCAATAATTGTACAGATTTTTTAAATAATGTTGCTTACTGTCAATTTAAAAGTGCATTTTGCTGTTCATTAGCAATGTTTTGGGGGGGATTTCTACATTTCAAATTACTGAACTCCAGCCAAGTATTATACACATACTACATGTATCAAATAGCAGTATCTAACAGACTTCCATTATGTCAAGGGAGCAGTTTCACAAATACAAAAGCTAAAAACCAGGCAGTCTACAAATTTGAAAGTCAACATACAACAAATACTACGACAGTTTCATTCTCTAACAAAATCTAAAAAAGCCTGTGTAAACAGCCTAACAGTCTTTTCGATCTATTTGGTTATTTAGAGATAAATTAAATCTCTAAATAAGCATGAAATATAAATGTAAAGAATATCACCAAAAGTATTCACACTAGCTTATTCAATTAAATCTGCTCAGGTTATGATGAACAAATAACAAAACACAAACAGGTTTCATAAAAGCCACTTTCAAACAGACCATTAAGAGCCACTTCAAAGACACCGTCCTTGTCTTACAATGAGATGTCCACTATGCGGAGTGTTTCTGACCTATCATAGCCAGTTATTGTAAATTAATGAACCTGTTCAAGTCAAATTATAATAAAACTCCTGAAACATGAGCTCCCTATTCATGTCTTTGTAGTGCATTTACATTAGCAGATTGTAACATTGACACAGCGACATCCCTACTCAAGCCTCATTTGTACCCACACACAGGCTTTCTCACAAGCTGAGGAAATGTGTCGTTTTACGTTGCACCGTAGTAGCAGAAATCAAGCATAGCTTTTGTCATGACCTCCAATATAATTATTTATTTTTATTTAACCTTTATTTAACTAGGCAAGTTAAATAAATGTACAGTGATGGCCTACCCCGGCCAAACCCTAACCCGGACGGCACTGGGCCAATTGTGCGCCGCCCTATGGGACTCCCAATCACGGCCAGTTGTGATACAGCCTGGACTCGAACCAGGGTCTGTAGTGACGCCTCTGGCACGGAGATGCAGTGCCTTAGACCGCTGAGCCACTCGGGAGCCCAAGTCCACAGAAAAGGCCAGGGGAAACAATGTCACTGAGAACAGACCTAGCTACAGATTGTATGCCAGAGAATGTGATATAACCAAAGAATGTTGGTGTCCATTACTGGGCRTTAGAGGAAAGCCCCATACAAACCGCCGCCATAGATTTTTCAACTAACCTGTTATTGGCAATACTTTTTTCACAGAATCGAGAATAACGAAAGTATCTGAAAAATGTCCGTTTCCAGTTGCAGGTGGTTCTACAAAAAACAGCAAAACCTCAAAGATATTACATCCAAGTATTGTACGGCATGAGGAGGTACCTCGACATCTTAGCTGCCGCAGATCTAGCATTTCCCAGCATTATTGCAGGAACTAGTAGATTCTACTTCTACGGCCACACGTATAAGTAGGTGACAAACAAAGATCTAAGCACACCACGAGGCATATCTCACTTAAACATTGATATCTTTCTGAATTTATGGTTTTTGTAGAACCAACTGCAACAGACTAAGATACTTTTTAAAAGGAATCGAGAATTAAGAAAGTAATCCCTAAGAACAGGTTAGTTGAAAAATCTATGGCGGCGGTTTGTGTGGGTCTTTTCTGTAGCACTCAGTAATGGACACCAACACTCTTTGGTTACATAACATTATCTGGCGTACAATCTTCAGCTAGTCTTAACCTGGCTGTGGTCATGTCAGTGGAGGGCCTACGTAGTCTTACACTGCATGCAGAGCCACCGTGTGCAATTTGAAAACAAACCAGAAACATATTTTTTACTCTCTTTTTTATACAGCACCCTCTCTTGCCAAAAAAACTAAACTAGATTGTCCCAGTTTTCAAAGATCCGTTGACCTGAAGGACAGTCTAACTGAGCAGGACTCTGGCTGAAAGCTATGTTCAGTAAATAGTCCACAGACTATTATTGTCATCTCTCTCCAAGGAGACACTTTTCACCTAACTACCAGATAAACATAAGAAACAGGTTAACCAGATTAACATCAACATTGTTGTCAGCTATAAAAGGTTGATTTACACTAATCCCAACATGATCGGCAATCTAACCACTCCTAAAAGTGAGCAATAAAATGCACCAATGTCTGATTAATACATGACAAGTGTAAAGGTTATCACTCATTCAGTGATTTGTCATGAATCAAAATCAATGTTGATGATGCATCGTGAAGTTGTATGTCAAACTCGCTGCATAGYACTAATCAGTTTGTCAAAGTAGTGTTTCAAGTCTACCTAGAATATCTGGTGTATATGTTAGCATTAAAGTACAACTTGTTTCCTGGGAAAGAAGCTCATTCACAAAGTGTGGCAGGTAAGGTCCGATTAAGTAAATTGTGGAATTAGGCTACTAATACCTTAATGAGAGACTGAATACTGCGATGCATACTGCATACCCAATATGTAGTGAAAAGACAATGCTTCTTATATCTGGTACACAACCCCCATAAGATCTACCATCTATCCACAACTATAAAATATGAACGGAAATCCATTTCCACCATGCACAAATCCAACACCGCCATCATACACACAGTAATGCAAGGGTGGGCAACTTCGGTCCTCAAGAGTGTCTGCTGGCTTTCAATCATTCCTTTAAGTCAGCTACTGATTGAGACCTGGGAAACCAAATGTGTGYACTGAGCCCTGACCCTGGAAATCAGATGTGTGCACTCTGAGCAGTCAGTGGCAGTAGTCCCAGGGAGTTACCCATCCCTGCGCCAAGGCAATCAATAGCAAGGTCCATTTCAGATTTCTAGTTTCATACAGTGCTGTACAAAACACTTGGCATCTGATTGGGGCAAGGCATCCACACTGACTCTGATCTACAGAGAGAGAATGGAAGACCGAGGATTATAAGAGAAGGCACTTTCACCACCAAGTGTTCCACCATCAAGGACTGCAACTCCAGCAGTGTCCTCAAGCTACACCAGGGGCCATGCCCGCATCTAATATCATCAACCTCAAACTATTTTAAACTTACATAGATTTTTTTTTTTTTAAGCTTTCAGAAAAAGACAAATTCATCTTTTTGTTTAACACATTGGTACTGAATTTTGTCTTTGTCTTCTTTTGTCTTTATGTGATAGGGCACATAGCAATGAGTACACAGAAAGGAGAATGCTTTCTTTGTATGCGTCCCATAGCGCTGTGGGAGAAAATGTGTATTAATATGAACTTGCAACAAAACACAGAAAGTCTGTTAGGTATTTTTGTTCTCCATGTCAAACCCTTACACCTCTAACTGTTGAAAAAAGTTACTACACCCCCAAAATGGCACCCATAACAAGTCGATTTAAAAAATAATTCCCTCCATTGAAAGGAAAATGGAATCTACAGCAGTTACTTTAAAATAGTCAAAATATTTTTATCCTAAAAGATTTAACAAAAATATAACATTTACAGGGTCTCTTCAAAGTCAAAACCCAGTCAGTCATTATATCTGCCACTTCCACTCCTGTCAAACCCAACGCTCAGAAAGCTGTTTGCTTTTTTGTTGGGAAAAGTGAGGGTTTGTGGTCTCAGTTCTGTGTGTGTTTTTGCTCTGTGCCGGGCCGTGTCCGGGTGACGGTGTGTCTCATCTGGGTTGCTGCTGGGTTAGGACAGGACATGCCAGAGTTACATTCAGCGAGTCGTTGTGCTGGACCAGGGAGGTGTGTCTGTAGTGGAGAACCAGCTCTCTCAGGGAGCTGTACAGGTTGTAAGGCTCGGCGAAACCGTAGCCCGTGGAGGTCTTGAATATCACACAGTGCTTGACGTCCCCGTCCACGCTGCATGTACAGACGTGAAGTCAACAACAGAACATTTGGTTAGACACCACGCCCAAACACAGCAGTCAAAGTGATATTTCAGCACAAAATCAAAGTTTGATAGATGTTTTAAGACCTCATCAAGACACCATCAACTTTGAAGATCCTGCTATATGCCTCAATGCCAAATGTTCCTCAGTCCAATAGGTTTGGATGAGCTGACTCAGTTGTGTTACTGCTTAACGGCCCTTTGCGGATAAGATTGGCCAACCATGTTTTCAGATGGTCCCCACATTTCCCATGCATTTGAGATTTTCAGGCATCATCTCGGCAGGTGAGTCCGGAAAACATCTGACAAACCTGGTTAAACCCCACCCAACAGTCTAGTCGTATTTCCAACCCAAATCATTATGTGACCGCAGATCAGGTTAATGGGACTCACACTACAGAACAGGTTAATGGGACTCACACTACAGAGCAGGCATAGGAGCCCTTCTGGGACTGGCTGTCTCGGATCAGGAAGGTGCCGTCACCCTTGCCCTTTAGCAGCTCTTCGGCCTGGCCGCGCTTGATGTCGCCCACGTACCAGGTGCGCTCGTCATGGTGCGGCAGGTCATCCATCTCATCCACCAGAGAATATAGGCTGGGAGGGAGAAGAGGGGATGAAACCAGGGTCAATATGATACACGATAAGACATGATTAAACATGGTGATACATCACAACTGTCAGACGGCCACATTGGTTTAACTCACTCTTCCACGTCGTTCTTGATCCCAAGCCACTCGTTAATCTTCTTCTGTCTGGTGCCCTTCTGATTGAGCCACCTGGGGCGTTAACACAAGCTAATGGTTAGTTCCCATGTTCCTAAACATTTCAGTTTCGCATTGTAAAGTGTGTGTGTGTGTGTGTGTGTGTGTATAACCTACACCAGGTACTGGTCTCTGATCTTCCTCAGCTGCATGAGGTCTGGTTTCAGACTGTTCATCTTCTTGTCGATCTCTCGGTTGTCCGTCGCCTGCTCCTTCAGGTCCTGCTCCAGCTTCCGCTTGCTGTCATGGATCTCAGTCACACGAGACTTCAGCTTATCTGAATTACTTTGGATTCTGTAAGGTGGAGCGACAAGATTGGGAGGTCCCCCACTTCATAGTCATGATCACTACAGGCTTCATGAAAATCCTACAACAGGCAATGTAGATACCTCTCAATCTCTTGGCTGTTGCCCTCCCTGTGGAACTTGTCAATGTACTCCTTGCTGTAGCGCTCTTGGGTCTCGCACTGCTCCTCAAAGATATTGATGGTCTCGGTGAAGGCCTCGATGGCCGTGTGCTTCATCTGTAACTCCTGGAGTACAAGGAAAACAGACGAGGTTTTGCTCATTTCAAGTGCTATGGAACCCAGACCCAAATGGGACAGTGAAAATGGATGTGTTGAATATTTACCTGAGAGGTGCGAGTGTACTCTTCATACAAGACGTCATATTCCCGGCTCTTCTCCTGGTACTGTTCATGGTACACCTTCAGTTGCTCTCCTACTGCTTCCACGTTATCCTCTTTCACCACCTGGTCCTGGAAATAACAAAGACCATTAACTAACCAAATCAAATCAAACTATTTGTCACATGCGCCAGATACAAGAAGTGTAGACCTTACAGTGAAATGCTTACTGACAAGCCCTTAACCAACAGTGCAGTTCAAGAAGAGTTGAGAAAATATTGACCAAATAAAGTAAAAAATAATAAAAAGTAACACAATAACGAGGCTATATTCAGGGTGTACCGAGTCAGTGTGTGGGGGTACAGGTTATAGGTAATTGTACATGTACGTAGGGGTGAAGTCACTATGCATAGATAATAAACAGCGTGTAGCAGTGTACAAAACCAATGTAGGGGGTCAATGTAATAGTCCGGTGGCCATTTGTTTAATTGTTCAGCAGTCTTATGGCTTGTGGTAGGAGCTGTTAAGGAGCCTTTTGGTCCTAGACTTGGCGTTCCTGTACCGCTTGCCATGCGGTAGCAGAGAGAACAGTCTATGACTTTGGTGACTGGAGTCTTTGACAATTTTATGGGCTTTCCTCTGACACCGCCTATTATATAGGTCCTAGATGGCAGGAAGCTTGGCCTCAGTGATGTACTGGGCCATACACACTACCCTCTGTAGTGCCTTACGGTCAGATGCCGAGCAGTTGCCATACCATGCGGTGATGCAACCGGTCAGGGTGCTCTCGATGGTGCAGCTGTCAAACTTTTTGAGATCTGGGGACCCAAGCCAAATCTTTTCAGTCTCCTGAGGGGAAAAGGTTTGGTCGTGCCCTCTTCACAACTGTCTTGGTGTGTTTGGACCATGATAGATCGATGGTGATGTGGACACCAAGGAACTTGAAACTCTCGACCTGCTCCACTACAGCCCCTTTGATGTTAATGTGCACCTGTCCGGCCTGTAGTCCACGATCAGCTCTTTTGTCTTGCTCACATTGAGGGAGAGGTTGTTGTGATACAACCACAGCAAGATGTTGAGCTATAGAACACTCAATGTGGGCTCAATGTATTTCAAATAGAGGGGCAGCAAGCAAACTCTCCTCACTTAAACATAATGGTTTGATAACATTTCAGACAAGCTATTGCAGTCCTCTTGGGGATGCCATGGGTTTGGGATTTTCCTTAACGCATGTGCCATAAGAAATGTAAGGCCTTCCAGAAAGCATAAGGGTGCTGTTCGAAGGCTATATTCCTTTTCTCTTATATCATCTATTTAAAAACCAAGTAACCCCATTGACATAAGGCCCAGAAGTCAAACCAACATTAACAGAATCATTCTACTACCTGCTGATATTTGGAGATGGGGTACAGTAGCCGTGAGTCCAGCTTGGGGTTGTACTGGGCCAGCGACTCCTGGTGATAATGCAGGATGAGCTCCACCACAGAGGAAAAAGTCAGCGGCTCAGAGAAGCCGTACTTGCCGCCTCGGTGGAAGATCTTGATCAGCTTGTTGTTTCCTCCTTTTCTAGAAAAGTCCAGAGCAGTTGAGCAATGTTAGAGGTTCTGTGAAAGTCTCTGGAAGCTATCCAAAGTGGTGGAACGTCATTGCATTTGAAACAAGTGACTAGGGAGTAAGTTTATTTTAAGAGAGACAAACTAGTCTCTTTTAGACAGACTAAATTATCAATACCCTTACCTGAGAGTCAATGTGTATTCTCCTTGCACCTTGCTTGAGGCGTCTCGGACCAAGAAAGTCCCATCCGGCATGTCTCTCATCTTCTCATTCACCTCCTCTCTGGAAAAAATATCATGATTACGTCACTAAAGCTGGGTGAGTAAGATGAGTGACAAGTGACAATCATTTCTTCTTGAAACAGAAGATTGTGGTCTCAACTGTAAATAACCAAGTGTGTACATTAACACTGGATTCATTCTATAGCCAGATAAATTGTACCTGGAAATGTCTCCCCAGTACCACTCTGCATCGGCCATCTTGCTGCCGTCTCCATTGATAACAGAGGATGCCATGGCTTTGGTTTTGGAAGGTTTGGGAGGTAGGGCTGTCAAAGGGACCAATAGGTGGTGGTGTCACAATACAGTGGGACATCCATTCAAAATGGACCCAGGAGATAAAGGTGTTTTTTAGTGAGAGTGATATATTGTTGTGAGCTTGTGTATATAGACTCAATATTGTGTTACTTTTTTCTCCAATTTAAAAAAAAACTTTAGTTTATTTAGTAAATATTTTCTTAACTCTGTTGTTTGAACTGCATTGTTTGTTAAGGGGCTTGTAAGTAAGCATTTCACCTGTTGTATTCAGCGCATGTGACAAATAAAATTTGATTTGTGTTTACCTGGTGGCATTTCTTCCAGCTCCCAGGCCCTCACCGCCAGCAGTCTCTCCAGCACCTGGGCAGAAACCTGACAATCTTCTTCTGACCTGGACAAAAATCAATACACTCCTACGTCAGTCATTCAGAGTACGGTGGAAAGAGTGGTTCAACGGGATGAGGGGAGTCATATTTTACAACAGTACAGGAGGGAGATGTAAGTAACGTGGGACATTGGTTGGAGAGGTGTTGAGTGGACGTACTGTATATTCTGCTGACTTCAGAGAATAGTGTCCTTCCAGGAAAACAGACGTGTTATGGCTTCTATCTCAAGCTGGCTCAACCTGCAGACCATTTCTACAGCCAGACACTTTGTAGACTGACAACCGCATGAACTCAAGAGGCTGGTCATGTTGATGCATTTCTTCCTATCTCTCTCTGTTGGCTGGCCAGTATCTCTCTCTCCCTCTCTCCGTGACTGTTGGCTGGCCAGTATTTATTTCTCCCTCTCTGTGTCTATTGGCTGGCCAGTATTTTTCTCTCCCTCTCTCTGTTGGCTGGCCAGTATTTCTCTCTCCCTCTCTGTGTCTATTGGCTGGCCAGTATTTTTCTCTCCCTCTCTCTGTTGGCTGGCCAGTATTTCTCTCTCCCTCTCTCTATTGGCTGGCCAGTATCTCTCTCTCCCTCCCTGTGTGTCTATTGGCTGGCCAGTATCTCTCTCTCTCTCTCCGTGTCTATTGGCTGGCCAGTGTTTCTCTCTCCCTCTCTGTGTCTATTGGCTGGCCAGTATTTCTTCTCCCTCGCTCTGTGTCTATTGGCTGGCCAGTATCTCTCTCTCCCTCTCTCTGTTGGCTGGCCAGTATCTCTCTCTCCCTCTCTCCGTGTCTATTGGCTGGCCAGTATCTCTCTCTCCCGTGTCTATTGGCTGGCCAGTATTTCTCTCTCCCTCTCTCTGTTGGCTGGCCAGTATTTCTCTCTCCCTCTCTCTATTGGCTGGCCAGTATTTATCTCCCTCTCTCTGTTGGCTGGCCAGTATCTCTCTCTCTCTCTCTCTATTGGCTGGCCAGTATTTCTCTCCCCTCCTCTGTTGGCTGGCCAGTATCTCTCTCTCCTCTCTCCGTGTCTATTGGCTGGCCAGTATTTCTCTCTCCTCTCTCTGTTGGCTGGCCAGTATCTCCTCTCCCTCTCTCTCTCTCCGTGTCTATTGGCTGGCCAGTATCTCTCTCTCTCTCTCTCTCTCTGTGTCTATTGGCTGGCCAGTATCTCTCTCTACCTCTCTCTGTTGGCTGGCCAGTATCTCTCTCTCCTCTCTGTCTGTGTCTATTGGCTGGCCAGTATTTCTCTCTCCCTCTTTCTGTTGGCTGGCCAGTATCTTCTCCCTCTCTCCGTGTCTATTGGTGGCCAGTATTTCTCTCTCTCCTCTCGCTGTTGGCTGGCCAGTATCTCTCTCTCTCCTCTCTCTCTCTCCGTGTCTATTGCTGGCCAGTATCTCTCTCTCCTCTCTCTCTCTGTGTCTATTGGCTGGCCAGTATCTCTCTCTCCCTCTCTCTGTTGGCTGGCCAGTATCTCTCTCTCCCTCGCTCTGTGTCTATTGGCTGGCCAGTATTTCTCTCTCCCTCTCTCTATTGGCTGGCCAGTATCTCTCTCTCTATTGGCTGGCCAGTATTTCTCTCCTCTCTCTATGGGCTGGCAGTATTCTCTCTCCTCTCTCTGTTGGCTGGCCAGTATCTCTCTCCCTCTCTTCCGTGTCTATTAGCTGGCCAGTATTTCTCTCTACATCTCTCCGTGTCTGTTGGCTGGCCAGTATTTCTCTCTACCTCTTCGTGTCTGTGGCTGGCCAGTATCTCTTTCCCTCTCTGTGTGTCTATTGGCTGGCCAGTATCTCTCTCTCCTCTCTGTGTGTCTATTGGCTGGCCAGTATTCTCTCTCCCTCTCTGTGTGTCTTTGGCTGGCCAGTATCTCTCTTTCCCTCTCTCCGTGTCTATTGGCTGACCAGTATCTCTCTCTCCTCTCTCTGTTGGCTGGCCAGTATCTCGCCTCCATGTCTGTTGGCTGGCAGTTATCTCTCTCTCCCTCTCTCTGTTGGCTGGCCAGTATCTCTCTCTCCCTCTCTCCGTGTCTGTTGGCTGGCCAGTATTTTTTCTCCCTCTCTCTGTTGGCTGGCCAGTATTTCTCTCTCCCTCTCTCTGTTGGCTGGCCAGTATTTCTCTCTCCCTCTCTCTGTTGGCTGGCCAGTATTTCTCTCTCCCTTTCCCTCTGTGTCTATTGGCTGGACAACCCCCCCATACCGACATAGGTATTTCTTTAAATGTGAGACTGACCCAGCGGGGAGCAGCAGAGGGCTGAAGAGGAGTGCGAGGGTGTGAGGGTCCAGGCCATTGTGGGCCGAGCTCTGGCCCACTCGGTCCAAGTGTCTGAGCATGTACTGCAGGGTGAGCAGGCCTGGCAGGGGCACGGCCGGGGGCTCCAGCGCCTTCAGCAAACGCTTGCCTGTCTCCTCGACGGACAGCTCTGGGAAATAAGAACCAGCAAGGAGACTGAGTGACAATCTTAGTGCCTTGGGTTTGAGACACAATGGTAAATCGACAACATTTTTTTTCTACCTAATGCCAAATTCACATTTTGCTTTGTATTTCTAAGCCGATTCCAAAATATACACAATTCTTTCAACAGTCACCTGATAGTGTGCTTCAATGATAGCCGTTTTTGTTGTTGTTGTTTTTGTTAGTAGAATATGCTCCTGGAATCACTTGCATYAGTTGCATCAGTTCTTAATGAGATACATGAAGAAGCATGTTAGTGCTAAAGGTGCCGTTACCTGCTTCCTCTTGCAGGGCAATCTTCAGGCTGGGATAGACAGACTCTGGGATGATGGGGGAGGGCAAGTCCTGCAGGAATCCCATCAGGGCCTCTGAGAGCGCCTGGACGTCGTACTGGCCCATCTCAGGCTCAGAGAGCTCTGTAAAAAGAACACTTTAGGTCGCTAATTCAGACACTGCAGAGTCTGTTTGTGTACATCGCTGGTTCTCCTGTTCTGTGGTAAGGTGTCCCAAGAGTTGTGCTTTGTGGCCAGAGTTTCTGGTGCGGCTAAGTGTGCTGTCTGGGAGACAGTGTCCAGACTAGTCCTATGACAGTGTCTGAGAGACTAAAATAACAACCTCCTCCTCTTTCACCGATGCGACAGGCAGGCCAGACTGGCTGGGTGCTGCTTACTGCTCCGTCACGCCTCAGCTAGCAAACAGCTGTCTGAAAAGGCCTGCCTGGCCCGGTCCAGCTCTTGATCTGAGCAGATAGACTGTGGGGAGAGTGTCTGGCATGTGTGAGTGTGTGTGAGCATGGGGAGAATCTGGGTCGGTCTGTCTGTGGCATGTGAAAGGTGTGTTTGTGCGGGGTGGGGGTGTGCATCTCAGAACATGCTGTTGACACTTGATCTAGCCTACATCGTCCTGTCTGCTCAAATCTTTGGGAGACCGTACTCAAACTCGTTTTGGCATGGATGTTGCTAAGCAAGTCCCAGGTCACTTGAATCCTTGGAACACCCAAGTGTTCACTTTCTCCAGTTGAAACAAACAGTGCCATGTATATAGATTAGCACAGAATAACAAGCGGAACGAACTCGTAGAGCCAATTATATTGCAATTAATGCTAAATCGGTCACGGGGTGAAAATAACACTCCCGAGGCTTTCCTCACTCTTCAGTACAGTGGGGCTCACAGAGAAGTGAAATAATGAAGTGCAATATATGCAAGATTGTCTTTTGGGGGGGGGGGGGGGGGACACAGCATACATCCGTCTCTTTGATCCGTTTGAAAAGACTGGCCTATTTCTCTACACAAACAAAGGCTGTGTTAATGGCCCACTGTTGAAATAGAGCAAAGACAAACAGAGCATGTAGTGTATCCTACAGGAACCACGAGGACAGCATGGTCATCACCCCTCTGAGTTATTTTCCTAACTGAACTCAATAGGCAAGGCTATAGAATGAACAGCACCACAATCATTGAAGTCACAGGGTTCGGAGTAAATTCCTTTTTATCCTACAGRAATGGATGACTATCCGGCGATGGCAACAGACTCTATCAACTTGTACAGCTCAGCAAGAGTTGAATGTAAGAACAATGCATTCATGCACAAGCATAAGGTGCAAGAGAGAAACAGAGGGTCTTACCAAAATTCAGGCTCTGTCTATGACCGCCAGCAGCCAAGGAGCCAGACTTCCTGTACAGTGTCTCGCACTCCAAACCTGCAAGAGATTGACACACACACACACACATAGTTAGCGCACCCTTCTGAAATAGTATTTTCTCTCCTGGCATGCCTCTATTAGTGAATCAATTAGTTACACGTATAAACATCCATAATACAGCTCCCAGAGCTGAAAATACATGACCGAGGCGCTAACTGAAACGTTTCAACACTAACCTGGCCTTCCACATGCTACCTGGAGGCCCAGGAGACACTTTCAGGAGTGCTAAGTCTGAAAGGTCAAAGATCAGACGGAGAGAGGAGGGCCTTTTCTCAATTCGATTTGCTCAACTCCTGCGTCCTCTCAGTGAACGTGGACAAAAAATGTGGTTATATGAAAAGCAAATTACGTTTACAGGGGTGGATCCCAAAATAAATATGTAAAGAGATAAAAACAAGCACGGACTTTTGCCCAAATGAGGAAAGTTCCTATCAAAGCCAGGGTGTCTCCTCTAGTAGCAGATCCACCTTTTAAATGACACTGTTTGTAGACCATGGGGATCTAAGTGGACCATGATCAGAGCTAAATACTGTAAATATATGTATGTATACAGTGCCTTCGCAAAGTATTCAGACCCCTTGACTTTTTCCACATTTTGTTACTTTCCAGCCTTATTCCACAATTGATTAAATAAAAAAATCCTCAGCAATCTACACAATACCACATAATGACAAGGCGAAAACTGTTGTTTTTTTGTGTGAAATGTTGCTAATTTATTAAATATAAAAAACAGAAATATCTTATTTACATAAGTATTCATACCCATTGCTATGAGATTCAAGATTGAGCTCAGGTGCATCCTGTTTCCATTAATCATCCTTGAGCTGTTTCTAAAACTTAATTGGAGTCCACCTGTGAAAAATTCTATTGATTGGCCATGATTTGGAAAAGCACACACCTGTCTATATAAAAGGTCCCATAGCTGACACTGCATGTCAGAGCAAAAATCAAGAAAGCCATGAGGTCGAAGGTATTGTCCATAGAGCTCCGAGACAACATTGTGTTGAGGCACAGATCTGGGGATGGGTACCAAAAAATGTCTGCAGCTTTGAAGGTCCCCAAGAACACAGTGGCCTCCATCATTCTTAAATGGAAGAAGTTTGGAACCACCTAGACTCTTCCTAGAGCTGGCCGCCCGGCCAAAATGAGCAATCGGGGGAGAAGGGCCTTGGTCAGGGAGGTGACCAAGAACCTGATGGTCACTGACAGAGCTGTAAAGTTCCTCTGTGGAGATGAGAGAACATTTCAGAAGGACAACCATCTCTGCAGCACTCTACCATTCAGGCATTTATGGTAGCGTGGCCAGACGGAAGTCACTCCTCAGTAAAAAGGCACATGACAGCCCACTTGGAGTTTGCCAAAAGGCACCTAAAGATTCTCTGGTCTGATGAAACCAAGATTGAACTATTTGGCCTGAATGCCAAGCATCACATCTGGAGGAGACCTGGCACCATCCCTATGGTGAAGCATGGTGGTGGCAGCATCATGCTGCGTTGATGTTTTTCAGCGGCAGGGACTGGCAGACTAGTCAGGATCAAGCCAAAGACGAACGGAGAAATGTACAGAAAGATCCTTGATGAAAACCTGCTCCAGAGCGCTCAGGACCTCAGACTGGGGTGAAGGTACACCTTCCTACAGGACAACGACCCTAAGCACACAGCCAATACAAAGCAGGAGTGGCTTCGGGACAAGTCTCTGAATGTTCTTGGGTGGGCCAGCCAGAGCCCGGACTTGAACCGTTCTAACAGATGCTGTAATCGCTGCCAAAGGTGCTTCAACATAGTACTGAGTAAAGGGTCTGAATACTTACATAAATGTAATATTTCAGTTTTTTTTTAATTATAAATTAGCAAACATTTCCAAAAACCTGCATTTGCTTTGTCATTATGGGGTATTGTGTGTAGATGGTTGAAGGGAAAAAAACAACTTAATCAATTTTAGAATAAGGCTGTAACGTAACAAAATGTGGAAAAAGTAAAGGGGTCTGAATTCCTTTTGAAGGCACTGTACAGTACATGTCATGCATAAAATATATTCTACCAAAGCATTAGTTTACATGCAAGTATGGATAACTGATACATTAATGCCACATCGAAAGTACTATGTGGCATATTTTCAGGTCAATGCTGCTGCTTCTCTTGTCAAATGACTAGTACTAAACACAACAGATTCAAACGTGTTCCGATATCACACAGCCATCTTACCTTTTTTCTCAATGGCCTCTACCAACTTCACCAAAGTGGGGGGGGCATTTTCTGGGGGTGGAAAAGGCTGGACAAACTCATGAGCTGATGTCCCTGGAAAACAAATAGGATAGGATACCCATTAGGCCTTGATGTTGTTTAAAATAATTATTACAGCAAATCTGTAGCAATCAAAGACACCAAACAAAGCTCAATCAAAATTACAACAGCCCCTTAAATAACTTTTAATCTTTTCACAACAAATACCCAGTTTAATTTTCTTTCAGGAATTTCACTCTCCCCTCCACGGCAAGGCCCTGTTTCACCACAGCCCTTTGCGTGAGGAGGGTTTTTCAAGTGACTCAGTGTAGCACAATGAAGGATTTTAATAAAAATAAAAACCTGAACAGGCATAACCTCCAGTGGCAGCACGCCAGAGCCTCATTTTCAGGCCCACTGTATAAGCTTGGCACCCCGTGCCTCCTGGCAGCGCAAGCCTAAACCATGTCTGATCATTTTGGAGTTCACAGAAAGTACCATGTCAGCACATTCCCCCTCTCTGCTGCACGTTAAACATGGAAAATTGCTGCCCGGCTCTCGATTTCCCTCTTGTATAACGTCAGCCCCACCCCCCCTGCTTCTCTGCAGCCTTCGCTCTTCCGAGGGTCGCCTTTCCCAAATGCTCTGGAACCTAGCTGCTGTACGGTGGCTGAGTATTGCATGTTTGAGTCAGTCTTGCTAAGTCGCAACTGTACAATAAAAAAACAAAATAAATATACAATAAAAAAACATATTTGCCTGTACTACAAACAGTGCATTAGACTACATAAGGTTATGTTGAAAATACTATCGACATATGAAATGGCTTTCAAGAAGTGTGTGTGTGTAAAGTTCAGGAATTAGTAGTGAGCTGAGGACTCATAAGCCAAATAATAATATAAATCCTCCACAGAACAATATCAAAAACACAGCTCAAGAAGTTGTAGGCCTACCCTACCGACTGCATTGACCATCTGAAAATATGCCTATTGGCCACTGCACAAAATACTGCCATAATTAAACCCAACATTTGCATGTGAGAGGGCAGAATGGACACAAGCTTATTAAACACATTGTCGGAAGGAAACAATAGACCTAGATGTAAAAACTTGTTTTATAAGTTTTTTTGTACAGAAAATGTTTTCTTCAGTAGTGACTATGACTAGGGCTGTTGTGGTGACCGTATTACCGCCACATCGGCGGTCACATGAAGGCAGTCAAATTCCACATGACCATTTAGTCACAGTAATTAGGCTTCTCCAAGCTCTGATGCTGCTGATGGTCATTAGAGGCCTACCAAACTTGCAAACTGCCTGGTACTCAGAGCTCTATTGTCCCTCTAACCACTCTGACATCAATGCAAACACTTCATGAGAGCTCATGAGCTCATGTTGCTAAACATTTTTATAGGCTATGCAATTGCGTTAGAAAACAGGGTGATGGCCTCTATTAAAAAGAGGATCTCATCAGCTTTCTATAGGCTAGGCTTACTATATTTATTTCTCAACTTTCCTAATAATTTAGCACATTGCTTCTCTTTACAACAGGAGTATAGCCTACCTGGCTGGCATGAAAATAAACCACGGTGAAAAGCAGTTCTCCATTCGCTATTTAAGTACATAGATGACAAGTATTTTTCCCCCTGCCACGATACAGGTGCATGATAATGGTCCATTCTAAATCAAAACAAATGTCACATATATTACATATACACATAAGATTAAATCAAGAATAGTCTGATGGGTGACAATTTTAGTCTATCAATTATATATTATCACTTGTGAATGATGCTCAGCATAAGAAACAATGCCTTTTTTCTAATCATAGTCGGCCACCTCATGTAGCCTTGCCCATATGGCCTATATGTTTTAATAAGGTTTGTATCACAACTAAAGTGGCTAAATAACTTCTTAAAATGGGGTGTAGAGCCTAACTGACATACATAAGCAGCGTGTGAATTTCAAGTTTGGTGAAGATCATTTTCACCATAAAAATGCACCCTTATAATAAAAGCATTACATGCATAATTGCATTTGCGGTCACTTTTGATAATGGTGTTTTCCGCTAATGGAACATTTGTGCTTATAGCCTACTACCATGTGTGCATTGCTGCACTTATAATGTGAAGAAATAGCCTAATAGTTTATCAACATTTTAAGCTAAACGTTCTGATCTGTTGCGTCAGCTACACTGCATAAAAAAGTTTTTGGGATGCTAGTGGTTGTATTCACTTGGGATCTATCGCATCCCACAACTGTCACAGACTATGTTTGGAATATTTATTTATCGCACAGAATAGGTCGACTTTTGTACTATGGGGGATAGTAGACTGACATAGGCTAGTGGTTTTGCTGTTCGTTAGGCCTACTCATCTTGTTGGCTGATGAAAAGTAAATGTGGACAGTTCTTCCAATATCTTCAATATGCACCTTGGAATTGGATAAGGACGCATGCAGTTGTGTCCCGGATGTGTCTGTATTCACTTGTATGTAGCCTGTGAGAAAGACCCGATCACGTGACAGAGAGCCATGTGAGTGAGAGACACTTTGGATTGCGCAGCAGGGCACAACGCAGCACTCCGGGCCGCAAAAGGCAAGGATTTTTTTAGGGTGCATTACCGCCACAAAGGGGATGCTGCCGTGAAACTCAAGGCATTATCAAGTGCTTGTCAAATTGTGAATGAGAGACTGTACATACTATTGAAGTGTGTACAGCCTGCGCAAAAAAACAAAGCAGAGCTCATGCCTTTCAAGCGACTTTTTTCAAATCATCATTAGAGTCATACAATGTATTAAAATTCAAAACATATAGCCCAACATTTGTAGAACAACTAAAGTTACATTAATAACTCTAAATTAAGCATATAAGAATACCTATTTCTTTGTTAACCGCTCAACACAGAATAGACGTATGTGCGCACTCCCTCAAATCATGGAGAAAATATCCTTTATTTTATTCAGCTTTGTTCAATTGTATTCTTCATACTATAAACGAATATAAAATAATGCCACGGAATTCTAAGCAAATCTTGTGTGCTAAATTAACTAGTGTATCCAACAGCCATATGGCATAGCCACATCAAGACCTAACATAAGAACAAAGAGTATGATATTATTTTCTTCTGAAATAGACTACATTTTCTTCATATCATGCTTCTTTAGACCTATCTAAAATAAATAATTAATTTACTGTGAAGGTGTAGGCTATATTATATGGATTTATTATACTTATAATATGGCTTGTAGGCTGTGTGTGGAAGCCAGGAGATGCTAAATGTGTTTATGTTAATTAACAATCAATTACCGTGAGACCGACAGTTATTTGCTTGACAATCAACGGCTGGCGAAATTTTGTGACCACCACAGCCATAGTAGTGACATACATATTCTGTACATCTGCCTCAAAGCCAATAAGCCTAGGATGTCTCTATTTGTTTTCCTCACCACTCACATACATGCCTCCACACAAAGTTGCCCAGATTTTGGGGTTTCGTGCAAACGAATACTTGCCTGATGACTCATTCTGAATTTAATGTAGCTTTCTATCAATCGTTCCATACATCAGTCTGAACCTGCTACCCTAGAAGTGTTTGTGCTGACGTCAAAATACCATGATTCGTGTAGGCTGGCTCTGGCCCAACCCATCGGTTTCTGGGACCAATCAGAACAGTTTTAATGTGCTCACATTCGAGAAGTCCTCGGGGAGGAAGCAAATCCAGACTCATGGAGAAGAAACGTTACTGGGCGTGGCATTTGGCCAGAGTGATGCAGATGGGTAGCCAGGCAAAAATAATACCGTTTTTTGGGGGAGAAGCAGCTGTAGACCTGAAGTCATCCTGTGTTTTGGGGAAAAGAACCAACTAATCATTGCTTGCCTAGGAAATCTTGGCAAAGCCTTTCTTTAAAAATGCCATGGGAAGCAGTAGGCCTACGTCTACACCACCTTGAAAATGTCAAAATGTTTTTATTTTGTTGCCTTAGTCTTAAATGCTTTGTTGTAGAGTTCCTGAGTTGTTGTTGAGCAATCAAAATTTTTAAAATAATCACATTTCAGCAATTGAACTCTCAAAGTCTCTGCTAGACTCACAGTGGCCATTCTAAGCAGTTTCCTTCTACTCCAGCTGCTTAGTTGGATGGAAGAATTGTGGAGAAAATTAAGAAACCTGGACACCAGGCTTTGGGCTGTGTCACTTCCTGTGTTCCCGTACACCACTGCCTGCTCAACCCAATTCGTAGAACGGTCCGTCGTCACTCCCTGTCCCAAGGCTGGGTATCTTTACTAGTCCATTGGCTGCACGTAATGGTATGTGTCTCCTGCAGACAGACTAAATATAACTAACATAGGTCCCGCCAGTAAAATAAGCCTTTAACATTCACCAATTAAAAGAATGAGAATGTAGAGCATGTCTGGAAACTAAATTATACAGCATGGGTGAGTCTTTCTCCAAGGACGAAGGTAGTTCGCCTGGGCTTTAAAAAACGGTCTAAATTGCATGTCAAGTTCATATTGCACTCAATCCACCTACAATATCACAAACTATCCTTAGTTTGATGACAGGTGTTTTTGCCTAAAGCCAAATTTAAAATACCTGAAGTACGTATGCAATGCAGGAATACAATTAGGTCTGTCCTGAGTAGATAAGCCTAAATCGCAAAAATACACAGACGTGTACAGCAATGTATAACTCGATGCAACTATGCAGGGAAGCCATTTTGCGTAACTAATTGTGTTGTGTACATACGTTAGGTATAAATTAGATTTAACTCCCAATCAAATTATGTCAAATACTTTTTTCATATGCACTTCAGAGCAAATTGTCAGTAATGACTAAATAGAAGGAAAAACTACTCTACAACCCATGGAATTTTAGAGACAGAAAGAAAAAAGGAAAGCAAATATGCAAGATGCAAGAGTAGCAGGGCTGCAGCAAAGAGAGGGGACATGGGGAAACGTGTCCAAGGCTAACAGGTTGGAATTGCTTGGGCAGCTGTGGGTACCATTTCCATTTCTTCTAGCAGGCCTGTGGCCTGGAGAGGAACTGAGCTGACCTGCCCCCCTACAGAGAATGAATAGAAGGCAAATATTGAAGCAGTGTCACGTGCCTCCAGAGGAATGTGCTGCTTCAGCAGAAAGCTCCCCTACCTGCTCCCTTTCCAGACTGACCTGGTGCTTTGTCCGAGCTCCCAAAGCAACACAATTTACTGCCTTCAGAAGGGGAGCAACAGGCAGAAAACTGAAGTACAATGGGAGATGGAAGGTGGGCTGATACTGTGTGAAGACAATAATTATGGGTAAATAATACAAATAAAAGATAAGCAGACATCACAGATTTTTTCTTTAAAGAGTAAAAAAGGGCGATAATCTAGAATGTTGAAAAAGTAGACAGGGTTTGTTGCTCTTGTAATCCTACGTACTGTATTCTTGTATGCAGAAGTTAATCATCTTGTCTTGAGTCAATAATTATTCAACCACTTTGTTATGGAAAACCTAAATAAGTTCAGGAGTAAAATGTGCTTAACAAGTCACATAAATTGCATGGACTCACTCCGTGTGCAATAATAGTGTTTAACATATATTTTTTTAAATGGCTACCTCATCTCCATACCCCACACATATAGATAATTGTAAGGTCTCTTAGTCAAGCAGTGCATTTCAAACACAGATTCAATCATAAAGACCAGGGAGGTTTTCCAATGCCTCGCAAATAAGGGCACCTATTGGTAGATGGGGGGGGGCTGACATTTGAGCATAGTGAAGTTATTAATTACACTTTGGATGGTGTATCAATATAGCCAGTCACTACAAAGACCCTTCCTAACTCGGTTGCCGGAGAGAAGGAAGGAAACCACTGAGGGATTTCACCATGAGGGCAATGGTGATTTTAAAACAGTTAGAGTTTAATGGCTGTGAGGAGAAAACTGAGGATGGATCAACAACATTGTAGTTACTTCACAATACTAGCCTAAATGACAGAGTGAAAAGAAGAATGCTTGTACAGAATAAAAATATTCCAAGACATGCATCCTGTTTGCAACAAGGCACTAAAGTAATTCTTCAAAAAATGTGGCAAACCAATAAACTTTTTTGTCCTRAATACAAAGTGTTATGTTCAGGGCAAATCCAATACAACACAGTGATGGCTGCATCATGTTATGGGTATGCCTGTAACCGTTAAGGATGGAGAGTTTCAGGATATGGAGCTAAGTGCAGGCAAAATCCTAGACGAAAACCTGGTTCAGTCTGCTTTCCACCAGACACTGGGAGATGAATTCACCTTTCAGCAGGACAATAACCTAAAACACAAGGCCAAATCTACACTGGAGTTACTTAACAAGAAGACAGCGAATGTTCATTAATGGCCRAGTTACAGTTATGGCTTAAGTCTACGGCAAGACCTGAAAATGGCTGTCCAGCAATGATCAACAACCAATTTGACAGAGCTTGAAGAATGCTTTTAAACTGTTTAGGATAGGGGGCAGCATTTTCACGTTCGATTGAAACGCGTGCCCAGAGTAAACTGCCTGTACTCAGGCCCAGAAGCTAATATATGCATATTATATTATTATCTATTTGGATAGAAAACACTCTGAAGTTTCTAAAACTGTTTGAACGATGTCTGTGAGCATAACAGAACTCATATGGCAGGCAAAAACCGGAGAAAAATCCAACCAGGAAGTGGGAAATCTGAGGTTTGTAGTTTTTCAAGTCATTGCCTTTCGAATATACAGTGTCTATGGGGTCATATTGCACTTCATATTGCACCCCTACTATGAAGGGGGAGCGAATAAGAGCTGTTTGACTAAGGGGTCTGGCAGAATGTCATGAGCTCAGTCAGGCGTGCGGCCTTGAGAGAGCTCTGTTCCTTTTAATTTCTAAAGACAAAGGAATTGTCCGTTTGAAACATTATTGAAGATTTATGATAAAAACATCCTAAAGATTGATTCTATACATCGTTTGACATGTTTCTACGAACTGTAATAGAACTTTTTTGACTTTTCGTCTGGACTTGCCCGCGCCTTGTGAATTGTGAACTAAACGCGCTAACAAAAAGGAGGTATTTGGACATAAAGATGAACTTTATCGAACAAAACAAACATTTATTGTGGAACTGGGATTCCTGGAAGTGCATTCTGATGAAGATCATCAAAGGTAAGTTAATATTTATAATGCTATTTCTGACTTTTACTGACTCCACAACATGGCGGGTATCTGTATGGCTTGTTTTTGTGGCTTAGCGCTATACACATACTTGCATGGTGTGCTTTTTCCGTAAAGCTTTTTTAAAATCTGACACAGCAGTTGCATTAATGAGAAGTATATCTTTAATTCTATGCATATCACTTGTATCTTTTATCAAAGTATATGAGTATTTCTGTAAATTGATGTGGCTCTCTGCAAATTCGCCGGATGTTTTCGAGGCACAACATTACTGAACATAATGCGCCAATGTAAACAGATTTTTGGATATAAATATGAACTTTATCGAACAAAACATACATGTATTGTGTAACATGAAGTCCTATGAGTGCCATCTGATGAAGATCATCAAAGGTTAGTGATTCATTTGATCTCTATTTCTGCTTTTTGTGACGCCTCTCTTTGGCTGGAAAATGGCTGTATGTTTTAGACGCTGACCTAACATAAACGAATGGTGTGCTTTCGCTGTAAAGCCTTTTTGAAATCGGACACCATGGCTAGATTAACAAGAAGTTAAGCTTTTATTTGGTGTATTGCACTTGTGAATGTATGAAAGCTAAATATTTCAAAAAAATATTTTTGAATTTCGCGCTCTGCCATTTCAGCGGATGTTGTCTAGCGGAACCCCTAGCCTTAAGAAGTTTTAAGAGACTTACCCAGAAAGACTCACAGCTGTAATCTCTGCCAAAGGTGCTCCTACAAAGCATTGACTCAGGGGTGTGAATAGTAAAATTAGATATTTCTGTACTTCACTTTCAATAAATTAGCAAAAATGCCTAAAAACATGTTTTCACTTTGTCATTATGGGGTATTGTGTGTAGATTGATTAAATAAAATGTTTTCCTCACCAATGTTGAATTCAGGCTGTAACAACAAATTGAGGAATAAGTCAAGGGGTATGAATACTTTCTGAAGGCACTGTGTCCTACCTTGCTGTGCTGGGGGAGGCTGAGGCCTGGGGGCTGCTGGGAGGGGTCTCTGCTGCAGAGGCTGGTTGGGCGCCACATACATCTTCACAGGCCCCACATACTGGACATATGTCCCAGGGAAGTCTCCCCTCTGCTTGGTGCGCTTGTTGACTCCCACCATCCATCCCAGGTGATCCGGGTGCTCCTCGTCCCCATCCTTTAGCCCAAGGAATGTCAGTGACGTCTTGCTGACGGTCAGTATGTCCCCTGGCTGGAGGTCAAGGTCCTCCTCCCAGTCTTTGTTATAGACATAAAGCGCTATGAATTGGAAGCCCTCTACAGCCATGTGCAAAGATGTCCAACTATGATACACACTGACCAGGGCAGTGAAGTGCCAGAGTGTTGAGGATGTTAATTGTGATGGCAACACTATTCAGGAATCTTCAACTAAATCTAAGAAGCATGACTGATCTCTGAGTGTTGGTGTGAATGGTTGAAACTCAGACCTGGCCTGTGTTTGAGAGATAAAGCACTTTCTTTAGCTTGATCCCCCGGTGCAACCAGACAATGGAGCAGAGAAACGGCATTGGCAACATGCTCTTTGTAAAGACCCGAGACTTGCAGGTAAGTGCTGAACCAAAGTAGGGTTTTGATTTACACTGGTACGGTCTAGGAATGAGTGGTGCAGGGCAGGCACTTCAGTGACTCTGAGCACTTCGTATTGAGAATCTTCCAAGTGTTCCTGGTGGAAAGCTCTACAGAAGACAAAAGACACAGATTCAGAAAAGAAAACATTAAGCAAATGAAGCAAAATCAATTCTTTTTTTCCATTTAAAACCTGTCTGAACTGGGAGCTAAACGTTATCCCATCCATTTTTCCCATAAGGATACCCCACATATAAATCTATGAAACTGTCAACTGAAATGTAAAAAGGGCTAGCCTAGGCCTACGTTCCCCTTGAATAATAAGCACCAAGTGTTCTTAACCTCAGTCAACTATCACAGACACTCAACTAATTCAAATCTTATGACACTACTAACTTAAAGGGACACTGCGACATTCCGGCATTTGTTCTACTTCAAATCAAATTGTATTTGTCACATGCTTACTTACAAGCACTTAACCAACAATGCAGTTAAGAAAATACCTACAAAAAAGTAAGAGATTAGAATAATAAATGATTAAAGAGCTTCAGTAAATAACAATAGTGGGTCTATATACAGGGGGTACCGGTACAGAGTAAATGTGGAGGCTATATACAAGGGGTACTGGTACAGAGTCAACGTGGAGGCTATATATAGGGGGTACTGGTACAGAGTCAACGTGGAGGCTATATATAGGGGGTAGAGGTACAGAGTCAACGTGGAGGCCATATACAGGGGGTACCGGTATAGAGTCAAATGTGTGAATGTGTGGGGGCACCGGTGTTGAGGTAATATGTACATGTAGGTAGAGGTATTAAAGTGACTATGCATACATAATAACAGCGAGTAGCAGCAGCGTTGGGGGCGGGGGGGGGGGGGCAATGCAATAGTCTGTGTAACCATTTGATTAGCTGTTCAGGAGTCTTATGGCTTGGGGGTAGAAGCTGTTTAGAAGCCTCTTGGACCTATATTTCACGCTCCGGTACCGCTTGCCGTGCGGTAGCAGAGAGAACAGTCTATGACTAGGGTGGCTGCAGTCTTTGACAATTTTTAGGGCCTTCCTCTGACACTGCCTGGGATAGAGGTCCTGGATGGCAGGAAGCTTGGCCCCGGTGATGTACTGGGCCATACGTACTACCCTCTGTAGTGCCTTGCGGTCGGAGGCCAAGCAGTTGCCATACCAGGCAGTGATGCAACCCGTCAGGATGCTCTCGATGGTGCAGCTGTAAAACTTTGAGTGTCTGAGGACCCATGCCAATTTTTTTCAGTCTCCTGAGGGGGAATAGGTTTTGTCGTGCGCTCTTCACGACTCTCTTGGTGTGCTTGGACAATGTTAGTTTGTTGGTGATGTGGTCGCCAAGGAACTTGAAGCTCTCAAACTGCTCCACTACAGCCCCGTCGATGAGAATGGAGGCGTGCTCKGTCCTCTTTTTCCTGTAGTCCACAATCATCTCCTTTGTCTTGATCACGTTGAGGGAGAGGTTGTTGTCCTTGCACCACACAGTCAGGTCTCTGAATGGGTTAGAGTGGGTCTAGGGTTTCTGGGATAATGGTGTTGATGTGAGCCATGGCCCGCCTTTCAAAGCATTTCATGGCTACAGACGTGAGTGCTACGGGTGGGTAGTCATTTAGGCAGGTTACCTTTGTGTTCTTGGGCACAGGGACTATGGTAGTCTGCTTGAATCATGTTGGTATTACAGACTCAGAAAGGAAGAGGTTGAAAATGTCAGTGAAGACCCTTGCCTGTTGGTCAGCGCATGCTCGGAGTACACGTCCTGGTAATGTGTATGGCCCAGCGGCCTTGTGAATGTTGACCTGTTTAAAAGGTCTTACTCACATCGGCTGCGGAGAGCATGATCACACAGTCGTACGGAACAGCTGATGCTCTCATGCATGTTTCAGTGTTACTTGCCTCGAAGCGAGCACAGAAGTTATTTAGCTCGTCTGGTACGCTCGTGTTACTGGGCAGCTCTCGGCTGTGCTTCCCATTGTAGTCTAATAGTTTCCAGGCCCTGTCACATCCGACGAGCGTCCGACCTGGTGTAGCACGATTTGATCTTAGTCCTGTATGGACGCTTTGCCTGTTTGATGGTTCGTTGGAGAGCATAGTTGGATTTCTTATAAGCTTTCTTAATGTCGTCGTTCAGCCACGACTCAGTGAAACATAAGATATTACAGTTTTAAATGTCCCGTTGGTAGGATATACGTGCTTTCAGTTCGTCCCATTTATTTTCCAGCGATTGAGGGCAGATTAGCCACTCGTCGCCTGATCCTCACAAGGCATCCTGATCTCTTTCTGCGAAACCTACGTTTCCTTTTTCAGCGAATCACGGGGATCTGGTTCTGGTGTCTGTAGTATATCCCTTGTGTCCGATTCATTGAAGAAAAACTCCTCGTCCAGTTTGAGGTCAGTAATCCCAGTTTTGATGTCCAGAAGCTCTTTTCGCCCATAAGAGACGGTATCAGCAACATTATGTACAAAACAAGTTACGAACGCAAATAAACTAACAAAATAGCATGGTTGGTTAAGAGACGATAAGACGGCAGCCCTCCCCTCCGGTGCCATACGGTGCTAGAATCAGATGAACTTGTGGATACCATTTTTATGTCCCTGCGTGCAGTATAAAGGAAGTTAGCGGTAGTTTCACGAGCCGCTGCTAACTAGTGTTTGCGCAATGACTGGAAGTCTACAGGTACATTAGCATTGCCGACTCTGTGTAAGTAGAACAAGGGCTTACATGCCACAATCTCAAAGTATCCCTTCCAATGAAATGAATTATAGTCAATAAATCAAGCCGTAATCAATCTGATCTTAGGTTAGGCCATCTATTTTCCATCATGGTTCAATGACTTGCACTATTGCATCGAGTAAAGTACAATATCTTAATTGCGTGTTCATTTAGCCTGATCTGCAAAATATTACCCTGACTTTAAATAATGGGGAAACATCACAGTACTTACCTATGGATATGATAACTAAGTTCTCCCCACAAAAAGTTACAGTGGTGTGTTTACAATGCACATCTACAGCAAGAAGGTTGAGGCCAACAATCTGCTTGGCAACTCAGCAGATTTACTCAAAAGCCAGTAAAAAAAACCTGCAATTTGATTTTGGATATAGCTCAGTTCAGTTATTTAACCTTTATTAGTTCTAGTCTATACCTTGTGCTGCCTGAGTTGCCATTCAAAACAAA
This sequence comes from Salvelinus sp. IW2-2015, assembly GCF_002910315.2. Classification (NCBI taxonomy): domain Eukaryota; kingdom Metazoa; phylum Chordata; class Actinopteri; order Salmoniformes; family Salmonidae; genus Salvelinus; species Salvelinus sp. IW2-2015. Next base: position 9,597,161 of record NC_036866.1, read on the forward strand.
CTCACTATTCGGGATGTGAAGATTCCAGTATAGCAAAAAAATGCCCATGGCAAAAATGAAAACACGAAGCAGGCCAAACTCTTTGGTCCATTAATACCATGCTGTATGGAAAATAAATGTGACTCTGGATCACAAATTGGGTTGCACATTTTGGGGAATATTCAAGAGATGGAAACTTTCCGTGGGAATTAATGGAAATATATGCAAATTAATATTAATACCATTTAAATGTAGTTTTTTTGCATTGGATATATTTACCAAATCATATGGAGACAGAAACATAAACATTTTACTGTATCATAAGTGTATCATAAGTAGACATAATTGTAAATGATTAAATCCTTCCAATAGAAAAATAAAATAATAGTTACGAATTGAACTTTAATTAAATGAGTTGACTCTTCACATGGGATGATTTCACTGAACAACAAAATAAATGGAATATTGAATGATCCATCGCATCTCCCMAAAATATTTTCAACATACATCTGTAAAATGATAGTTTCTAGACTAAAGCTTTGGTTGTCTTCCTCTCAGGCTTCCATGTCTTCTCCCTGGACCTCCTCAGTGTCCACCCTCTGAGGTCTCATCTTCACGGTCACTTTCCAACCCTGTTGACGATGGCTCGTTGTCAGGCTCAAAAAGCCTCAAATTTGCCCTGATGGCCACCAATTTTTCAACCCTTGTATTGGTCAGCCTGTTGCCTGTTTTTTTGTGTGTGTTCCCAAACAAGGATCAGTTGCACTCTGAGGTGGCTAATGTTGGTGGGATTTGGAGGATGATGGAGACAACAGGGGAAAGAGCCTCAGATCCACAAAGTCCCTTCCACCAGGTGGCTGATGAGATATGTTGGCATGGCCATATTGCATCTCCATCCCAAACCCCTTGCTTGGAAGTGTACTTCGCCAGATTGCCAAGAACCTTTCCCTCATCCAGGCCAAGGTGGCGAGACACAGTAGTGATGACACCATAGGCCTTGTTGATCTCTGCACCAGACAGGACAACGAAAGAAAGTTGATATGAAAACCAATAGAACAGGAGGGAAAAGCTGGTTAATGGCATGAGGAAGTCATTATGAAATAATTGACTCCATGTTTTTACAGATGGATTTTCGCATGGCTACTTTGAAGCAAGGTAAGACATGCCTCATTATTTRAAGTAAAGTAAAACATTCAGGTTTTACGTGGTCCCGTGTGGCTCAGTTGGTAGAGCATGGCRCTTGCAACGCCAGGGTTGTGGGTTCATTCCCCACGGGGGGACCAGGATGAATATGTATGAACTTTCCAATTTGTAAGTCGCTCTGGATAAGAGCGTCTGCTAAATGACTTAAATGTAAATGTTAAACAATTATACTGCCACAAGYTCACATTGCAAAATGGTGGGTGACGCGTTGATAGTCAACGGTAAGCAGGCTACAGCCTATACACCCGAATGGGAGGCGCGCATTAATTACAAGTTGCAATTGAGAAATAAGAATAGCTCCTTTAATCGTGGCTACCAACGTTTTGAATACGCAATTGAATTTATAATTGTTATTTGTTGCTTAGAAAAGCAGGTTTCACTCTAGCTACTCTCGCGGTGGCAGGCTATTCCGCTCCTCAAACTAGGCTCTGTATGCTGTGCGCGTGTGAAAAAATACATGACTAACAAAAATGCACAGGCGCCAATTTAATTCCACAAATTATGCAAATTCCCCTATGGACTGATAAGCATGATGGCCAAATTTATTTTCGGCAGCTAACCAAGTCAATTTTAGATAATTAGAAGTTTTAACTGAGGATAATGAGGATCTTAGCATGTAGTAATGATGGGGGAAAATACAGATAGTTACATGTCGCAATATTATTTTGGGACGAAATATTTCATCAATATTTGACTCCCAAGTTTTTTTTGCTACTGTTGGTAGCATTAGCTAGCGCTAGTCAACTTTACCTGCGCTAAAACTCTGTGATTTTTCATTCTATAGCTTGTTCTCCATCTTCTTTTGAAATAGTGAGTCATGTTTTTAGCACTTTTATTTCCCTGACTGATCATAACTAGTTCTCATAACCTCTCGTCTCTCTACAACAGGCAATATGTTTGTAACATCAAATCGCTAAAAAAAATCTAATTCAAATAAATCGCAGWATTGAATCGCAATACATATAAAATAGTGAAAATCGCAATACAAGTCGTATTGGCACCTAAGTATCGTGAAAATATCCCTGGCCCTGGCCATTCTCAGCCCAAGCATRAAGGCTTACAATTAATAGATTTGGTCTTGTTTAGGCCTACCTGGTGGATTTAAACCCTTGTGTTTGGAAAGACATCAGTAAACCAGATACAGTTTACTAATTCTGTCTGATAAATCTCTCACACATGCTTTCTTAATCCTCACACTAGTAAAAGTGCACCATTGATCATGCAAACCAAACACTGAATGTAATTTGAAAGTGACTGTATAAGATGCTTGGACCTAGAATGCTTCTGCAACAGCCATTATCACTCAATGGGTAAATAAGACATGTGTCTCTTGACACAAACTGCATATTCACTGCTTATTACAGGCAATCGTCGTGCAAATACTTTACTAAGACATTCTAGTAGTTACAAAATGAGCTAGGGAAATTAATTTCACTGGTACATCTTGACGTCACTGCAGCTAAATCACCTTGACTTTGCATGTGGACAATGGCTTAGGTCTTATGTTGCCATCTGAGTACAGCATAAATACATATTATTTATAGTGGAGCTCATTGAGAGCTCATTCCTCCTAAATTGATGAGTTCTCCTCTGTCCCGTAGCTCATCTAAGAACGATGCAGCTTGAAACGAGCCATAACACAGAGACATGCACCCAATCCTAAATGCAATGCTAGATTATGGCTAACAAACAACTGGTATGGCGATGATGGAAATGAAATAACGTAAAGACATCATAGGGCAACACTCACCCACCTTTAGGCAGAGAGCGAGAACTGGCCGGGGCACAGCGGGTTTGCAATTCGACAACCTTTGAGTGCAGCGGAAAGGTGCCAGGGTGGACACGTGGCACTGATATACCCAACCATAGGCCGCTGTCCTCACGCCATCCTTAACCCCCTCTATTCTGCCTCAACACCCTTTTAAAAAATCCTCTCCTTTTGGTTGTCCTGTCCTTAAATACACAACCATTCTGACGATGTCACTTCCACTGTGCGGTCCATTTCCATTTGAAAGAAACATCTGCCTTATTCAAGGTACTTTGAATATTCAAAAAAAATCTAAGTATTTCTGTTTTTACAGTGCAACACAATAGAACAATGTGGGTTTTGAGGATAAAGATTTCACCGTCATAGGATGGTTAATCTTAGTCACAATGATTTTTACAGTTTGAGAGCACCTCATGCAGAAGGGGGACAGGATCAAGAAGAGGGGGGAAAAAACTCACTCATCAATAAATAAATAAAGGAAGTCACTGTTGCTACAGAGAACGAAAGCTTAGTGGTCTCCTGGATTCCTATTGGGCAGTCTGCTGCCATGTGCCCAGGAATCACCAGAGATGCTCTAACAAATCAAGGAAATGTTCTAATATTAGAAAATGTATCTAGGCAGTGATCGCTTTTGACCCTCTAACTCCAACTTAATCATTTTCGACTTCACTAATAGTAAATGGGTGAAGTGGAAGTAATTGCGGACAATTTATAATTTTAATACAGGCACAGACAACACACAGTGCATTCGGAAAGTAATCAAACCCCTTGACTTTTTACTCATTTTGTTATGTTACAGCCTTATTCTAAATTTGATTCAATTGTGTTTCCCCCCGCATCTACACACACACAATACCCTATAATGACAAAGCAAAAACAGGTTTTTGACATTTTTGCAAATGTATTAACAATAAAACTGAACTAAAACTGACATTTACATAAATATTCAAACGCTTTACTCAGTACTTTGTTGAAGCACCTTTGGCAGCGATTACAGCCTTGAGTCTTCTTGGTTTTAAAGTTCCAAGCTTGGCACACATGTATTTGGGGAGTTTCTCCCATTCTTCTCTATAGATCCTCTCAAGATCTGTCAGATTGGATGGAGAGCGTCGCTACACAGCTATTTTCAGGTCTCTCCAGAGATGTTTGATCAGGTTCAAGTCCGGGTTCTGGCTGGGCCACTCAAGGACATTGAGACGTGTCCCGAAGCCACTCCCGCTTTGACTTGGCTGTGTGCTTACGATCGTTGTGTTGTTGGAAGGTGAACCTTCGCCCCAGTCTCAGGTCCTGAGCGCTCTGGAGCAGGTTTTCATCGAGGATCTCTCTGTACTTTGCTCCGTTCATCTTTGCCTCGATCCTGACTTGTCTCCCAGTCCCTGTCGAAAAACATCCCCACAGCATGCTGACACCACCATGCTTCACCTTGGGGATGGTGCCATGTTTCCTCCAGACTTGATGCTTTGCATTCAGGTCAAAGAGTTCATTCTTGGTTTCATCAGACCAGAGAATCTTGTTTCTCATGGTCTGAGAGTCTTTAGGTGCCTTTTGGCAAACTCCAAGCGGGCTGACATGTGCCTTTTACTGAGGAGTGCCTCCCATCTGGCCATAAAGGCCTGATTGGTGGAGTGCTGCAGAGATGGTTGTCATTCTGGAAGGTTCTCTCATCTCCACAGAGGAACTCTGTCAGAGTGACCATCGGGTTCTTGGTCACCTCCCTGACCAAGGCCCTTCTCCCCCGATTGCTCAGTTTGGCCAGGCGGACAGCTCTAGGAAGAGTCTAGGTGGTTCCAAACTTCTTCCATTTAAGAATGATGGAGGCCACTGTGTTCTTGGGGACCTTCAATGCTGCAAAATTGTTTTGGTACCCTTCTCCCAGATCTGTGCCTCGACACATCGGAGCTGTATTGAATTTACCACAGGTGGACTCCAATCAAGTTGTAAAAACATCTCAAGGATGATTAATGGAAACAGGATGCACCTGAGCTCAATTTCAAGTCTCATAGCAAAGGGTCTGAATACTTGTGTAAATAAGTTCTTATTTTTATTTTTAATACATTTGCAAACATTCCTAAAAACCTGTTTTCGCTTTGTCATTATGGGTTATTGTGTATAGATTGATGAGGACATTTAACAATTCAATTTAGAATAAGGCTGTAACGTAACAAAATGTGGAAAGTCAAGGTGGCTGAATACTTTCCCCCTGCTCATATTCTGTATTTTACTACAAAATAGAGATCACACAGGTTTAAGAATACAGCAGGCAACATTATTATTTATAGATATACAATACATTAGTGGACTCGGCTAACTCGGCTCCCTTCAAATTAGTGGACTCGGCTAGTTCAGCCACACCCGTTGCTGACAGGTGTCTAAAATAAAGCACAAACCCATGCGATCTCCATAGACAAACATTAGCAGTAGAATGGCCCGTACTGAAGAGCTCAGTGCCTTTCAACGCGGGAACGTCATAGGATGCCACCTTTCCAACATGTCAATTAATCTGCCCTGCTAGAGCTGACCCCGTTCAACTGTAAGTACCGTTATTGTGAAGTGGAAATGTCTAGGAGCAACAACGGCTCAGCCGCATAGTGGTATGCCACACAAGCTCACAGAATGGTACCACCTAATGCTGAAGGGCGTAGCACGTAAAAAATAGTCTGTCCTTGGTTGCAACACTTACTACCGAGTTCCTAACTGACTCTGGAAGCAACATCAGCATGCACAATGTAAAGCTCGCCGCCATTGGAGCAGTGGAAACGCATTCTCTGGAGTGATGAATAGCGCTTCACCAATTAGCAGTACAACGGACAAATCTGGGTTTGGCGGGTGCCAGGAGAATGCTACCTGCCCCAATGCATAGTGCTAACAGTAAAGTTTGGTGGAGAAAAAATAATGGTCTGGGGCTGTTATTCATGGTTCAGGCTAGGGCCCTTAGTTCCAGTGAAGGGAAATCTTAACGCTACAGCATACAATTACATTCTAGACGATTCAGCAGTTCCAACTTTGTGGCAACAGTTTGGGGAAGGCCCTTTCCTGTTTCAACATGACAATGCCCCCGTGCACAAAGCAAGGTCCATACAGAAATGGTTTGTCAAGATCGGTGTGGAAGAAATTGAATGGCCTGCGCCGAGCCCTGACCTCAACCCCATCAAACACCTTTGGAATGAATTGGAACGCCGACTCCAAGCCAGGGCTTATCGCCTAACATCAGTGCCCGACCTCACTAATGCTCGTGGCTGAATGGAAGGAAGTCCCCGCAGCAATCGAACATCTAGGAGGAAAGCCTTCTAGAAGAGTGGAGGCAGTTAGAACAGCAAAGGGGGTACCAGCTCCATATTAATGCTCATGATTTTGGAACGAGATGTTCGACGAGCATGTGGTGTATTATTATGAGATCATTTAAAAGCCCAGTGGAATCAAATGTAATATTCCTGTGTTTTGTGTATATATTTCAAATACAAAGTTGGAATAATACTGTGAAATTGTGAACATGATGATAATGCCCTCATAGCGCAAGAGCTGTTTGAAAAGACCACCTGAAATTTCTGCCTGTTTTGGTGGGATGGCGTTTTGGCCTGCCTGGACATCACCAGTTGGTAAATTAGTTAATAGACCTTTCCCCTCCCAGACAGTCCTAGAACAATTCTTGCTCGTCTTTCAGTTAATAAATTGCCTTTAACAAAACAGATATAGGCCTAGCCGATTGATGCTCAGATGGATTAAAATCCAGCATACTAACGATTTAACTCGTGTCCACATGGCCCGTTTTAATTGCTAGTTGGCCTATTTTAAATGAATTTGTATGTGTTAGCAAATAAAATAGACCAAAACCATTACCCTATCCTATGTTAACCAGCCATAATACAATTGTTTTGTCATCATGGCTAATCCAATAATATATACTGAACAAAAATATAAATGTAACATGTAAAGTATTAGTCCCATGTTCCATGAGCTGAAATAAAAGATCCCAGAAATTTTCCATATGCACAAAAAGCTTATTTCTCTCAAATTTTGTGCACACATTTGTTTACATCCCTGTTAGTGAGCATTTAGTCCTTTGCCAAGATAATCCATCCACCTGACAGTTGTGGCATATCAAGAAGCTGATTAAACAGCACGGTCATTACACAGGTGCACCTTGTGCTGGGGACAATAAAAGGCCACTCTAAAATGTACAGTTTTGTCACACAACGCCACAGATGTCTCAAGTTGAGGGAACGTGCAGTTGGCATGCTGACTGCAGGAATGTCCAACAGAGCTGTGGCAAGAGAATTTTATGTTCATTTATATACCATAAGCCGCCTCCAACGTTGTTTTCGAGAATTTGGCAGTCCAGCCAATCGGCCTCACAACCGCAGACCATGTGTAACCACAACAGCCCAGGACCTCCACATCAGGCTTCTTCACCTGTGGGATCATCTGAAGAGGGGTGCTGAGGAGTATTTCTGTCTGTAATAAAGCCCTTTTTTGTGGGGACAAATATTCTGATTGGCAGGCCTGGCTCCTTAGTGGGTGGGCCTATGCCCTCCCAGGCCCACCCATGGCTGAGCCCCTGCCCAGTCATGTGAAAGCTATAGATTAGGGCCTAATGCATTTATTTCCTTCTATGAACTGTAACTCAGTAACATCTTGGAAATTGTTGCATTTATATTTTTGTTTAGTATAAATAAATAGCTAAATTAAGTTGTCAACTGCAAGGCCTATTCACTATAAATATATATATTTGTTAAATACATTTCCAGTGCTTGGTTTTTGTTTAGCTTCATACTTTGGTTACACCGTATTCCTAGTTACACCTGTCTTTGGCCATTTTATGTCATTTTAAGCCATTTGACCCATGTCGGCTTTGTCAGGAAAGAAATGGTGAGACATTGATGATAGGACAAATATATTCAGTTATATTTAAAAGAGGCACAACCAAACATAATATGAATCGTTTGTTATATGCAAGGGATGCCTTTTGACAGTCGTGGCTACAGTTGCAAACATGATCGTAATCCAGCAAACTCGTGCCAGCTGGAGGATTTTGCGGGGGACCAACCCTGCTAGCTGCAAAGATTCGAAACGCACTGGCCCAAGCATAGTTAGTTGAAGACGAACATGTGACAATACTTGTTTGCTATCTAATAAACTGCAATATGTGCCTATTGTTTGTTAGTTACTAGAAGGGTTTACTGTATCATGTAACTGGCGAATAGCTACAGAGGCTAGTAACGTTAARCCAGTTTTGCAAATTTGCTTCTCGAGCCCCCTCCACCATTTTCCAGTTTAGGGGAAAACTTTAAAACAAAAAATACTCACCGTAAAATATCCTTGAATGTTTAAACTGGTTCAAAAGCTAATTTAGTCCTCATAAAAGCTATTTTCCTTGTTTCGTTTGCTTCTTAAATCATCACAAACCTAAGTTCCCTGCCATGTTCGTAGAGAAGATATCGAACTACATCGATAGTCAGACCAGCGAAACTTGTGTCCACTGTGCAGCTTGCTGTACGTGCACCAGCCGTACGGAAACAAACGAACGTAGCCGTAATTACACGACGTGTTGTATGTAAAGTATGGTATACAGGCTGTAAGATGTGGCATACAGTATACCATCCAAAGAGGGGACCAACAACAAATGTAAGCATAAAGCCATGTGAGTGCATTCATTACAATTCAGTGAACAATATATTCTTAAAACAAAAAGATGTGACTATGAGTGCATTCATCAAATGCCATATGGAAACAATTTATCATAAAACAGTTAGCCAGTAAAAACACAAAATAGATCAATCTTGACACTTGCACCAGGGACAGCCCACGACTCACTACTCAAACATAAGCAGACAGATGTTGAAAGGCAAAGTCATATGAACCTGCAACATTTTTAGTCTCCTATCACAATTCCTCTATTATGAAAGTACAAACACTTATTGGCAAATACATTCAACAGTCCAACCCAACCATAGGCATAATAACATCCTAGCCAGCCATCTATTTATTCAACATTTGCTTTTGTTTGAATAGGGCATAGTGTTAGAACCATTTTTTTGTTGTTGAAACTAGCCAGATAAAGTTGGCTTATACAGTATATCCATATTCACATAAAATGGAAATTAGAAATACTGGAGGTACAGTGCTCACAAAATTACAATTAAACAGAAATACTAAATGTGGACATGTTCTTCCATTTGACCCTGTAAGTGTGCTACAATCTACAGGTACCCTTAGTCTACAACTAAGTGAGCATAGAGGTGTTAGATAGCAGACAAAATGGCAAAGCGTCAGAATGAGGGTTAAATGCAAAAGACAAAGCATTGTAGACTGATGTGTAGCCAAACCTTCTAAGCTCACTCCCAGCCCTTGATGAACCAAATGCATCCCTCATGACAGGGATCATCAACATTTTCACCCGCGGGCCGATTTTTTTCTTGAGCGGATCGTCGGTGGGCCGGAATCTAATTCCAAATAATTAGTTGACTGCAAATTGACCGCAAGAATATTTGACTAAAACATAATTATTTCAAACCTTGCTAAAATTTATATACGATCACATCTGGTTCAGGGCATGATGAATAGGGGTGAGAGGAAAGTGCAAAAGTTGACTGCGCAAACAATGCTATTAGACACACATTAGAAACCACAGCATGGGCTTTATAAACCCAGAGTTACATGCAATCAAGTATTACGTGTCCTTGTCTCATGCAGCATGCATCCAACAGAAGAGTAACCGCATCCTACACTATTCCTATAGAACAGTTTAAGGAAGATTTAGTTCAAAAAGGTACTTGTGTAAAATGATGTAGTGTTGAAATGTGCAGACTAACACAATAGCTTCACAGTACATGGTATCAAAGAGTGGTTTCATTAAGTAGAAATACAGGATTCCAAAATTCTATTTGTTTCAATTGTGTATATAGCATGTTCATTGTAAACAATTCTGACTTTGCGAGTAAGCATGTCTTCGGTATAACTTCATTTCACCACCACTGACTTCTGAGTCCTGAGCAGTTCATCCAGTCTGAAAATATAGTCTGAGGATCTGTTGAGACTTCTAAACAGCCCCCCACTTTTGATATATAAAGAGGGTTAAATAACAGGAAGTACCATTTGACAATGTCAGCCTTCAAAACTACTTTGGTGTATAAAATAGGCCAAAATGATGGTGTTCAACACAGCTAATTAATTATATGCATTGTATTATATGCATTGCAATACTGATGTGATTCCCCAACAAGCTTCATCAGAGGCCCATTCTTACAGCCATGGTCGTTCACGTTGCTTGGTATACTCCAAAATATACAATAACAATTCATACAGAATTAGACTCAGATATCAAAATATATACATGTACAGTACAAAGACATAAAACTAGCATCTGTTAATATCTAAGCCCTGGGGTCTGGCTGAAGGTATGGGGTGCTCCTTCATTATTGACTGTTCCATATAAAAATTGGTTAAAAAAAATGTTTTGTCAAAATAGTAATTTCCCTTAGTGCACTTTACACCAATTTAAACATCAACGCAAAAGCACAAGATGAAATAGACACCGTCTGGAATGCACTTTTAACCAACCAGCATTCAGGATTAGACCCACCCGTTGTATAAATGTAGATAAGGTCAAAGGCTGTATCAAGGATAATTGAAAATATGCAAGCGGATCCTGTGAAAGCTTAAACGGTTTCTCTTTAGCTTGGTGGTGTCACCTGGATAACTGTATTCCTGGACGTAGCCTAAAACAGGGTTAAGAGCAAAACTATCTGTGCCTTATCAAAACAATATCCTGTCAACAATTGCCTGTGTGACAGTGATGAGGTAACAGTATTTGATAAGAACAAAGTTTCATGCTTTTGTAGTATAAGCATTGACAGCATGCTCAAATTGCCATGCTACACCAATGTTCAACTGATTTAAGTCCAACGTGATTTCAGCAAAACCAAGGGTTAAACCCTGTTGCAATGAGAATCAGTACAGCGGAACCATGAACCCAATAGAACAACATCAGGATGAASGAACATGACAATGAGGTTATGACAGAATATTGTGCAATATAATTGACAGGTTTTAAAACGAACTAGTTACTGAATTTCATGTGAAACACTTGCTTTCATTTCTATGGTGACTAAGATTGAAAGAAATACCCTCAGAGTTGCATAAAATTGCTTTGAAATATAAACTATATTCGTAAAGGGGACTACATTTTCCTGCTACTGTCAAGCCTGCCAACAAGGAAATAACATCTATTCGTCAAACAAAAAGGGCCATCAGTTCATAAGATATGGCTTAATAAAACAAAAACCAAACAAATAGTGAGTAGTCTTCACATCAACTAAAAACTGACTTAAGTAGTTCATATAAGAATTGCCCTACAGTTTTGTACAATTCAAAATATACTTCAAAACTGTAGTCTCAGTTTCCAAGCCTAAATCAAAACAACTTTCAAACTGTGGTAATCTGTAGAAATTAAGATTTATACATTCCTACTTTCCATTTATGAATGCGGAAAAAATGTCAAAACTTTCCTCTCCAAAAACGACTTACTTCTGTGAAATTCCTGCCATTATCAACTACTCTGTACCATGTTAAAAATAGGCATTTCTAGAAAAATCATGTCAATAGAAAATAAATACTTCTATGAATACAAAACATGATTTAATCTTGGCTAGTCACTATCAATTGAACACTTTCCTTTTTTGGCCCCATTATAAATCCTATTAGCTTAAAAGTAATAAATAAGCCCAGGAAATAAAGTGCAGTTTATTTCCTGGTGTTACATATTTACAAAACTAAGTCCTGAATCAAGTGAAATCTACAAAACAAAATCAATGTGGCAAAATACTCTTTCGCCCAAACATTTCCTTCCTTCAGCAGTGAGAGTATCAAGGTGCTTCCTTGGAAGAAATGGCTATATAAAATGAGTCAAGGAAATGTCACTTCCTTAGCTTCCCTTTCTGGGGGCTAGAGTCCACTGCTGTATCCCCAACCTAATCCGAAGCAGGCCTTTCTTTGTGCAAAGCAGCTGTCGCTTCTGGTGCCTTACTGGAGATCTTTACCATGAGAGAGACATCCTTGCTCGGCTGCTGTGGTCCGATGTTAGAATCAGTAGATTCGGGCTCCTGCCTCTCGCCGTCGTCCTCCTCTCCATCAGAGCACGGCTCCCAGACGTCCTGGTCCTCGCTCTCCGTCAAGCCCTGCACAGCAATCTGAGGCACCAGGTTGAAACGTTTCACCACAGGCAACTCCTCGCTGGTTTGGGAAATAGCCGTCCAGGAGGCCGCCCGCTGCGGGACCCGATTGCCTCCAGGGGCGTTGAGCGGTGTTGCGGTGACCGTGGGGATGGTCTTCTGGTCGTCAGGCTCATCAAAGCTCACCTCCTGCACCGCCTCCTGCTTCTTGAAGGAGTCGCGGCGTTCCGACAGGTTGAGCTTCCTCATCACCACCAGCTGCTCTGAGCGTTCCGACACCCAGTCCCTCAGCCTCTGGCAGCCCCCGTACCCCACCAGCAGCCTCCCGTGGTCCCCTCCGCCGCAGACTCCCTCCACCTTGTCCTGGAAAGGCACCTCCAACGTGTGCCTTCGGTGGGGGTACGAATTCTTGTCGGTGTGGTAGGCGCTCGAGAGCCTCTCAGCTGACTGCACCCTCTTGAGGAGGGGGGAGTGGGGCGGCTCGGCACTGCGGGGGCGCAAACAATGGCGGACGATGGTGGGGGGGGACAGAGTCTTGCCGTGGAAGGTCTTGGTGATGCCAGAAAGGGGGGAGGGGGAGCGCTGGGGTGACAGGGGCTGGGTGGAGGACTTGCAGGCCAGGGGGGACGGGGGGATGCTGCTGGTGGACTTGCGGCGACCCACCTTGGTGTAGCGCTGAGTGCACAGCTTGGAGGCCAGGCCGTGCAGGGAGCTGGGAGAGCTGGGAGAGGTGCTCTGTGGAGAGTTGGTGTCTGAGGGAGAGGTAAATACAGAGTAAGCCTGATTAAAACCACCAGCTTACAGTCCACCTCAAAGGGATTACTGCATTGTCATTAACAATAAAATGGACAAAGTCATATTGCAAGCAAAATTGGGAGATATAAGCTTATTAGTCAAAGTAGCAGCCTTAGTAATACAGTAGTGACTGTAGCCATAGAAGCAGCAGCAGCAGTAGTAGCGGTAGCGGTAGCAGCGGTAATAGTAGTAGTATTATTCTTWAAAAAAATATTGAACCTTTTTTAACTAGGCAAATCAATTAAGAACAAATTCTTATTTACAATGATGGCCTACCAAGAGGTAAAAGGTCTCCCTGTGGGAATGGAGACTGGGACTAGAAATAAAAATGTAGGACAAAACACACATCACGACAAGAGAGACACCACAACACTACATAAAGAGAGACCCAAGACAACAGAACACAACATTGTAGCAACACATGGTAGCAGAAACATTGTGCCTAACTATGTTTGTACCGACAACAGCACAAAGGTAGAGACAACAATACATCATGCGAAACAGACACAAGTAGTAGTAACAGGGTAGCAGTAGCAGTGGTAATAGTAGTAGTAGCAGCAGTGGTAGTAGTAGCAGGAGTGGTGATAGTAGTAGTAGTAACAGAGTAGTAGAAGCAGTAGCAGCAGTAGTATTATTATAGTAGTAGTAGCAGTGGCGGTGGTAGTAGTAGTAGTAGTAGTAGGGGTGGTGGTGGTAGTAGCAGCGGTAGTAGTAGAAGCAGTAGTGGTAATAGTCCCCTTTTCAGGACCCTGTCTTTCAAAAGTAATTCGTAAAAATCCAAATAACTTCACAGATCATCATTGTAAAGGGTTTAAACACTGTTTCCCATGCTTGTTCAATGAACCATAAACAATTAATGAACATGCACCTGTGGAACGTTGTTAAGACACTAACAGCTTACAGACAGTAGGCAATTAAGGTCACAGTTATGAAAACTTAGGACACGAAAGAGGCCTTTCCACTGACTCTGAAAARAAATGAAAAAAGAAAGATGCCCAGGGTCCCTGCTCATCTGCCTAAGACAGCGCTACAGGGAGATAGGACCAACAGCTAATCGTCCTCGCAGTGGCAGACCACGTGTAACAACACCTGCACAGGATCGGTACATCCAAACATCACACCTACAGGATGGAAACAACAACTGCCCGAGTTACACCAGGATGGAAACAACAACTGCCCGAGTTACACCAGGAACGCACAATCCCTCCATCAGTGCTCAGACTGTCCGCAATTGGCTGAAAGAGGCTGAACTGAGGGCTTGTAGGCCTGTTGTAAGGCAGGTCCTCACCAGACATCACCGGCAACAACGTCGCCTATGGGCACAAACCCACTGTCGCTGGACCAGACAGGACTGGCAAAAAGTCGCGGTTTTGTCTCACCAGAGGTGATGGTTGGTTTCGCGTTTATCGGCGAAGGAATGAATGTTACACCAAGGCCTGTACTCTGGAGCGGGATCGATTTGGAGGTGAAGGGTCCGTCATGGTCTGGGGTGGTGAGTCACAGCAACATCGGACTGAGATTGTTGTCATTGCAGGCAATCTCAACGCTATGCGTTACAGGGAAGACATCCTCCTCCCTCATGTGGTACCCTGCCTGCAGGCTCATCCTGACATGACCCTCCAGCATGACAATGCCACCAGCCATAATGCTCGTTCTGCACGTGATTTCCTACAAGACAGGAATGTCAGTGTTCTGCCATGGCCAGCAAAGAGCCCGGATCTCAATCCTATTGAGCATGTCTGGGATCTGTGGGATCGGAGGGTGAGGGCTAGGGCCATTCCCCCCAGAAATGTGCGGGAACTTGCAGGTGCCTTGGTGGAAGACTGGGGTAACATCTCACAGCAAGAACCGGCAAACCTGGTGCAGTCCATGAAGAGGAGATGCGCTGCAGTACTTAATGCAGCTGGTGGCCACACCAGATACTGACTGTTACTTTTGATTTTGACCCCCTCCCCTTTGTTCAGGGACACATTATTCCATTTCTGTTCGTCACATGTCTGTGGAACTTGTTCAGTTTATGTCTCAGTTGTTGAATCTTGTTATGTTCATACAAATATTTACACATGTTAAGTTTGCTGAAAATAAAAGCAGTTGACAGTGAGAGGACGTTTCTTTTTTTGCTGAGTTCAGTAGTAATAATAATAACAATAATAAAGTAGCAGTAGTAATAACAGAGCAGTAGCAGCAGTACTGGTAATAGTAACGTAGTAGTAGTGGTAATAGTAGTAGCAGTAGTAGTAGTAGCAGTAGTGGTGGTAGTAATAATAATAATAACAGTAGTAGTAGTGGTGGTGGTAGTAGTAGCAGCAGCGGTAGTAGTAGTAGTAATAACAGTAGTAGAAGCAGTAGCGGTAATAGTAGTAGTAGTAGTAGTAGTAGTAGTAATGGTAATAGTAACAGAGTAGAAGTAGCAGCAGTAATAGTAGTAGTAGTGGTAATAGTAACATCAGTCATGGTAGTAGTAGTAGTAGTAGCAGTAATTACAGAGCATTAGCAGCTGTAGTGGTAATAGTAACATAGTAGTAGTAGTAGTAGCATCAGTAATAGTAGTAGTAGTAGTAGTAACAGAGTAGTAATAGTAGTAGTAGTAATAACAACAGTAGTAGTAGCAGTAGAGGTAATAGTAGTAACAGTAGTAGTGGTAACAGTAATAGTAGCAGTAGTAATAGTAACAGCAGTAGTAACAGTAGTAACAGTAGTAGTAGTAACAGTAGTAGGCTAGTAATCATAATGGTACAGTAGCAGCAGTAGTGGTAGTAGTAGTAGCAGTAGTAACAGAGCAGTAATAGTAATAACTGTATTAGTAGTAGTAGCAGTAGCGGTAATAGTAGTAGCAGCAGTGGTAACAGTAATAGTAGCAGTAGTAGTAGTAGTAGTAACAGAGTAGTAATATTAATAACAGTAGTAGTAGTAGTAGCAGTAGCGGTAATAGTAGTAGCAGCAGTGGTAACAGCAATAGTAGTAATAGTAACAGTAGTAGCAGTAGTAGTAGTAGGCTAGTAATCCTAATGGTACAGTAGCAGCAGTAGTGTTAATAGTAACAGAGTAGTAGTAATAGTAACAGAGTAGTGGTAGTAACAGTAGTAGTAGTTGGCTAGTAATCATAATGGCAGCAGCAGTAGTCATAGTAACAGTGCTAGTAGCACTAGTAACAGTGCTGCAGGTGCCTGGGCCTGATGTTACCTCCAGCCTGGTGGTCAGGGGCAGGGCTGCGACAGGGGGTGTAGGGGCCAGGGGACAGGCTGTGTGTGGGGGAGGCCGGCAGGCTCTCGCTGGACGACACAGAGTGGTGCTGTAGTCCAGAGTTGAAGCTTCGGCTGCTGTGCATCACTGTGCTTTGCTTGGACAGTTTCTTCAGGATGCTCCGCCGCCTGGGATAGTCATTGGTTACAGAGAGTTATAACGGGTTTATGAAGGTGTTGTGAAGGGGTTTGAAGGGTAACAAGTGACATAACATTGTTATTATTATTATAATATATGTATATTTTTTTATAGTATGTGATTCACGGCCTGGGAGTTTTTTTTTATGTATACGTATGCTGCAAAACAAATGTCCTTATTGAGTATGCTTGCATAATAATATCAGGGATATTGAGGCTGATGACAGAGCAATAGTAGAGCAAAAATAGTAGAGCAAAAAGATCTATCACAAAACAAATTAGAGAGAATACTCTGTGCATTAAGGACATATTTTACAGTATAACTTAAAGTCAAGGCTTAGATGTATAACTCCATTTTGAAAAAGGAGAACACTGCTGTGGAAATGTTTATCATCCATCCATGCAGTAGTGTGCAGTGATCTCTATCAAACACTGGGGGGAGACAGAATAGGGACTTTTGCAGTATGACTCTTGCTGGATGTATTTACACTGAACAAAAATATGAACAACATGCAGCAATTTCAAAGATTTTACTGAGTTACAGTTTATATAAGGAAATCAGTCAATTTAAATGAATTCATTAGGCCCTAATCTATGGATTTCACATGACTGGGAATAAAATGATTTAAAAAATGTTTAAAGTAGGGGCGTGGATCAGAAAACCAGTCAGTATCATGCCACGATCTCCTTTGCAGAGAGTTGATCAGGCTGTTGATTGTGGAATTTTGTCCCACTCCTCTTCAATGGCTGTGTGAAGTTGCTGGATATTGGCGGGAACTGGAACACGCTGTCATACACATTGATCCAGAGCATCGCAAACATGCTCAATGAGTGACTGGTGATGTAACGCTCGTCGTTGGAATGAGGTGAGGACCAAAGCGCAGCGTGGTAAGTGTTCATCATTACATTTATTAAACATAGAACACTAAACAAAATAACAACGGAGAACGAAACGCAACAGTTCTGTAAGGTGACATCCACTACACAGAAAATAATCACCCACCAAAACACAATGAAAAACAGGCTACCTAAATATGGCTCCCAATCAGAGACAACGACTGACACCTGCCTCTGAGAACCATACTAGGCCAAACACATAGAAAAGGACAATAGAACAAAACATAGAAAAAACAACATAGAATGCCCACCCCAACTCACGCCCTGACCAAACTAAAATAAAGACATAACAAAGGAACTAAGGTCAGAACGTGACAGGTGAGTATTCAGGTCATGGAAAAACTGGGACATTTTCAACATGGTGACATGCATTATCATGCTGAAACATGAGGTGATGGTGGCGGATGAACGGCACGACAATGGGCCTCAGGATCTCGTCACAGTATCTCTGTGCATTCAAATTGCCATCGAGAAAATGCTATTGTGTTCGTTGTCCATAGCTTATACCTGCACATACCATAACCCCACCGCTACCATGGGGAACTCTGTTCACAATGTTGACATCAGCAAACCGCTCACCCAAAAGATGCCATCAAATTTTAATTTGTCTCATGTGCCGAATACAACAGGTACCTTACCGTGAAATGCTTACTTACAAGCCCCTTAACTCTATTTCTTGAACTGCATTGTTGGTTAAGAAAATATTGAAAGTGAAAAAAATCAAAATAACAATAACGAGGCTATATACAGGGGGTACCGGTACCTAGTCAATGTGMGGGGGTACAGGTTAGTCAAGGTAATTTGTACATAGGTGTAAAGTGACTATGCATAGATAATAAACACGAGTAGCAGCAGTGTGAAAACAAAGAGGGGTCAATGTAAATAGTCTGGTGGCCATTTGATTAATTGTTCAGCAGTCTTATGGCTTGGGTGTAGAAGCTGTGAAGAAGCCTTTTGGTCCTACACTTGGCGCTCCGGTACCGCTTGCCGTGCGGTAGCAGAGAGAACAGTCTATGACTTGGGTGGCTGGAGTCTTTGACAATTTTATGGGCTTTCCTCTGACACCGCCTAGTATATAGGTCCTGGATGGCAGGAAGCTTGGTCCCAGTGATGTACTGGGCCGTATGCACTACCGTCTGTGGTGCCTTACGGTTAGATGCCGAGCAGTTGCCATACCAGGCGTTGATGCGACCGGTAAAGATGCTCTTGATGGTGCAGATGTTGAACTTTTTGAGATCTAGGGACCCATGCCTAATCTTTTCAATCTGCTGAGGGGGAAAAGGTCRTGTTGTGCCTCTTCACGACTGTCTTCATGTGTTTGGACCATGTTAGTTTGTTGGTGATATGGACACCAAGGAACTTGAAACTCTCGGCCCGCTCCACTACTGCCCCGTCGATGTTTGGACCATGTTAGTGGTCCACCACAGCTGTAGCCAGAGAATTGAATACAGCTGTGGTGGCACCACACTGCCAGGTCTCTGACCTCCTCCCTATAGGCTGTCTCATCATTGTAGGTGATCAGGCCTACCACTGCTGTGTCGTCAGCAAACTTAATGATGGTGTTGGAGTCGTGTTTGGCCACGCAGTCGTAGGTGTATAGGGAGTACAGGAAGGGACTAAGCACACACCCTTGAGGGGTCCCAGTGTTGAGGATCAGCGTGGCAGATGTGTTGTTGCCTACCCTTACCACCTGGGGGCGGCCCATCAGGAAGTCCAGGATCCAGTTGCAAATCAAATCAAATTTTATTTGTCACATTCACATGGTTAGCAGATGTTAATGCGAGTGTAGCGAATTGCTTGTGCTTCTAGTTCCCGACCATGCAGTAATATCTAACAAGTAATCTAACAATTTCACAACAACTACAACAGAGGGAGGTGTTTAGTCGCAGGGTCCTTAGCTTAGTGATGAGTTTTATGGGCACTATGGTATGGAACGCTGAGCTGCATGCCTCGAAGCGGGCATAAAAAGCATTTAGCTCATCTGGTAGGCTCGCGTCACCGGGCAGCTCGCGACTGGGTTTCCCTTTGTAGTCCATAATAGACTGCAATCTCCCCAGGACAGGTGAAAACTTGCCTTTGATGTCCCAGTGGCCATCGAAGGTGAGCATTTGCCCACTGAAGTCGGTCACGACGCCGAACTGCAGTCAGGTCAAGACCCTGGTGAGGACGACGAGCACGCAGATGAGCTTCTCTGAGGCGATTCTGACAGTTTATGCAGAAATTCTTTGGTTGTGCAAACCACAGTTTCATCAGCTGTGCGGGTGGCTCGTCTCAGACCATCCCACAGGTGAAGAAGTTGTGAGGTTGTGAGGCCCGTTGAACATACTGCCAAATTCTCTAAAAAGAACGTTGGAGGTGGCTTATGGTAGAGAAATGAACATTCAATTCTCTGGCTACAGCTGTGGTGGACATTCCTGCAGTCACCATGCCAACTGCACGTTCCCTCAAAACATCTGTGGCATTGTGTTGTCTGACAAAATGCAAATTTTAGAGTGGCCTTTTATTGTCCCCAGCACAAAGTGCACCTGTGTAATGATCATGCTGTTTAATCAGCTTCTTGATATGCCACACCTCTCAGGTGGATGGATTATCTTTGCAAAGGAGAAATGCTCACTAACAGGGATGTAAACAAATTTGAGAGAAATAAGCTTTTTGTGCGTATGGAAAATTTCTGGGATMTTTTATTTCAGCTAATTAAACATGGGATCAACACTTTACATGTTGCGTTTATATTTTTGTTCAGTATATATAAAATGTATGTTTTCATATCAACCCCATAATAATACGGCATTAATATTCCATTGAATTAAATTAGCACACAACAACCAAAACGTCTTCCCTTACCTGTCCTGATTGTCCCTTCTCTTGCTTTTCTTGCTGCGTCTTGCCATTTTGCCCTTGTGGCTGGTCTTTCGAGCCGGCCCAACCTTGATTGACGTGTTCTCCAGTGCCGTGGTCTGAAGGGCCACCTTGCCGCCACTCTTTTGGGGTTTCACAAAAACCAATGAGGTATTAGTATTGATTAAAGCTCACAATATCCCAAAGAGTGTGGGTATAGTTTGACATTAGGCTTGAGATTGTGTTTGTTTCTGTACCTTCAGAAGCAGCTCCATTATCTCTGTGTGGACCAGGCCTTGCACCGACTCTCCATTCACGTGAGTAATGAGGTCACCGGCCCTCAGTCCTGCCTCGTGGGCTGGGCTGCCATCTTCGACACTCTGTAAAACAAAAGTGGTTTATTATTATCACTATTACTGAAAGTCTGTGTTGTGATGCAGCCTTTGATTATGCAACTATTGGCTAATTCTGGAGCAGAATAGTGCGGGGCACTCACCGAGACCATGTGGTGCACAGTGTAAACGTCGCTGTCGCCCATGTAGACGCGGATGGCCTGCATGGTGAAGCCGTACTTCCTCCCCGAGCTGTGGATGACGATGGGTGGCCCCAGGATGCTGAGGCTAAGCGACAGGTCTCGGCTGGGGGATGAGTCGCGGGATGAAGGGTTGGATGAGAGGGAGCACGTTAAGATGGGGCTGGGCTGGAGGCCGCCGGGCATGTCGTCTGGAAAGGTGCACAAAGGATGAGTTCATGTTTGGAAATTAGAAAAAGTATGGTACAATGGTGGAATTCAGAACAAGAAACTGCTCTTGTTTAGCATTTACAAGTAACTTAAAATCCATTAGCTATGTGCAGACACACCTGTCACATATCCACACCCTATTCAGTGATATTTGCCTGCTGGGGACCAGCATCCCTGTATGACTAACTTATTTAGCTTCTGAAGCGTTACCACTGTGCCCAGAGGAAACTTGCATGACAGTGGAATTAACCTGCAGTGATGACGAGAGACAGGGCGGAGACGGAGGCAGACTTGGGTAGTTTGCCCCCAAGTCTCGGACTGTCTGGTGTCTGTCTGTCTGGCGTCTCCAGCTGGTTCCCAAAGCGACGGGAGGCCCCGTGGTCCTTGGGGGAAGAGTGTTTCGCTCCGGTGCTGTTGCTACGAATCCGATGCAGGTTTGATACAACCACCTCAGCTGTAATGCACAGAAGTAAGGGCATATATCTATATTTTTGACCAAAATAGGCAATGTCTCTGAAGTGTCTCTGCAAACACAATACTTTGTCTGGATGGAAGATCACTGAAAACAAAAGAGGAAGCGTGTACACTCAAACTCTTTGTTTTGACTGTTTCCTCTTTGATCAGTCTGCACCTTGCTTGGTCCTTAATCCTCCTATCAACATGGAATTAAAAAAGCGATATCACACAAATCTGTTTGTTTTATGAGCAATTAAATATCATAAGCACTGTTTCAATTTCTGTTGGTTTCCATAAGGCTGTGCAGACTTGAAGCAGAGTGGACGGAGGGGCTTGGGGCTGAGCTCACCTTCATCGTCTGTGGAGAAGGCGAAGCGCGGCGTGGTCTCCAGACTGTGGGTGCTGCTCATCACCAGTGGGCTGACGCTCCTCTCAGACTGGGAGGAACTGGACGAGGCCCGAGGGCGCAGGCTGCAACACGTAAACCGCAGTGTCAGTTCGGAGGAGACATAACAATGGTGACACATTATATCGAACGGCAGGTAGCCTAATGATTAGAGCATTGGGTCAGTAACCGAAAGGTTACTCTGTCGGTTAATCTGTCGCTGTGCCCTTGAGCAAGGCACTTGCTCCAGGGTCGCCATTAAAAATGGTAGACCCTGGCCATGACCCCACTCTCCGACGGCGTCTCAGGGAGAGTTGGGATATGGAAAAAATAATAGTCAAATTCACACATGCGTATTAATACACACTTGTACATGTGTGAAATAGGACAGATATAAGCACCCACCAAATGATATATCTAAAGCTAGCATAGTCGTTTTGGACATTTATGCACACCCTACTCAGCTAAATTTGACTTTTCTGAACTAATCATTATTTTATGCACTTTCACCCACTGTTCTGCAGTGCTTCCGATAAGGAAATATTTGAACTACTACACAGAGAATCCTAACAGAAAGAGAGAGCTATAAACTCAGCCTGGCTCTGCTCACCTGCCCCTGCGATCTTGGTGCTGGCGTTCCTGTCTGTGGATGTCTCCTCCTGGGGAGGGCGTGAAACATCCATCCCAGCCCTCCTTGTCCTCACTGTGGCCCGATGAGAAGCTCAGGTTGGACGGCGTGGCCAGATGTTCTGTGCTGCTGTATACCTGAAAGCATGGAGTAGCCACATTAGCTAAGGTGGCCAAGTTTGGTAAACTTGGCTCCAAAAAAACTGATTTAAAGATTRTCATTATTTTATTTACAGAAAAATGCTCTACTAACTAGTAATATTAGACATTTACCTGTTCTGACTAAATTACAAATATTTGAAGAGGTATGTTCCAAACCTTGCTGAAGCGGTTTGACCAGGAGGAGAACTGTCGGATTTCCAGGGAAGACTCTTCATCGTTGGTTTCATCATCCTCATCTGAGGCCAAATGGTGGTACCGCTCTGAGCGAGCTGAAAACATGACAACACAGAATACATGGAACCCTACCATAATATCCCACCTGGTCATTTAGCATATTTTAAAAATATATATCTTTATTCTACAAAATTGACTAATGAAAATATAAAATCAGCAAGAGCGGGATGAAAAGCAAATATTACAACATCTGTGGAAATACAGTATACTGGCAATAGGAAATGGATCTTTGTTTTAAAGGTGCTACACACAGAATTTCTCAGAAAATCTTCCCTATGTGAAAGCTAGGTGCTTTGCAACAGCACTAGGCTGCATTCAAAACAAATCTCCCCCCTCCCACGCAGCCCATTTCCCCGTAACACTCAAACTTGAGCATTTCACTTTCAGTTTTTGTCCACCATCTTCAAACAGCTGTAGAAACAACATTTCACCTTGATTCCCTACACTATTCAGTGCTTGTTTTCTCACAAACTTAAATTGAGAAAACAGTATATAGAATTTTAGCAACCAGGAAATGATAGAGCAATTTCCACTAGATAGCACAGCCAAAGTCCAAACAGCTTTCCCATTTTGACAGATGCTGCTCCGTCTGTAAAAATCTATAAGCGAATATCACAGCCACTCACAACACTGGTGTTTAAGTAATACTGTGAAACACCATCATTTCACTATTGCTGCAGATACAGTTGAAGTCGGAAGTTTACAAACACTTAGGAAAAACTCATTTTTCAACCACTCCACAAATTTCTGGTTAACAAACTGTAGTTTTGGCAAGTCGGTTAGGACATCTACTGTGTGCATGACACAGGACATTTTTCCAGCAATTGTTTATAGACAGATTATTAAACTTATAATTCACTATATCACAATTCCAGTGGGTCAGAAGTTTACATACACTAAGTTGACTATGCCTTTAAACAGCTTGGAAAATTCCAGAAAATTATGTCATGGCTTTAGAAGCTTCTGATAGGATAATTGACATTATTTGAGTCAATTGGAGGTGTACCTGTGGATGTATTTCAAGGCCTACCTTCAAACTCAGTGCCTCTTTGCTTGACATCATGGGAAAATCAAAAGAAATCAGCCAAGACCTCAGAAAAAGAATTGTAGACCTCCACAAGTCTGGTTCATTCTTGGGAGCAATTTCCAAACGCCTGAAGGTACCATGTTCATCTGTACAAACAATAGTACGCAAGGATAAACACCATGGGACCACGCAGCCGTCATACCGCTCAGGAAGGAGACGCGTTCTGTCTCCTAGAGTTGAACGTACCTTAGTGCGAAAAGTGCAAATCAATCCCAAACCAACAGCAAAGGACCTTGTGAAGATGCTGGAGGAAACCAGTAAAAAAGTATCTATATCCACAGTAAAACTAGTTTTATATCGACATAACCTGAAAGGCCGCTCAGCAAGGAAGAAGCCACTGCTCTAAAACTGCCATAAAAAAGCCAGACTACGGTTTGCAACTGCACATGGGGACAAAGATCGTACTTTTTGGAGAAATGTCCTCTGGTCTGATGAAACAAAAATAGAACTGTTTGGCCATAATGACCATCGTTATGTTTGGAGGAAAAAGGGGGAGGTTTGCAAGCCGAAGAACACCATCCCAAATGTGAAGCACAGGGTGGCAGCATCATGTTGTGGGGGTGCTTTGCTGCAGGAGTGACTGGTGCACTTCACAAAATAGATGGCATCATGAGAAAGTGAAATTATGTGGATATATTGAAGCAACATCTCAAGACATCAGTAAGGAAGTTAAAGCTTGGTCGGAAATGGGTCTTCCAAATGGACAATGACCCCAAGCATACTTCCAAAGTTGTGGAAAAATGGCTTAAGGACAACAAAGTCAAGGTATTGGAGTGGCCATCACAAAGCCCTGACCTCAATCCTATTGAAAATTTGTGGGCAGAACTGAAAAAGCGTGTGCGACCAAGGAGGCCTACAAACCTGACTCAGTTACACCAGCTCTGTCAGGAGGAATGGGCCAAAATTCACCCAAATTATTGTGGAAAGCTTGTGGAAGGCTAACCGAAACATTTGACCCAAGTTAAACAATTTAAAGGCAATGCTATCAAATACTAATTGAGTGTATGTAAACTTCTGACCCACTGGGAATGTGATGAAAGAAATAAAAGCTGAAATAAATCATTCTCTCTACTACTATTCTGACATTTCACATTCTTAAAATAAAGTGGTGATCCTAACTGACCGAAGACAGGGATTTTTTACTAGGATTAAATGTCAGGAATTGTGAAAAACTGAGTTTAAATGTATTTGGCTAAGGTGTATGTAAACTTCCGACTTCAACTGTATATTTATGGGCCATTTTCTGAAATTACAATACAATTTATAATGATTATTTTTCATCCTAAGTAGCACCTTTAATAAGACATGCTCTTTTAAGTTCTCTTATGCACTTTACACTGTTAACTTCCATTCATTGTTATGTTTTATGTTGTGTGATGTCTCATGTGTAACTGTCTCATGTGTAATACAGTCTTAGAAAAAAAGGTTCCAAAAGGCTTTCCGCATAGTAGAACCCTTTTGAAGAACCCTTTTTGGTTCCAGGGAAAACCCTTTTTGGTTACAGGTTAAACCCTTTTTGGTTCCAGGTAAAACTGTCTGTGGAAAATGGCTCTACTTGGAACCAAAAGGGTTCTTCTACCTGGAACCAACAAGGGTTCTTCAAAAGGGGTTCTCCTATGGGAACAGCTGACAAACCCTTTTTGGTTCTTGATAGCACCCTTTTTCTAAGCGTGTATGGCTGTGTTACCGCAGGCATCCCAAATCTGATATTCTTTCCACTAATTGGTCTTTTGACCAATCATATCAAAATGTCAAAAGACCAGAATTTGGCTGCCTGTCTAAACGCAGCCATACACTATTAGGGTTTTTTGGCTGTCCCCATAGGAGCACAGCCTATGTATGCTGCTTTCGTGGCCAGTGCTCACTTAGAAATGTACATCTCTTTTCCATGTGACTTCTCTGTTTAAATAAAGGATAAATAAAAATACATGAAAAAAAGACCACTTGTGAAGGACTGCCACATACTGTCAAAGTAGCTGGTGTCGTCCTCCGCTTCCAGTTGAGGGATGAATTCTGCTTTCTGTCGCAGTAGCCCGTTCCAGTCCAGATGCAAGAAAAAGGAGTGTTGTTTGACCTCAGGTGTTCCTCCTAGAACAAAATGTATTTTTGTAGATCACAGTCATGTGTGCAGATTTCAGAACAATAGCCAACAGCAAAACGTCAGACCGGGATGATGTGAAATGGAAGACCAGGGCTTGGTTCCAATATCTACACTAGCGCACCACTAAGAATGAAGCAATTGAACATTAATTCCATGTGGGATTGGACATGAATTCCATGTGGGATTGGACATTGAAGAACCCTTTTGGTTAGGGAAAACCTTTTTGGTTACAGGTTAAACCCTTTTTGGTTCCAGGTAAAACTGTCTGTGGAAAATGGCTCTACTTGGAACCAAAAGGGTTCTTCTACCTGGAACCAACAAGGGTTTTTCAAAAGGGTTCTCCTATGGGAACAGCTGACAAACCTTTTTGGTTCTTGATAGCACCCTTTTTCTAAGCGTGTATGGCTGTGTTACCGCAGGCATCCCAAATCTGATATTCTTTCACTAATTGGTCTTTTGACCAATCATATCAAAATGTCAAAAGACCAGAATTTGGCTGCCTGTCTAAAGCACGCATACACTATTAGGGTTTTTTGGCTGTCCCCATAGGAGACAGCCTATGTATGCTGCTTTCGTGGCCAGTGTCTTAGAAATGTACATCTCTTTTTCCATGTGACTTCTCTGTTTAAATAAAGGATAAATAAAAATACATGAAAAAAAGACCACTTGTGAAGGACTGCCATACTGTCAAAGTAGCTGGTGTCGTCCTCGCTTCCAGTTGAGGGATGAATTCTGCTTTCTGTCGCAGTAGCCCGTTCCAGTCCAGATGCAAGAAAAAGGAGTGTTGTTTGACCTCAGGTGTTCCTCCTAGAACAAAATGTATTTTTGTAGATCACAGTCATGTGTGCAGATTTCAGACAAATAGCCAACAGCAAAACGTCAGACCGGGATGATGTGAAATGGAAGACCAGGGCTTGGTTCCAATATCTACACTAGCGCACCAACTAAGAATGAAGCAATTGAACATTAATTCCATGTGGGATTGGACATGAATTCCATGTGGGATTGGACATAATTCCATGTGGGATTGGACATAATTCCATGTGGGATTGGACATGAAATTTCCATGTGGGATTGGACATGAAATTCCATGTGGGAATTGGACATGAATTCCATGTGGGGTTG
>NC_036866.1:9624131-9798870 GCF_002910315.2 Salvelinus sp. IW2-2015
TAAATTCCATGTGGATTGGACATAAATTCCATGTGGGATTGGACATAATAATTCCATGTGGGATTGGACATGAATTCCATGTGGGATTGGACATGAATTCCATGTGGGATTGGACATGAATTCCATGTGGGATTGGACATGAATTCCATGTGGATTGGACATGAATTCATGTGGGATTGGACATGAATTCCATGTGGGATTGGACATGAATTCCATGTGGGATTGGACATGAATTCCATGTGGGATTGCATGAATTCCATGTGGGATGTTAGTAGGACATTGGAATGTGCAGAGTGGTTTACGTACCTGTCCCCAGGCGCTCCAGGGGCTCTGCCTCAGCAGCCGTGTGATCATGTCCTGGGCGCTGCAGGTAAAGCTTCGTCCCCATCGGGCCAGGTGATGTCATCTGTACATCGGGCAGCACACATTAATGAGAGGATCTCCACATTGAACACCATTTTAAAAGCCTATACACTGTTTATATTCCATCAATGGATACTTGCCACTGACAACCTGCCAAAGAGTTCCTGGGGCGTGTCCCCAAAGAAGGGCACACATCCAACCAGGAACTCATACAGGATGACTCCCATGGCCCACCAGTCTACTGGCTTCCATAGCCCTGTCTCAGTATCACCTCTGGGGCTATGTACTCTGGGGTGCCACACACCTAGAGAACCCACACGATAATGTTGAATTATACCGTTAGCGTGTGTATTTTTAACACATTGAATTTAGTTACACAGTAGTTATGAGATGGTACACTATACTGGGTTGAGTATTTGACCTGGTATAGGTGTGTGAATATGTGCTTTTGTGTTCAAGACATGTGTCTGGCATTTTCAGTATATTGTTGTCATATGCCTTACTATGGAGCTGAATGTACTTTATTTATAGTGAAAGGACAAATAAAGGGTTAAGTTTTACAGCACTGACTCTCACCTGTTTGTCGATGAACTCCCTGGTGTCTTTCTCCATGTGACCCTCATACAGGTTGGTAGTCATGTTCATCAGGCCAACTCTGGACAGGCCAAAGTCAGTCAGTTTGATGTGGCCCATAGAGGTGATCAACAAGCTGCAGGGGGATGGAGAGAAATGTTCAAACTACACTTTCTTCAACTTGAGCGTGTGTAAAGACTAAAGCTGGTTCTGTACTCACTTGTCAGGTTTGAGGTCTCTATGGACGATGCCGTAGTTGTGAAGGTACTCTAAGGCCAGACAGTCTCAGCAAAGTACATCGGGTCATGTCCACAGGAAGGGGGCCCATGTTCTTCAGCAGGTTGGCACAGTCCCCACCTACAAGAGATAACACCCATTATGCTTCTGTAACAGTATAACTTTATGGCGTCCCTCCGCCCGACCCGGGCGCGAACCAGGGACCCTCTGCACACATCAACAACGGTTGCCCACGAAGTCGTTACCCATCGCTCCACAAAGGCCGCGGCCCTTGCAGAACAAGGGGCAACACTATCTAGGTTTCAGAGCAAGTGACGTAACTGATTGAAACGCTACTAGCGCGTACCCGCTAACTAGCTAGCCATTTCACATCCGTTACATCACTCACCCTTTTCAACCTCCCCTTTTCCGCAGCCCAGTGATCCGGGTCAACAGCATCAATGTAACAGTATATACATTAAACCGTCCCTCGCCCCGACCGCGGCGCGAGACCAGGGCTTCTGCACACATCAACGTCGCCCACGAAGCATCGTTACCATCACTCCACAAAGGCCGCGGCCCTTGCAGAACAAGGGGCAACACTACATCTAGGTTTCAGAGCAAGTGACGTAACTGATTGAAACGCTACTTAGCGCGTACCTAACTAGCTAGCCATTTCACATCCGTTACACTTCAGCTACGAGAAATCATGGGTGGAACACATTCACCGTTCCAACTTTTTTCATTCAGTCCGCCTCTTTTAGAAACATGAAGATTGGACATGAATTCCATGTGGGATTGGACATGAATTCCATGTGGGATTGGACATGAATTCCATGTGGGATTGGACATGAATTCCATGTGGGATGTTAGTAGGACATTGGAATGTAGCAGAGTGGTTTACGTACCTGTCCCCAGGCGCTCCAGAGGGCTCTGCCTCAGCAGCCGTGTGATCATGTCCTGGGCGTCTGCAGGTAAAGCTTCGTCCCCATCGGGCCAGGTGATGTCATCTGTACATCGGGCAAGCACACATTAATGAGAGGATCTCCACATTGAACACCATTTTAAAAAGCCTATACACTGTTTATATTCCATCAATGGATACTTGCCACTGACAACCTGCCCAAAGAGTTCCTCGGGCGTGTCCCCAAAGAAGGGCACACATCCAACCAGGAACTCATACAGGATGACTCCCATGGCCCACCAGTCTACTGGCTTCCCATAGCCCTGTCTCAGTATCACCTCTGGGGCTATGTACTCTGGGGTGCCACACACCTAGAGAACCACACCGATAATGTTGAATTATACCGTTAGCGTGTGTATTTTTAACACATTGAAATTTAGTTACACAGTAGTTATGAGATGGTACACCTATACTGGGTTGAGTATTTGACCTGGTATAAGTGTGTGAATATGTGCTTTTGTGTTCAAGACATGTGTCTGGCATTTTCAGTATATTGTTGTCATATGCCTTACTATGGAGCTGAATGTACTTTATTTATAGTGAAAGGACAAATAAAGGGTTAAGTTTTACAGCACTGACTCTCACCTGTTTGTCGATGAACTCCCTGGTGTCTTTCTCCATGTGACCCTCATACAGGTTGGTAGTCATGTTCATCAGGCCAACTCTGGACAGGCCAAAGTCAGTCAGTTTGATGTGGCCCATAGAGGTGATCAACAAGCTGCAGGGGGATGGAGAGAAATGTTCAAACTACACTTTCTTCAACTTGAGCTGTGTAAAGACTAAAGCTGGTTCTGTACTCACTTGTCAGGTTTGAGGTCTCTATGGACGATGCCGTAGTTGTGAAGGTACTCTAAGGCCAGCACAGTCTCAGCAAAGTACATCCGGGTCATGTCCACAGGAAGGGGGCCCATGTTCTTCAGCAGGTTGGCACAGTCCCCACCTACAAGAGATAACCAACCATTATGCTTCTGTAACAGTATAACTTTATGGCGTCCCCTCGCCCCGACCCGGGCGCGAACCAGGGACCCTCTGCACACATCAACAACGGTTGCCCACGAAGCATCGTTACCCATCGCTCCACAAAGGCCGCGGCCCTTGCAGAACAAGGGGCAACACTACATCTAGGTTTCAGAGCAAGTGACGTAACTGATTGAAACGCTACTAGCGCGTACCCGCTAACTAGCTAGCCATTTCACATCCGTTACACTTCAGCTACGAGAAATCATGGGTGGAACACATTCACCGTTCCAACTTTTTTCATTCAGTCCGCCTCTTTTAGAAACATGATAAACGAGGGAGTCATGATAAACATATCAGTCTTGGGGTAGATCATCATATGACATTACCTTCCACATACTCCATCACCATGCACAGGTGGCGTCGTGTCTCGAAGGAGCAAAACATGGAGACTACGAAGGGGTTCTCAGCGAAGGTCAGGATGTCCCGCTCCACAAACACCTGCTGGATCTGGTTCCTCAGGACTAGGTTCTGCCGGTTGATCTTCTTCATGGCGAAACGCTGCCGGGTGTTTCTGTGACGGACCAGGTACACAGCCCTGCCAACCGCCACAGAACAAGAGCCATGGTCATTCAAGACCTCCACATTGATAAACCATGACTACAGGGGTAGGTTAATTCATAGTAAGTGGAAGTGTAGTCTATTTTTTCAGTAGTTCTCTAAATGTTTATCATGACATAAGTCTATCATGACATAAGTCTACAGTTGACCTTTTAACTTGAACCTTTAACTGACTATGGCTGAGTGCATTGATTTAAAGTAAATATATGTATGCTGGTGTGGTTAACCACCTGCCTGTTTAGCGCTTACCCATAAGCTCCATTACTGATGAGCTTGATGGTTTCAAAGTCACTCTCCAGTGGTTTCCTTCGCGTTGGGGTCTGTGGACACTTGTTCTGCTGCAAATAGTGCAAACAACAAGAGAAGTGTCATGACTGTCCACGAAGAATCCAAACAGGTCAGATCAGGTTTGAAATGAATAACTTCAACCAGACCCCCTCTCACGTGCAGAGGATGGAGCTGGTGGGGATTAACAGCTCGCGTTCTGTTGTAAATCAAAAGGAGAAGATTCAGGTCTCCCTCTCCAAATTCACCAAAGGAATGTGTCTTTGTCTCAAGAGACTTTTCCCACCGAAACTCTAACACGTTCAAAAGCGAATACTGGAACAATATTTCTAACATAGAACATGGGGAATGGTCAGAGATAATCTATAGAACACTAATGTCATAGTGTTTGTTATTTTGTGGTGTCATTAAAAAAATGTATAAAGGAAATACTGTAACTTGGAAAGTATGCCCAATACATGTACGAAGTTTCCATCCGATGTGTTGCGCATGTCATATGAAAAATTATTAAAGTGTTTTTGTTAAGTGAGGGATGTGATTTTAGGATCCATAAGAGATCATTGATTTACATAAACTTTGAACAGTGACAAGTCACGCCCCTGAGTGAGGTCAAAGAGCGTGTCAGCCTGACGAAACCGCCCTTTTGAACAAACTGTATAAAATGATGGGTTAAGAAATGAACATACTAGACCAGAGAGACGTAGAGCTGCAGCTCACATTTAAAAGTGGTCTAAACTCTGAATCTCAACACGAGGTAGAGACAATAAAATCACCTCCAGGACAATCACTGGTACGGCTGATTAGCTGTCCTAAGTAAAGTATCTTCGAAAGTGAATTTAAGTGGGACCATTCTACTACTCTGTTCAAACCATCGTATTACGCTACTCTCATCACCCCACTGGGAACCATCGACACGGCTGGCTAGTCTATCTCCAAAGAAGCATCTTCAGGCGCGAATGGAAGGAAAACCAATTCTGTAGTTCTGTTCAGGACTACATGACAAGTCACCGGATACCGGACAACTACAGAGAAGAACAACAGTAAAAGAGTTGTGGGAACCATTTTTTGGGCAATCAGAGCCTTACAAGTGTGCCGCGAAAAGGCCCAACCCCCATTCCAAGGCCCTGTCCAATGAGATAGATATAGCATTTCACGTAGCATTCATGATTTCTTACTCAAGGAGGGCGGCGGTTCATGTGCAAAGTATATGATATTAGTAAATGAGTAGTTTCTAAATGTACTAAGGTTAAGTGTCTCTGTCCCTCTCTGCCCCCCTCCTCCTCCATCTCTTTTGTATCAAGCAGCCATATTGTCATTCCGCTAGGGACCTGTTTTTAACCTATTAAGTGTGTATGTTTATTCTGTATTACCATTTACTTAGCTAGTAAATAAATAAATAAACCAATTTGTGTCGTACTGAATCATAAGGCTCAGGTTTTTGCAGATGCAAGGAGGTTACAACTGTTCAGAATGATGATATGATCAAGTTTATGATTAATAAGTTGACTATTTATAGATGTGATAGGTAAAGATCTTTAGAGTTTAATTCGGGAGATGGTAACTCTTTAAAGAACCACTCTCGTGGTGCCCCAGATCCTAATGAGTTAATTGTTTCATGATTAATTTAATTGGATAACAATTAAACATATTTAGGTAATTAGATAAATAACAGTCTTCAGATTAATGTTAAAGTCAAGTCACGACAAGTTAGGAGGCTCACATTATAAAGAAGGTGCCCACGGACTCATTATCCGACTGGCACAGGTATGATTACATAGCCAGACTACTAAATTAAGTCATGTAAACAAAGCTGCTATCAGAACCTATATTGTYAATTGAAAGTCCTGTTATTTTATTCTGCAGGCTCTCTCAGGGTGGCTAACTCCTTACCTGCACCGACTCATCAAACTTCACTGTCATTGACGGAGCAGACTGTTCAAGCTGTACCATATCTAAAAGAGCAGGGGAGAAAGATATGATTGAACAGCAAAGCATGATATTGACTGGTTCTGGACGTCTGCCTCAAGTGCGGGAAATTCAGGTCAATGTTATGGCAAAAGATGTACCAWTACCTTCGAGGGGGT
Organism: Salvelinus sp. IW2-2015; assembly: GCF_002910315.2. Classification (NCBI taxonomy): domain Eukaryota; kingdom Metazoa; phylum Chordata; class Actinopteri; order Salmoniformes; family Salmonidae; genus Salvelinus; species Salvelinus sp. IW2-2015. The sequence goes on from NC_036866.1 coordinate 9,630,195, forward strand.
CGCGAGTCAAGCCCAGTTGGTTGATGATGTAACGTGGAATGTCCGTCTTGATGCCCTGGCCCTCTTTGGCGTGACCCTCGGCTGCCTCCAAAAGATGATAGAACTCTTCCGGGTCAAATTCCTGCCAATTACATCCAAGGCCCATTAAATTAGATTGGATTAAGGTGAATAAAATCACCTAGCCATGAAAGAGCTTATTGGCAATGCAGTGGCTTAAAAACCTTCCATTCCCCAAGCGACACAGATTAAGAGAGACGGCTTTCCATCGCTCTCAACAGAATCGCTCTAATTTTCAATCAGAATGAGACTTTCCATCTCACCAGGCACTCGAGCAGCCTCGCCGGTCGGGATATGATGATGAGAATCTTCTTCACCAGCTGGGTGATGACGGATACCTCCTCGCTCTCCGAGCGATCGTATGCCTGAAATGCAAAGACAAAATGTTGTCGGCTTTTTAACAGAGCATAACATGGAGATTCTCAACTTTGTTGAAGACACAGAGATCAAAAAGAGAAAAGCCTATTCACATCCATAGCAAGATTACAACCACATAGCATTAAAGCTAGCATACTATGTCCAAAACAACCTAGCTACATGCAGAATGATGACAGAATGGATATCTTGCAGAGATGGGTCCTGTCCAGAAAGAACCCCTAGCCCAGGGGTATTCAACTCTTACCCTACGAGGTCCGGACCCTGCTGGTTTTCTGTTCCACCTGATAATTACACCCATTGTCCCAGGTCTAAATCAGTCCCTTATTAGAGGGGAACAATGAAAGAAACGCAGTGGAACTGGCTTCGAGATCCAGAGTCGAGTTTGAGGGCGCCAGCCCTGACCCACTGGGGACACACTGGTTGAATCAACGTTTTCCACGTCATTTCAATTAAATTACATTTGAACCAACGTGGAATAGACGTCTGTGCACAGTGGGTAGGCACCTCTGTAGATCTAAGAGAACTGGATAAGTGTACGTAATATGGCAATAATTCCACCCAAATGCCGAGGGGGAAGGAGCTAGCCGCTAGGGGTTGTTCATGGACAGGACCACACAGTGCAGTTTCTTTTCAAATCTCTTTGGTGCCTTCAAGGGAAGAAATTACACTTGTGCTTGTTAGAAAATACTTCAGTGGATGATCAATTCCACAGAATAGATTGTTCTACAGTACACAAATCAGGAAGCCAATGGTTCTTAAGCCCTTACGCTATGCATCAGTATAGGAAACCCAATATAAGCATTGTAATCATGTTCTAGTTCATGAGGATCAAGAGGCAGAATAGCATTGGCGATTGCTGCGGTGTCCTTTGAGGTCAGGGGCAAGTGTCTGGACAGCTGTCAGTGTACAGACACACACAAAAAGAGGACAACTAACCATTTACCACACATTACATTTAGTGAGTTTGGCTTCAAGGCAAATTGCCTGCTCGGGTTAGAGTGGTGAGAGCAACACTGAGTTTTGAATAAGGGCAGCTCTGCGGAAGAGAATGCTCTGAAGTCTTATCTAGATGAACCACCTAGACACAGCAAGAATGCAGTGAGAACTCTTTTGAATTAAAGATGCAAACAGGAAATATGTTGTGCATCATGGAAAGACGCCTCACTGGAAACAACCCCACGGAACCACATGAAACGGGCTCAGTCAGAAACAAGCCAAAGCAATGAAGACAAATGTCTGAAGAAGGAAGCGAAAAGTAATGTGTCCCCCTGAACAGATGAATAAAACGTGGCAAGAAATATTACACACATGCGTATCCCCACAACAATGCGTCAGAGAGGACGTTACATTAAACAAACGAGAATATTACTCTTGCGTATTCCGAAAGCCGCCTGATTCAAACAGTGAGTCATCGTCGTTGAGTCTGCCTTGAATTAACATGGCTAGGGTGACAAACTGCACTAATGAAACCACATAACTAACACACCCCCCAAAAACAACTTATCTATTCCTCAGGTTGACATATCCATACCGTAGTTTTGAGGATATTTTGGTGCAAGAAAATTGGCCATGTCAAAGGATAATTTATTTCACTGTTTGGGAACACATTTATCATCTCAGCTGTGCCCCTGCCATGCCTGCTATCTGAAAGTACACACTGGCTGTCCACACAGGAGAAAGATGTTGCCATAGAAACAACCATTCTATCATAACAGTGATAAGACCATAGAATTAGAATACATTAGTCATTTAATAGGATCTATATGGATAAGACAGTACAGATCAGTCGCACTACCAATTAAGGGGAAATTCCATTTCCAAATCTATTGTGCGCTTTAGGGCTTGAGACTGTCTGGCCATTCGTTTCTCTTGGCCCAGCCTCAATCAATTCCTCTTGATTCAGCGCTATCACATTTGAATGTTTAACTGATGAACAAGTAGTTCATTTATACCCAGCAGCACTAATATGGTAGGGTTGTCTCTACATGTATATGGACAGTTTAATGATGTTGATGCTTCCCTAGACAGACAGCAGAATCAATGAGGGGAGGAAGTGATGTAACAGGCAAAGTTCATTGTCAGTGTTGGCATGAGGCTTTGCTCACTGAGTCACTGTTAGTGAACAGTGAACCGAAGCTAAAGGACAGAAGCCAGAAGATCCCTCAGGAATTGCTTAAATGCCATCAACTTTTCCCTCTGATACCAGACTATGGTCTTTCTTTTTTCATTCCGTCGGTCTTAAACTTTGAGAAAAACTCCATAACCTCTTTAGAAACGTATAAGGACAACCCATGAATATTTAACTTTAGACAGCTTAGTAAGTGCAAAAAGTAGCAGTAGAATCCTAAGCAAATCATGCAAATCATTAAACAATGGGTAGTCTGAGGGAACAGACTCAAGTGAGAGTTATCGGCTGATCACATTGTTGAATCTAAGATATATCAATATCATGGACAGTTATCGGTCGATCCCATTGAGGAATCTAAGATAGTTATCGATCACATTGCTAAACCCAGACGCAAAGACATTTGTGGACATCCCACCTCGTGGAGCAGCTTCTCCAGTTTATCCTGCAACTCCACAAAGTAGCGCGAGGTGACCAGGCCCGTGTGGGACTTGTCCAGACAGTCTCGGACCAGCTCCACCAGCTGGTGCTGGATGAAGCCCAGTACGCCGTCAGACAGTGGGAGGGTGCTTTCTGGGGAGCAGGCAGTGACGATATCCAGCAAGCGCTCCTCCATCTGCACTGTGGCCTAAAGACAACACACATTCACAAACACACACCGAAGCACTTGTTATGCAAGATCAGAGCGCATAAGCGTTCTGATTATTGCAAATACAAACAGACATTGCCTCCTGTACAAAAAGGGGGGAGAAGACAACATGACATACCTTAGGAAAACGTTCTTTGTAAACATGGTTCATCATGACGACCTCATTATCGAATGAACCCATTGTTCTTCCGGGGCTACAACAGAAAAGGACATGAAGCTGGTCAATTTCTATTATTCCAATCCAACCAAATGGACTGACAGAGCTCGGCCATTCTTATTGGGTGGGTGCAATCTTTTGAATAATGGCAAAAATGATCATCCCACAAAGATTTGTGGAAAAGTGATTGTGCACCATTTTGACAAAAAATGTAATATAATCCCTTCAAAACATCTAAATCAAAACTTTATTTTACTTCCAAGCTCATTTCCTGTTTTACTTTGCTACTTTAGATTTTTAAAAATAAATACTTTTTTTTTTTTACTCTTCAGTATTAGGTAAGACAACAGCTAAGATACTGTAAGTTATTGACCACATCTGTCTGGCCCATATATCCAACAAACAGGGCCTTAGTTTTACCCTTTTCCTGCTTAAATTCATTGTCCAAGAGTTAGGGGGACGGAGCAGAAACACACCCCATCAACAGACCCATTCTGGTTTTTTTTGCCATGAAAGAGGCCTCTGTTGCGGCAGATGGCAACCTGCCCACCACGCCCTGCAGCTGCTGCCCCCCCCCCCCCCGCCTAGCAGGTCCCCGCAGTGCTCTGCTAGCAAACCACCCACGCACGGCAACCCACGCCACGAGAACACAGGGAGCTGATGCCTGCCCAGGCTTAGGCAGGCACCACACTGCGGAGCATGGTACACAACGCCGCTCTCTTCTCTGCCTTAAGCCACACAGCAGCACCACGCACTGTGTCCTCCCGTCTGCATAGGGTATTTTGAAATACAGACGGTACGATTTTCAATACAATATTTGTTTGTTTTTTGTGTTTGGACAATCAGTTCCCTCCTTGATCAAGATCCCTGCTGCATCATTTTATTTAAAAAAAATATAAATGGGACTGCTGGCAATACCGTATACCTTGGTATGGGAAAGGGGATATATATTTAAGTGAATGGATTCAATCAAAATGTGCCTTCTGCATTTAACAGAACCCCTCTGAATCAGAGGTACGAGGGGGCTGCCTTAATCGACGTCCACGTCATCGGTGCCCGGGAAGCAGTTGTTGKKGGGGGGGGGGGGGGGGGSGGGGTTGACTGCCTTGCTGGCTTAGGGATTCGAACCAGTGACTTTTCGGTTACTGGCCCAACGCTCTTAACCGCTAGGCTACCTGCTGCCTACCGCCCAACCCCAGTAGTGAGCTTAGCCAGAGGTCAACTTGAGGCGTGCTGAATATCGGCAAATGCAAAATACTTTGCTTTACTTTGAATACAGGAATGACCACATTTGGGCTGAACACCCTTTGTCAATACTGGCAGCAGGGTTGGATTGCACAAAGCAGGATTGCTGGCTGGCTCCACTGTAAACACTCCACTGACTCAAGTTTAGTCCACACCTAGGCTCTCTCTTGTTTTGGAAGTACCAATTTGCATGTAGTAACTTCCAATGTCTGACAATAAAACTCCACAAAAACGAACGTATGGTGATGCATTAAATCTAATTTGGATGATATAGCACTTTATTATTATTTTTCAAGGACGGCTCATTACAGTTCAGGCGAGGGGTAACTGCCGGCTACCTGAGGCTGTGGGAGCGAGGGCGCATGAACGGTGAGGGTCGCACTTCCTCGTCGGCCACATTCTCCGAGCTGCGGAAGTGCTTGAACAGGAAGTGGAGTTGGTCTTGAGTGGGCTGGTAGGGCAGCTGGTGCAGGCGCTCCTGGGAGGAGGAGGAGGACTGGAGAAAAATAAGTACAGGGATGTGTTACATATTGTTCAAGGGTTCCATTGGTCTAGGTAAATGCCCACTCAAAAAAATCAACACAATATCCCACTGACATATGTAAGAGAACTGTGTTTGACATTATATTTTAAAATTCAAAAGCCAACACTTTATCCTGAAAGATGGAGGATTGGTATCGTATTTAGGACAAGAGAACGGTTATTTTTTCTTGCGGCTATTGAGGCTGAGCACATTCTTTTTGTTAATATTTTTATTCGATGAAAAGCACACACTGGCGACTTCTGGCAATCTGTCCAATTTTTCGCCCCATGAGTCCTGAATAGCAGTGATGTCCCTTTTCTGCCTGCACATAAAGAGGTCACGGAGGACCACTGACAGGCCTATTGTCCCAGTCTGACCTCGCCGCATGTGCCAAGTTTTACCTCATTAAACTCCCTAACAATGGAGGAACACAAGGCCTATTCTCATCTCATCATCTTTCTCCTACAGAATGGAGACCTTAAATTTTTCACATTGTCTCATATCGTTCTCCTACTCTGTACTTTAGTTTATTAATTAGACCATTTTTTAAAAACGAGCACACAACTTGAAAAAGCCATACATACATATGAGTAAAATCATGGAGGATAACACAAAGTCTGGGACTTATTTCCATTGTGGTCCTCTTGAGACAAGATGGCTAGACAGTGTCACGCAGGACATTTAGAGGGGAAAAGGAACCAAGTTAGTCTGTCAGAAACATGGACGCTGGTGGATTTGTGAGCAGAGGAGTTTGTATTTAGGGTTTGTTGAGACATATGAAGAGCATAGTCCTAATCTCTCATCAGTCGCAATAGAGCAGTGGTCCTACCCTTCCTCGGTGGAGGACACTCCACTGCTATAGAGCCCCCACACTTTCTTTCTCTCTTATAGAATACTTACACAACTGAAACTTATTCTGATGATTATGTTAATGCATAACTACTAACAATATTCACAGGGTAAGAAAAATATAAGATGAGGGCATTTGAGTGCGAACCACTAAGACACCAGACCATTGATAACGCTCTTCGAAAGCATCAAATCATATTACGAGCACAAATACAGAACATTAGCCCATCACGTCACACTTAATACATGCATGTCCTATGGACATTATCCACTGCAGGCTAGGAGTCAAACATGATGGCTCATTCAGACAGATGATGATTCCAGTCAGGATTTGTCGTGTCTGGTCACATGGTCAGTGTACATACATTGTCTCTGTCCGCCTCAGATGTATACCGTATATTATCCTATTCATATCTTGTTTAATGGTATATGTGGTGTTGTGAAACTCCAGTTTCATATGGCCCCTGTGGGGTTTAGAGACTTACAGAGACGGTAGAGCTGGGGGGATTGGTTCCATAGCCGGAAGAGGGGAGGGACGCCAGCGACCATCTTCTGCCTTCCGTTCTGGTGAAAAACGGACACACGCATTGTTATGTAACCTTGTATATTTACATATCATATCCCAAACTCCCTTATAACACGTGATGTCGTCCCCGCACTACAACGCTTTGCTGTGTCTTGTTATTACTTTGTTGTTCATGTAATATACATTGAGGGATTATGTTATGTGTAATCAATATGCACGTGTCACAGTGTATCTGGGCTGATGAAATAAAAGGGGATTTTATATTTTGGTTTGAGGAAATGTGGTTATCAATTTAAAGCTGGGCATGAGAAAAGCATGAAGGACAATATGATAAGCGAAAGAAGTACCTGTCTGTGCGAGCCATGTGGCTGAGGTCACGGCAGCAGGAGAAGCAGGAGAGATGGTGAACATGTTGAACTGTTACATCTCTACAGTCTCATGCTTAGACCAAACATGACTGTGATAGTGAGCCACTGACCTGTGACATTTCATTTGACATATGAAGTCTGACAATTGGCTTATGTGTCAGTCTTAATTTGTCTAGCCCAACACCAATTTAAAGAGCAAAGAAATGTGCATAGCACTTTTGTTGTTTCTACTGTAATCACCAGGGATATGGGTCACTGACATTAGAAGGGGCTCTAGTCCAGTGTAGTTATTTTTCAGCCCATTTCCAGAGACATTGTATAAAACCATGTCTTTTCCTATCACGTCTGGGTTAAGAAAAATCAAATTCTCTAGATTTGCATAACCAATAATGTGATGTGCCTTTATTCTAAATCAGAGATGGCTGTTAACATCAGGAATCTAAGTGTTTACAGGTTGCACTGGAAAAGACAGGGTCGTGAATAAATGGATGTTGAGTAACTGCGAGCACACTGCTGGCCAAATGTGGTTTTGAAGAGGATCAGATGAAAGCCTACTTAAAGCAAATCGCTCCAGCTTAAAGGATTGAGCAGTTCTTGGTTGAACGTTACGACAACCGCTATCAAACGCATTGTAAAGACATCAACACACTTCAATCAACAGTCATAGACTTTATATTTATACATCTTTGCACACACACACGAGCACRTATTCATGGATGACAAGGGAAGCCAGGATTCCCCAAGAAATGTACCAAGAAAAAAATTACATTAAATTATGTATTTTCATCTCTCAGTGTTTCATAATTTTCCTTTAATTCGCACGAGGCTGAATGTATCTCACAGGACTAAGTATACAAGCAAGCGAAAAAGTGCCCTTTTCTCTCTTTGTGTAGGCCATTTATCTGATACTGTCTGGTCAAAAAGAGTATGACATTGTTGCCGCCCTAGGCTTTGAATGCAAGCATTTGGCCTCCCTTGAAAAAAAGCATAAAATAATAGCCAATCAGCATTGAGCTAAACTGAGTGAGTTTACCTGTGAATGGTCCTGGTGCACCAAAAGAATGTGTTGAGGGACGCCAGTCTGGATTTGACTTCACTCCAACCACATCACATCGAGAGCAATACTGACAGAATTACTTGAATTCTTGCATTTCTTTGTTTTGTTGTCCTCCGGTGGCTAGCTATCCAGCTAAAATTGTCCCTTTCCTAAATTAGCAATGGTTGGCGATAAGATTTTGGACTTGTAGTTTTACTTAATTCTCCATACTGGCCAATGATTATAAAGGCGATTCTGAGCCAACCATAAATTCATACATTGTGCCCCTGGCCTGAGAGGATGGAAGTGCAATATGCACAGTAGCTAGATGTAGAAGGCTAATGTTAACTACAGTGGTGTAAAGTATTTAAGTAAAAAATACTTTAAAGTACTACTTAAGTCGTTTTTTTCAGTATCTGTACTTGACTATTTATATTTTTGACAACTTTTACTTCACTACATTCCTAAAGAAAATAATGTAATTTTTAATCCATACTTTTTCCCCCTCACACCTAAAAGTACTCGTTACATTTCAAATGCTAAGCAGGACAGGAAAATGGTCTGATTCACACACTTATCAAGAGAACATCCCTGGTCATCCCTACTGCCTCTGATCTGACGGACTCACTAAACACAAATGCTTCGTTCGTAAATAATATGAGTGTTGGTGTGCCCCTGGCTATCTGTAAATGAATAAAAAACAAGAACATTGTGCTGTCTGGTTTGCTTAATAAGGAATTTGCAATGATTTATACTTTTGTTTTTGATACTTAAGTACATTTTATCAATTACATTTACATTTAATACTTAAGTATATTTATAACCAAATACTTTTAGACTTCTACTCAAGTAGTATTTTACTGGCTGACTTTCACTTGAGTCATTTTCTACTAAGGTATCTTTACTTTTACTCAAGTATAACAATTGAGTACTTTTCCACCACTGGTTAACTAGCTAAAGTTGACCATGAAAGGAAGTTAGGCTAGCGAGCAAGCATTTTAGCCAGGTAGCCTAGGACAACAAAAAAATAAAAGCATGTACTGTATGACAGAGTCATAGAATGTTTTGTCAACATGAAAGAGAGGAGGATGGCATTGGTGTTTCTCTACAAGTAGGGTGAGTATATATATATATATCATGGTCGTATATATATCATATATATCATATGAATCAACAAGTTATAGAGCAAAAGTAATTATCACAACAAATACAGCCAAACGTTTGTACACAACTACTCATTCAAGGGTTTTTCTTTATTTTTTACTCTTTTCTACTTTGTAGACATCAAAACTATGAAATAACACATATGGAATCATTTAGTAACCAAAAGAGTGTTAAACAAATCTAAATATATTTTATATTTGAGATTCTTCAAAGTAGACACCATTTGCCTTGATGACAGCTTTGAACACTCTTGGCATTCTCTCAACCAGCTTCATGAGGTAGTCACCTGGAATGCATTTCAATTAACAGGTGTGCCTTGTTAAAAGTTAATGTATTTGAGCCAATCAATTGTGTTGTGACAAGGTAGGCGTGGTATACACAAGATAGCCCTATTTGGTAAAAGACCAAGTCCATAATATGGCAAGAACAGGTCAAATAAGCGATGAGAAACGGCAGTCCATCATTATTTTAAGACATGAAGGTCAATGCGGAAAATTTCAAGAACTTTGAACGTTTCGTCAAGTGCAGTTGCAAAAACCATCAAGCGCTGTGATGAAACTGGCTCTCATGTGTTTATTCATGGACCGCCACAGGAAAGGAAGACCCAGAGTTACCTCTGCTGCAGAGGATAATTTCATTAGAGTTACCAGCCTYAGCAATTGCAGCCTAAATAAATGCTTCAGAGTTCAAGTAACAGACACATCTCAACATCAACTATTCAGAGGAGACTGCGTGAATCAGGCCTTCATGGTTGAATTGCTGCAAAGAAACCACTAATAAAGAACACCAATACGAAGAAGAGATTTGCTTGGGCCAAGAAACGCAAGCAATGGACATTAGGCCGCTGAAAATCTGTCCTTTGGTCCGAGTCCAAATTTACGATTTTTGCTTTCAACCGCTGTGTCTTTGTGAGACGCAGAGTAAGTGAACGGATGAGCTCCGCATGTGTGGTTCCCACCGTGAAGCATGGAGGAGGAGGTGTGATGGTGCTTTTCTGGTGACACTCTCAGTGATTTGTTGAGAATTCAAGGCACACTTAACCAGCATGGCTACCAAGGCATTCTGCAGCGATACGCCATCCTATCTGGTTTGTGGTTAGTGGGACTATCATTTGTTTTTGAACAGGACAATGACCCAAAACACACCTCCAGGCTATGTAATGGCTATTTGACCAAGGAGAGTGATGGAGTGCTCCATCAGATGACCTGGCCTCCACAATCACCCAAACTCAACCCAAATGAGATGGTTTGGGATGAGTTGAACCACAAAGTGAAGGAGAAGCAGCTAATAAGTGCTCAGCATATGTGGGAACTCCTTCAAGACTGTTGGAAAAGCATTCCTCATGAAGCTGGTTGAGAGAATGCCTAGAGTGTGCAAAGCTGTCATCAAGGCACGGGATGGCTACATTGATGAATCTAAAATATATTTTGATTTGTTTAACACTTTTGGTTACTACATGATTCCATGTGTTATGTCATAGTTTTGATGTCTTCACTATTATTCTACAATGTAGAAAATAGTAAAAATAAAGAAAAACCCTTGAATGAGTAGGTGTGTCCAAACTTTTGACTGGTACTGTATCTTGTAATATGGCTTTTTTCCCCTGGATTGGCTTCCCCAGTGATTTTACCCACACACCGCTACTGCACACACACAGCTACATCAATGTGTACTACTGTATAGACCCACACTGGACCGGAAAGCCYCTTGCTGTGAGGTTAGCAGATTGGTTGAAAACGGTTAAAACGCTACTATCCAGAGTGACTTAAAGTTAATGCATTCATCTTAAGGTTGCTAGGAGAAAAAAAAACATCACAATCATAGTAAGTAAAATGTTCCTCAATAAAGCATCTATCAACAAAGTTAGTGCTAGTAAGAAAAGACAAGCGTGAGTGTTAGTGTTGTGCAGTATACCCCCCTAACGTTAGGGGGAAGCTTGTTCCACCATTTGGGTGCCAGGACAGAGAAGAGCATTGAGTGTAACATCATTGCTAAACCCACATTAAAATGGCAAGAGGGACGCGAGCAAGCAAACGCTGAAGGGGAGGAATTAGAGGAGCCGACTGTTTCTCGACCTCTTGTGCGTGCAACGACACTGGTCGCTCCATCAATAACGAAACGCTTTTCTGTGTTTGATTAACGTAAATGTTTTTCAAGGAATGAGGACCAGGTGCAAGAGTGGTGGAGAAAAACTGGTCTACTAGAGTAAGTATGATCTGAAGGTAGAGGAAAATGGCCCTTAGAATTTGTACAAACCCACACAAATAAACATCCAGAGCTTAAGTGTAGCAGGGTCCCAAAATACCTGCGAGCGAATGGGAAGTTGAGGGAGGCACAGGTGGATACATTCCGGGGGCTGTCTAGGGGACTGCCTGCAGCTGAAAAAACAAGGGATGATTACCATCATTACATTAAATTGGATAACAAGAATAAGTCATTCAAGCTTTGTAGAAAAACCATTTTTTCAAATATTTTGAATAACGATGAAGCAACCTCTATGGAGGGAGGCACGTCTCAGCTACTGCAAGTAGCTAGACTAAATAAAATCTCAAATAGGTCTGGTGTAGGGTGCCAAACAAAGCAGCAGTTACCATCAAAGGGCATTAATCGAGAGGAGTCTATGCGCCGTTGTAAAGTAGAATTTAGTTTGTCTTAGACGGTGACTGGATTGTTTTGTACTCAAGACACAAAAGTTCATTAACATGCGAGCGGTTTGATAACAATTAAGCAACTGTAAACCAAATGAATGTTTAATTGTGCCACCTAATAAGATAAGCCTCAACATAATTGAACTTGAAAGAGAGTGTCTGCACATCTCTGACATGTAGGCCCTAGTACAGAAATCTATTCATAGGGTGCACCTGCTTGACAACTAGGAGTGATATACACTCCCATTGATTCAAATGCTGAGAGGAACACAAAAAACAACCACTTATTGAAGAGACTTCAGAATTTTCTCCTGCCCAATAACATTTATTTATCTTCCTTCCTTTCCACAATCAGCACAGCATAAATCTACAAAAACTTTGAGGCCCAAACAGACAGTGTGACAAATCGAAAATATTTATATTTGCAGTAAAGGGGTTGTTTTTTCTGCTATGTCGTAGTAGTACAGCTAACTCTGAAACATTCAAATGTGTCAATGGGAGGGCATAGGTCTACCTAGTGTAGTGCAGGCCACAAAAAATAATACGTTGGAGACAAACTTCTGTTCCTGTGATGGTTTATATGCTTCTTACCGGTGTGGACGGAGAGTGGGGAGAGAGGGCGTGACAGAGTGGGAGACGGTGTCCCCACGCCAAGACTCTTCCTGTTGCTGCTCCGGCAACTGTGAAACACAAACAGGAACAGAGATGTCAGTCACCAACTACAACAAAACACTTAAGTCAACCATCTTGCAGTGCTTAAAAAACACAAGTTACTTACGCTTTGTAAATAACAATGGGAATAGTTCAACACACTTTGAGAAAATAAACTTTGACATATGATTAGAGCAACCTTCAGGCTAACACTGCCAAACCAGGCTGCAACAACTGAGGATTTGTAGCCCAAATCCAGAAGTCATGAACTACTAGCAGGCTAGACAACCTACACAGAAGGGAAGAGTAGCACTGAGAGAAAAATATTTTATGGAAAAAAGGAGGACAGTAGCGTCCACGCACATTCTGTCCAGTCTTCAGTACCTGCAGAGAGCCTTACAGACTACTATTACAGATTGCAATAGGACTAGAGGCACACACCTATTCCTTCGACTGAAACAAACCAGAGGCCAAAGAGCATTTACCCTCAACCAATATCACAACACCTAAATAATTGATGTGACCTACTCAAGGCCTTCATCCATCCATCTATTGTAGTCAGTCTACCATTCTCACAGTCACTGCCATTCTACACCCTGCCATTAAGAAGTATATCAAAGCAGCTCTGCCCCATCAAACAGTGTTGGCATCGTGTTGTTGTTGACCTGCTGTGCCCGGAAACCTATGATGACTAGAGACTGACACTTGTGGGAATTAATTACAGGGCTGGAACACAACAGGACAGATTAATAACACGTTTGTCAAACATGACAAAAAAGTGATACCATAAAAAGGTATTTAAGCACTACAAATATACCAGTCTATGAAAAGAGTGGAAAAAAAGATAATCAAAAACAGGTTTGTTTCTATTCTGAAAGTGGCAAAGATGCACTGCTTTTAAAGCATGTAACTGGCTATGAAAGGCAGCAACAAATAGTACTTGCCATAAGCAACAGGACAGGTCATTGTAAAAAACAAAAAGGGGTGCTTGAGTATTTAATAGGTGTAGGGACAGTCGCCTAGGTCCTATGATGATCTTCAAAACTTCAATATAACCAAAAGCAACAAAATTGAAAATGGCTTTTGTTAACTGTGAAGCAACAAAATATGAGGGGGGAAACATGCATTTCACTTTGAGTATTGGCCTTGTGTATCAACAGGAGAGACAGACACAGTTTATTATAAAGACTAGAAGGAGGAGTCAAGTGAATCATCTCCTCGATTTGAACAGAAGGGGCCCAATAAGGGTCAATATAAAGGACATAATATGGTCACATGGTGACCAATAAGGAGTGATACTAGATCTAGGATGGTTTGCACAGCATTGAACAACACAAAATGCCACGTGAAACAAGAATATGCTTATTCTGATTAGTATCATTGTTTTGAATCTCACAGACAGTAGGCGTAGTTAGATTTTTTTTTTTTWWTTWWTTTAAATAACAATTTTGTTCCCTTCTCGTTATAACAAACCTTAGACTTAAAACACCTTTCCATAACTGTACTGTAGAAAACTATAAATATTCACAATCAGCACATTCACTATGCACTGACCACGTTAACCTAGCTGCACCCTCTGAAACAAAAACAATTGGGATAAGACAGCGTACGACAACAATATGAATATATGAACAATAACAAAATGAATGAGCCAATGACGCGTCAACATCAACTATTTTTTCAGTTACAATGTAACAAGAAAAGTTGTATTACATTGTTTCCGAAAGTGTGCAATGGACACAATGCAACAAAGTTGCGGTCAATGTGTCYATCTGGGATGTACATCTGCACCATAGACGTGTTCTTTCAGAGACTTGTTTGAGAACGCCAGGTCAACACAAGAAAAAAGCCTAAAAAATAACAATACAAACACATTAAAATGTCAATAATTTGTTTCCGTTGAGCTTGGCTAAATAGCTAATATCAACCTACCTTTTTGATCGTTTTAGCATCGCTCCTGATCCAAAACAAGTTGCATTTTGTATTGGCACTGCGGTCCAGCAACTTGGATCCGACATAGTGGATGTTGTTTAGAACGAAAATAACGCTAATTCCAATCCAAAAGAACAGAGATTTCTAAACGGTAGATACAGGACCCCGGGTAGACCCTTCATCGCTGTGGAAGTCTTTTGTGTTGGAATAGTTAGCTAGTTAAATAGACAAACAACCTCATTCAACTAACTGCTTCATGATTGATGAAGTCAGCTTTCGGTTCCAACGTCGCTTTATTTTGTCTCATATCCAAGCACCTACATCTGTTGGTTAATTGTCCCTAGTTAATGAACATGGGCTCCTAACTCTCTCTTCTGCCAGTACTACATCGTTGAATGATGTGGCCTACCATTCCCACACATTAGACTTCTACGACGCTGAAAACGGATTGTTGCGACGATGAGGTAGGTAATCGATGTAAAAGGGATATACCATAGTCGTTCATGCGAAGGGGGGAAGGGGATAACCTCTTGAAAGCCCCCATTGGCCGTTATGCTACCAAAAGTGGTTCATGCCCATTTCTTCTTCTTCTTCTTCTCTGGTATATTGGCAATCACACAATGTAATGTGCATCCTGCCACCTTTATTTTTATTTAATTTTATTTCACCTTTATTTAACCAGGTAAGCTAGTTGAGAACAAGTTCTCATTTACAACTGYGACCTGGCCAAGATAAAGCAAAGCAGTGCGACAGAAACAACAACACAGAGTTACACATGGAATAAACAAGTGTACAGTCAATAACACAATAGAGAAAAAAGAAAGTCTATATACAGTGTATGCAAATGGCATGAGGAGGTAAGGCAATAAATAGGCCATAGTAACAAAGTAATTACAATTTAGCAGATTAACACTGGAGTGATAGATGAGCAGATGATGATGTGTAAGTAGTGATACGGGTGTGCAAAAGAGCAGCAAAGTAAATAAAAACGATATGGGGGATGAGGTAGGTAGATTGGGTGGGCTATTTACAGATGGACTATGTACAGCTGCAGCGATCGGTTAGCTGCTCAGATAGCTGATGTTTAAAGTTAGTGAGGGAAATGTAAGTCTCCAGCTTCAGCGATTTTTGCAATTCGTTCCAGTCACTGGCAGCAGAGAACTGGAAGGAAAGGCAGCCAAAGGAGGTGTTGGCTTTGGGGATGACCAGTGAGATATACCTGCTGGAGCGCATGCTACGGGTGGGTGTTGTTATCGTGACCAGTGAGCTGAGATAAGGCGAAGCTTTACCTAGCATAGACTTATAGATGACCTGGAGCCAGTGGGTCTGGCGACGAATATGTAGCGAGGGCCAGTCGACTAGAGCATACAGGTCGTAGTGGTGGGTGGTATAAGGCGCTTTGGTAACAAAACGGATGGCACTGTGATAGACTACAACCTACTATGCAGGATGTAAACAGCATTCCCCAAAAAACTGAACAAAATACCCCAAAAATTATGAAATAAACTATATCAAACAATTTTTCTGTTAAAAAAAAAACATATCTGATTCCTACACAGGCTCAAGGGGAACCTGGGAGGGTGGGTCTTCCGACGCCAGTACCATTTAAAAGTCTTCAGACGTGAAATCCTTAAGTCCCAAAAATGTTCTGCCGCAGCCATAATAATGTCCGGTTCCTTAGACTTCTTTGAGACTTGTGCTGTACAGTTTATAACTATGGCAATGAACGCAACAAAATCCACCTTTTTAAGACACAGGGTATATTTTGCCTGGCAACAAACATTTACTACAAGCTGTGGTGTATCCACTACCATATCTTCACTAACATCACTTGTTTTCTCAATTATTTTAATCGCCTCTGCATAGGAGATCCGATTGACCACTCTAACTTTTGCCACCTCAATCTCCTTCACCCTTACCGGGCACTCCAGGAACTCAGGATCATGATCCCCACCACAATTGCAACACCGTCATCCTTCTGCACACTGTTCTTCAGTATACTCTGTTTGTCTGCACACACTTGAAACATGGCCAAATCCTTTACAATTCTTACACTGCAGTGGTTTGGGGACGAAAGCTCTTACAGCGTATATTACATAACCAAGCTTCACATGCATAGGTATTTGCTCTTCATCAAAAAACAACAGGACCGACAGGATTTCAAAGTAATCAAAATGAAATATAAATAAATTCATATATAAAATTCATAAACAGCCTAATTAAATACCACATACTCAACATGAAATTAAATAAATAAATGCAAATAAATACAAATGTATTGCATCAAATGGATGAATAATTCAATTCAATAACACTTGAATAAAAAAACATCTATGAGGTAGGCATAGGCCTATAAGGTTAGGCTAAAACCAATTTGAGACTGTTCCTCTGACATAGGCTTCTTTAATCCATTACATTTAAAACCAATTGCTGCTTCCATTCTTGTGTTGAGCATTAAAACATAAGGATCTCATATTTATTTTAATTCAAGACGAAAATCAGTTTTGCAAGGAACTGGGAGATCATCAACATAGGATAAACCTTTTTAGTGTAATGAGTTTTCATTATAAATGTCATGTTAATATAAATTGTCAGTACTTTTTACATTACATTTTAGTCATTTAGCAGTTGCTCTAATCCAGAGCGAATTACAGTTAGTGCATTCATTTTAAACTAGGTGGGACAAACACATCTGTCCTCAATAAAGTACCTATCAGCAAAGGCAGTGCTAGTAGAGGGGAGGGTGGGAGTAAAGAGTGACTGTTAGTTTACGGGAAAAAAACTATCAGAGTGCTATTGACTGACACAACTAACATCTGGGTGTGGCTCTGGTGTCAAGTGTTTTATGTCATTAGGATTTGTTTCACAAGTCTTAACCAGCCACAATGGTGACAGGGTCCTCCTAGAGATCAGACTCTTTTAAAACAATGCCATGTGTTTTGAGGTAAGCCTAATGCCCTGTATGTCGACCATGTGTATTACATTGTGACTACATTCTATGGGAGTTTTTTTGTTCTGCAGATTTGTGTCTTTGTGAATTCTTATTGTAAAAAGAAATGCCTGTGCCACATCTCTTTGTAAGTTCCCAATCATACAAATCATGCCATAATTGTATTTTGTTTTTTTAATACCCTCACAGTTTGTGTACTGTAAGGGATACAATGAAAAAACTTAAATATTCACAAATTAATGATTTAGGTATGATAATACATCTAAGAGGCAGATTAATTAACCATGGGAGATACTTAATTCATTATCTTATTGTTGAAGCCTAGTGAAGTGTATCTTGTGATGAGGTAAGTGCTGAAGTCTCTGTGCTAATACAAAAGGCCAGCCTCTCAAATCAAGTGATAAATGAACACACTTGTACATCTGAGAGGGACTCAACTGTGTGGCATGATACATACATTTGTTCAACAGACCTTTGACAAACAGGTAACATTTGCTAAGTACTCCAAGGGGAAAATTATCTAAAGTGATGCAGTTAAATTAATAAATGCAGTTAAATTCAGAAGTAGACTGCAAAATAACAAACATACAATATGAACACCTGCTCTACATTATGAACACCTGCTCTACATTATGAACACCTGCTCTACATTATGAACACCTGCTCTACATTATGAACACCTGCTCTTTCCATGACATAGACTGACCTGGTGAATCCATGTGAAAGCTATGATCCTTTATTAATGTCACATGTTAAATCCACTTAAAATCAGTGTAGATGAAGGGGAGAAGACAGGTTAAAGAAGGATTGTTAAGCCTTGAGACAATTGCGACATGGATTGTGTATGTGTGCCATTCAGAGGGCAAATGGGAAGACAAAATATTTAAGTGCCTTTGAACGGGGTATGGTAGAAGATACCAGGCACACCAATTTGTGTCAAGAACTGCACAACTGCTGTATTTTTCACGCTCAACAGTTTCCCGTGTGTATCAAGAATGGTTCACCACCCAAAAGACATCCAGCCAACTTGACACAACTGTGGGAAGCATTGGAGTCAACATGGGCCAGCATCCCTGTGGAACGCTTTCAACACCTTCTAGAGTCTATACTCTGATGAATTGAGGATGTTCTGAGGGCAAGGGGGGGTGCAACTCAATATTGGGAAGGTGTTCTTAATGTTTTTTACACTCAGTGTATATTGCATGCAAGTGTAAGAGGATGCTTTTCTCCTTTCTTGACCCTAGCTCTATAGAAGAGCTTCAGGCTACTGTTTCGAGGTTGAAATGTTATCCTTGTTCTGGGTGCCAAGATAATGGTGGGCGTCTAGCCGATATGGTTATTTTCCTGGAGATGACAAGCGACTTTATAGTGCTAGGATCTATTCTGCACAGGAGCAACTATGCAATCCGAGATTATGAAGCAGGACCAGAGATTCGATTTTTTATAAGATTACAGGTAAGGGAGAGTGGTGTATATTGAGGCAAAGAGTTAGTTGAGACACCGCTTGTTCCTAGGAAACCATACACAAAATTAATAATGTGACCAAATACTTAGGAAGAGCTCATCATTTTATGGAGCCTGTGAAGGAAGAAACCACATAGTGGTAAGCAAGTTAGAACCAAAAAACAGATTTTCACAAAGTCAAATGAATTTGTGTTATAGGTTTCATGATGCTTGTATTTAAACCAAAGTAGATTGTTTATACATCAGTTGAGGTATCTATAAGCTACAGTTGAAGTCGGAAGTTTACATACACCTTAGCCAAATACATTTAAACTCAGTTTTTCACAATTCCCGACATTTAATCATAGTAAAAATTCCCTGTCTTAGGTCAGTTAGGATCACCAGTTTATTTTAAGAATGTGAAATGTCAGAATGATAGTAGAGAGAATGATTTATTTCAGCTTTTATTTCTTTCAACACATCCCCAGTGGGTCAGAAGTTTACATACACTCAATTAGTATTTGGTAGCATTGCCTTTAAATTGTTTAACTTGGGTCAAATGTTTAGGGTAGCCTTCCACAAGCTTCCCACAAAAAGCCCTGACCTCATCCTATAGATAGTTTGTGGGCAGAACTGAAAAAGCGTGTGCGAGCAAGGAGGCCTACAAACCTGACTCGGTTATACCAGCTCTGTCAGGAGGAATGGGCCAAAATTCTGAATGTAGGCATACATTTAAGTTATACAATATACCACACCCCCAATCCATGAATTAAACTTTGACCTACTGTACAAGCACCATCAACCACTCAACTTACCCTGTCCCTATGCTCAATTTAGCCCATACTTGGGGTAACTTGTGCCAAGAGACCACTTTTTTTGGACAAGCTATGGTTTTCAAAACTGTTATGTTTACATTAATTCTGATAATTTCCAGGGATACACAACATGCTGAAATATATGTAGATCTCTTTGTTAGAATGAAAACTATATTTCCCTTGATGTAGTGATGCTGAATGTAAAACTGGCTCAACGTACCCCACTCTCCTCTACATTAAGTGTCAATCATATTAACTAAAAGTAGAGTTTGGAATTCCTAACTTGAGGCCAGTAGGGAGGGATGATAAGAGATGTCCTGTGATATTTTGGCTGCCTTTATGATATGGTGCATGGTGGGAGGTCAAAATACTTTAAAAGTTGGAACAAGGCCTTGATAAAACTTTAATTGAGTTAAGGGTAAGGAATGGGTGGTGTAGAGATTTCAGGATAGTATAGAGAAACAAATTGATGCACAACACTGTAAAATAGTAGAATCTTAGATGGTGATCAAATAAATAATGTAATTTAAACAAAAATTAAGTTAATCTGTAATCTTAAAATATCAACAGTTCCTCTGTTAACAGAACAACATTCTTGGTCGTTTTGCCAAATTAACAAGATACAGATRTGATCTATCGCTATATATTACAATAACCTGGTGCTCGCTACATAGCATGCTGGATGCTGCTTCTGTTTGTCAAATCAGTTTTATTTCCTCTGCAGCGCACCATTGGGGGTTGCCAGGCAACCCACATAGGCTGGAAAGACAACTAATAGATGTTTTGTTTTTTCCACCATAAACACAGACAATGACTTACAATAGTTAGTTGCAGCTGCATTTTGCACATTGCAACATTTTATCCAAAAGATTTGGATAAAATGAGAGTGAAACATTTTGTGCTTTTATCAGTCAAATGAAATAAGCAAAAATACTTTCTGTACAGGTACGTCTGCTTTAAAGCACTATCTTCATAATTACATTTTAGCTAGTCATTTAGCAGACACTCTTACCCAGCGCGACTTACAGGAGAAATTAGGGTTAAGTGCCTTGCTCAAGGGCACATCAACATATTTTTCACCTATTCGGCTCAGGATTCGAACCAGCACACTTTCAGTTACTAGCCGAACACTCTTCTTAACTGCTAGGCTACCTGCCGCCCATGTTCTTCACAGGAGCTGTTCTCAAGCCACTTGTGTGGCTGTGTGCTGTATGTGGGCAGTCATTCTTACCTCCAGGGATGTAGGGTTTGTAAGGGGCTGCAGGGGCTGCATGGGCTCAGTAGAGTTGGGCTTTGGCAAGTGGGTGACAAACTGTAAGACAAGACACAGTCACATGGATCAGTGTGTTGACTCAGCATGGTCGCTGTTGCCAACCAGTGTCTGGGTATCAGCTGACTACACCCCAACGTCTCACTTTCATTGGCTGACACTAATAGTTCYGTGATAGACACTCAACAACTGTTTGCAAATGGAGGGGCATTACCCAACTCCGCAGCCGCTGTTTTGGAATACTTTTTCCAGACAGTACCTGATTGTATGATAGTCTGTCATCGGATAGATACTTCAATGTTTACATTTTAGTCATTAAGCAGACACTCTTACAGTAGTGAGTGTGTACATTGTTGTACTTGTCCCCCATGGGAATCAAACCCACAACCCTGGTGCCATGCTCCACCAACTGAGCCACACAGGACACCAGATCAATGTCCAGGGCATGTTACAGCATGATTTTTGTCACATGCTGTTTTCAGTCAAAGCAGAAGTTAAATGAAAAGAACTCTCAGACCACTTATTGATTACTTTGGCCTGGTTTCCACATTGATAAGGTTCTTGTCCAAGTCTGTCACTGTAACACTGGTGGTCTGATAGGTCTAGCCGTCTCTTTGTCCCAATGGAGACACCAGAATTAGAGATTTACACATACCAGTACACCAGAGGAGGCTGGTAGGAGGCGCTATAGGAGGATGGGCTCATTGTAATGGCTTGAATGCAATTGTTTGATGTGTTTGATACCATTACATTCTTCCATTACAGACATTACAATGAGCCCAGCCTCATATAGCTCCTCCCACCAAACTCCACTGCAGTATACAGTTTTATGTTTTGAACATACTATTAGGTCATGCTGTCTGTCCTCTGTATTCTATAGGAAGATTCATACAGTCAGGTCCATAATAATAATTAAGATTAGCAAAAAAGACTGCATAAAATAAACAATACAAATACTGAGCTATATTGCATGCCAACATTATTTATGCTAATACAATTGCTCAGAGAAAGAGATTTTGTAATAAAAAAACTCCAAAAGATAGGGGTCAATTATTGGCACCCCAGTTTTCAGTACTCCAGCACCCTACCCTTGTGAGGATAACGACACTGAGCCTTTTTCTAAAGTGTTTTATGAGATTGGAGAACATGTTGGGAGGGATCTTAGACCATTCCTCCATACATAACCTTTTCAGATCCGTAATATCCTTTGTCTGCTCTTATGGACTGCCCTCTTCAATTCAAACCACAGCTTTTCATTGGGGTTCAAGTCCGGAGACTTCGATGGCCATTGGAGGAATGGTCTAAGATCCCTCCCAACATGTTCTCCAATCTCATAAAACACTTTAGAAAAAGGCTCAGTGTCGTTATCCTCACAAGGGTAGGGTGTTAAAAGTATCGAAAACAGCAACAGGGCCAACAGCAACAGGGCCAACAGTAACAGGGCCAACAGCAACAGGGCCAACAGTAACAGGGCCAGCAGCAACAGGGCCAGCAGCAACAGGGCCAACAGTAACAGGGCCAGCAGTAACAGGGCCAACAGTAACAGTAACAATCAGTTTGACCCCAATCTTTTTAAAATCTTTTTTTATTACTTGTTAAACAAAATATATTTCTCAGAGCAAATATATTGGTATAAAATAATATAATTTCAAATTTTTTGGAGCATACAATATAGTCTTGTTTGCTAATCTTTTTAAGGGTGGCAATAATAATGGACCTGACTGTATACTACCCAAATACATCCGCCATCGTCAAAATATGCCTGTTCACCTATAATGATGTAGCAGGCCGGCATTCAGAAGTTGCTGACCCAGCTAGAAGGCTGGCTACTGTATATTAATTTTCATGTACAGATCTCTGCTTTGCTATCACGACTGCACACTGTTGATATGGTTTCAGTGCTGTTGCAGCAGAGGGCTGTTCAGAAACCAGTGCAGAACATACCACTGGCTACTGCAGCAGCGAGATGAGCATGTTGTCATAGTAATAAAGAGAGATGGTTGGAAAACAAGCCTCTGCACAAAGACATAAGGTCATAATTAGCTATCCCTCACACCTCCTTATATCCTCAACAATTCAGTTGATTTTCTTCTCACCACTCCAACCCATCTACAATGCTCTGAATCACGATGGTCCCACATTGAATTGCAGCTCTCCACCCACTTCATTAGAGTGTGAGGTGTTATGTTAACATCTGGTAGAGGTACAGTTGAAGTCGGAAGTTTACATACACTTCAGTTGAAGTTATTAAAACTCATTTTTCAACAACTCCACAAATTTCTTGTTAACAAACTATCGTTTTGGCAAGTCGGTTAGGACATCTACTTTGTGCATGACACAAGTCATTTTCCAACAATTGTTTACAGACAGATTATTTCACTTATAATTCACTATATCACAATTCCAGTGGGTCAGAAGTTACATACACTAAGTTGACTGTGCCATTAAACCGCTTGGAAAATTCCAGAAAATTATGTCATGGCTTTAGAAGCTTCTGATAGGCTAATTGACATAATTTGAGTCAATTGGAGGTGTACCTGTGGATGTATTTCAAGGCCTTTTTTATTTTATTTTTGTATTTTATTTCACCTTTATTTAACCAGGTAGGCTAGTTGAGAACAAGTTCTCATTTGCAACTGCGACCTGGCCAAGATAAAGCATAGCAATTCGACACATACAACAACACAGAGTTACACATGGAATAAACAAAACATACAGTCAATAATACAGTAGAAAAAAAAGGGGGGGAAAAGTCTATATACAGTGAGTGCAAATTAGGTAAGATAAGGGAGTTAAGGCAATAAATAGGCCATGGTGGCGAAGTAATTACAATATAGCAATTAAACACGGGAATGGTAGATGTGCAGAAGATGAATGTGCAAGTAGAGATACTGGGGTGCAAAGGAGCAAGATAAATAAATAAATACAGTATGGGGATGAGGTAGATAGATGGGCTGTTTACAGATGGGCTATGTACAGGTGCAGTGATCTGTGAGCTGCTCTGACAGCTGGTGCTTAAAGCTAGTGAGGGAGATGAGTCTCCAGCTTCAGTGATTTTTGCAGTTCGTTCCAGTCATTGGCAGCAGAGAACTGGAAGGAAAGGCGACCAAATGAGGAATTGGCTTTGGGGCTGACCAGTGACATATACCTGCTGGAGCGCGTGCTACGAGTGGGTGCTGCTATGGTGACCAGTGAGCTGAGATAAGGCGGGGCTTTACCTAGCAGAGACTTGTAGATAACCTGTAGCCAGTGGGTTTGGTGACGAGTATGAAGCGATGGCCAACCAACGAGAGCATACAGGTTGCAGTGGTGGGTAGTGTATGGGGCTTTGGTGACAAAACGGATGGCACTGTGATAGACTGCATCCAATTTGTTGAGTAGAGTGTTGGAGGCTATTTTATAGATGACATCGCCGAAGTCGAGGATCGGTAGGATGGTCAGTTTTACGAGGATATGTTTGGCAGCATGAGTGAAGGATGCTTTGTTGCGATATAGGAAGCCGATTCTAGATTTAATTTTGGATTGGAGATGCTTAATGTGAGTCTGGAAGGAGAGTTTACAGTCTAACCAAACACCTAGGTATTTGGAGTTGTCCACGTATTCTAAGTCAGAGCCGTCCAGAGTAGTGATGCTGGACGGGTGGGCAGGTGCGGGCAGTGATCGATTGAATAGCATGCATTTAGTTTTACTTGCATTTAAGAGCAGTTGGAGGCCACGGAAGGAGAGTTGTATGGCATTGAAGCTYGTCTGGAGTTTAGTTAACACAGTGTCCAAAGAGGGGCCAGAGGTATATAGAATGGTGTCGTCTTCGTAGAGGTGGATCAGAGAATCAACGGCAGCAAGAGCGACATCATTGATGTATACAGAGAAGAGAGTCGGCCCGTGAATTGAACCCTGTGGCACCTCCACAGAGACTGCCAGAGGTCCGGACAACAGGCCCTCCGATTTGACACACTGAACTCTATCAGAGAAGTAGTTGGTAAACCAGGCGAGGCAATCATTTGAGAAACCAAGGCTGTCGAGTCTGCCAATAAGAATGTGGTGATTGACAGAGTCGAAAGCCTTGGCCAGGTCTATGAATACGGCTGTACAGTAATGTCTCTTATCGATGGCGGTTAGGATGTCGTTTAGGACCTTGAGCGTGGCTGAGGTGCACCCATGACCAGCTCTGAAACCAGATTGCATAGCGGAGAAGGTATGGTGGGATTCAAAATGGTCGGTAATCTGTTTGTTAACTTGGCTTTCGAAGACCTTAGAAAGACAGGGTAGGATAAATCTAGGTCTGTAGCAGTTTGGGTCTAGAGTGTCACCCCCTTTCGAAGAGGGGGACGACCGTGGCAGCTTTACAATCTTTGGGGATCTCAGACCATACAAAAGAGAGGTTGAACAGGCTAGTAATAGGGGTTGCAACAATTTCGGCAGATAATTTTAGAAAGAGAGGGTCCAGATTGTCTAGCCCGGCTGATTTGTAGGGGTCCAGATTTTGTAGCTCTTTCAGAACATCAACTATCTGGATTTGGGTGAAGGAGAAATGGTGGGAGCTTTGGCGGGTTGCTGTGGAGGGTGCTGGTGTCACGACTCCTACCGAAGGTGGCTCCCCTTCCTGTTCTTGTGGCGCTCGGCGGTCGTCGTCACCGGCCTACTAGCTGCCACTGATCCYTTTTTCCCCCTTGTCTGTTTATTAGTTGCACCTGTGTTTAGTTAGGTTAATTGGTTGGGCTTTATTTACCAGCCGGCCCGCCTGCTGGTTGTGCGGGATTATTTTTCAGTGTACGGTTGTACACGACTGTAAGTCACGGTTGTCCGTGTGTGTGTGTTTTGCTGAACTGTTTAGTTCCCCCCTGTTTGGGGCATTTGTTTGAGTTGGCGTCATTTTCACCGGTGTGGTGTATTAAAAGTATCGCTACCCTGAACTCTCTGCTTGCTGCGCATGACTTCTTCCCCCACTACACCCCGGACGTTACAGCTGGGCAGTTGACCGGGGTAGGGGTAGCCAGGTGGAAAGCATGGCCAGCCGTAGAGAAATGCTTATTGAAATTCTCAATTATAATGGATTTATCAGTGGTAACAGTGTTTCCTAGCCTCAGAGCAGTGGGCAGCTGGGAGGAGGTGCTCTTATTCTCCATGGACTTTACAGTGTCCCAGAACTTGTCCCAGAACTACAGGCTGCAAATTTCTGTTTGAAAAAGCTAGCCTTAGCTTTCCTAACTTCCCTGAAAAGTTGCATATCACGGGGGCTATTCGATGCTAATGCAGAACGCCACAGGATGTTTTTGTGCTG
Source organism: Salvelinus sp. IW2-2015 (assembly GCF_002910315.2). Taxonomy (NCBI): domain Eukaryota; kingdom Metazoa; phylum Chordata; class Actinopteri; order Salmoniformes; family Salmonidae; genus Salvelinus; species Salvelinus sp. IW2-2015. The sequence goes on from NC_036866.1 coordinate 9,656,262, forward strand.
GTCAAGGGCAGACAGGTCTGGAGTGAACCAAGGACTATATTAATTCCTAGTTCTAAGTCTTTTGAATGGGGCATGCTTATTTAAAATGGTGAGGAAGGCACTTTTAAAGAATAACCAGGCATCATCTACTGACGGGATGAGGTCAATGTTATTCCAGGATACCCAGGCTAGGTCGATTAGAAAGGCCTGCTTGCAGAAGTGTTTTAGGGAGCGTTTGACAGTGATGAGGGGTGGTTGTTTGGTCGCAGACCCATTACGGATACAGGCAATGAGGCAGTGATCGCTGAGATCTTGATTGAAAACAGCAGTGGTGTATTTGGAGGGCGAGTTAGTTAGGATGATATCTATGAGGGTGCCCGTGTTTACAGATTTGGGGTTGTACCTGGCAGGTTCATTGATAATTTGTGTGAGATTGAGGGCATCAAGCTTAGATTGTAGGATGGCCGGGGTGTTAAGCATGTCCCAGTTTAGGTCACCTAGTAGCACAAGCTCAGAAGATAGATGGGGGGACAATCAATTCACATATGGTGTCGAGGGCACAGCTGGGGGCAGAGGGTGGTCTATAGCAAGCGGCAACAGTGAGAGACTTGTTTCTGGAAAGGTGAATTTTTAGAAGTAGAAGCTCGAATTGTTTGGGTACAGACTTGGATAGTAATACAGAACTCTGCAGGCTATCTTTGCAGTAGATTGCAACACCGCCCCCTTTGGCAGTTCTATCTCGGTGGGAAATATTATAGTTAGGGGTGGAGATTTCAGGGTTTTTGGTGGTTTTCCTAAGCCAGGATTCAGACATGGCTAAGACATCCGGGTTGGCAGAGTGTGCTAAAGCAGTGAGTAAAACAAACTTAGGGAGTAGGCTTCTAATGTTAACATGCATGAAACCAAGGCTTTTATGGTTACAGAAGTCAACAAATGAGTTAACAACATGGTTGGTTAACTTCTTATGGCTGCAATCCTGGTAATGGGATCGATATGACAAAAACAAAAAAAAGTGCAGGGCGCCAAATTCAAAAACCAGAAATCTCATAATTAAAATTCCTCAGACATTCATGTATCTTATATCATTTTAAAGGTAATCGTGTTGTTAATCCCACCAAAGTGTCCGATTTCAAATAGGCTTTTCAGCGAAACCACTACAAACGATTATGTTAGGTCACCACAAAACCACAATAAGCACAGCCATTTTTTCAGCGAAAGATAGCTTTCACAAAAAACAGAAATAGAGATAAAATTAATCACTAACCTAACCTGATTATCTTCATCAGATGCCACTCATAGGACTTCATGTTACACAATACATGCATGTTTTGTTTGATAAAGTTCATATTTATATAAAAAAATCTGAGTTTACATTGGCGCGTTAGATTCACTAGTTGCAAAAACATCAAGTGATTTTGCATAGCCACATTGTTTCAACAGAAATACTCATCATAAATGTAGATGATAATACAAGTTATACACATGGAATTATAGATATACCTCTCCTTAATGCAACCGCTGTGTCAGATTTCAAAAAAACTTTACGGAAAAATAAACCATGCAATAAACTGAGACGGAGCTCAGAACAATAGCCAAATTAGCTGCCATGTTGGACTCAACAGAAACCAGAAAATACATGATAAATGTTTTCCTACCTTTGATGAACTTCATCAGAATGCAGTCCTAGGAATCCCAGGTCCACAATAAATGCTTGATTTGTTCGATAATGTCCGTTATTTATGTCCAATTAGCTACTTTCGAATTGTTTACCAAACGCCCTAACCAAAGTCTCAAAGCGCGTCCACTATAACGTGACGAAATGTTCAAAAGTTCCGTTACAGTCAGTAGAAACATGTGAAACGATGTACTGAATCAATCTTTAGAATGTTGTTAACATACATCTTGAATAACGTTCAACCGGAGAATTACATCGACTCAATTAACCGATGGAACGGAGCTCACTCTCACGTGAACGCGCCAGTTCAATGCGTGGGCACCTCATGGAAGTGATTACTCATTCCTGTCTCCTTCGGCCTCCCTTCACATTAGAGTCATCAGACTAAGTTCTATTGACTGTTGACATCTAGTGGAAGCCGTAGGAAGTGAAAACCCATCCCTATCTCTCTGTATTTAGATGCTCCCCATCTAGCTTCAGAGTTTGTCTGTTAGGTGACCTAAACTGGGATATGCTTAACACCCCGGCAGTCCTACAATCCAAGCTTGATGCCCTCAATCTCACACAAATCATCAAGGAACCCACCAGGTACAACCCTAAATCCGTAAACATGGGCACCCTAATAGACATTATCCTGACCAACCTGCCCTCAAATACACCTCTGCTGTCTTCAATCAAGATCTCAGCGATCACTGCCTCATTGCCTGTATCCGCCACGGGTCCGCGGTCAAACGACCACCCCTCATCACTGTCAAACGCTCCCTAAAACACTTCTGCGAGCAGGCCTTTCTAATCGACCTGGCCCGGGTACCCTGGAAGGATATTGACCTCATCCCGTCAGTTGAGGATGCCTGGTCATTCTTTAAATGTTACTTCCTCACCATATTAGACAAGCATGCTCCGTTCAAAAAATGCAGAACCAAGAACAGATATAGCCCTTGGTTCACTCCAGACCTGACTGCCCTCGACCAGCACAAAAACATCCTGTGGCGAACTGCAATAGCATCGAAGAGCCCCCGCGATATGCAACTGTTCAGGGAAGTCAGGAACCAATACACGCAGTCAGTCAGGAAAGCAAAGGCCAGCTTTTTCAAGCAGAAATTCGCCATCCTGTAGCTCTAACTCCAAAAAATTCTGGGATACTGTAAAGTCCATGAGAACAAGAGCACCTCCTCCCAGCTGCCCACTGCACTGAGGCTAGGTAACACGGTCACCCACGATAAATCCGTGATAATCGAAGACTTCAACAAGCATTTCTCAATGGCTGGCCATGCCTTCCTCCTGGCGACTCCAACCTTGCCAACAGCCCCGCCCCCCCGCTGCTACTCGCCCAAGCCTCCCCAGCTTCTCCTTTACCCAAATCCAGATAGCAGATGTTCTGAAAGAGCTGGAAAACCTGGACCCATACAAATCAGCTGGGCTTGACAATCTGGACCCCCTATTTCTGAAACTGTCGCCGCCATTGTCGCACCCCCTATTACCAGCCTGTTCAACCTCTCCTTCGTATCATCTGAGATCCCCAAGGATTGGAAAGCTGCCGCGTCATCCCCCTCTTCAAAGGGGGAGACACCCTGGACCCAAACTGTTACAGACCTATATCCATCCTGCCCTGCCTATCTAAGGTCTTCGAAAGCCAAGTCAACAAACAGATCACTGACCATCTCGAATCCCACCGTACCTCTCCGCTGTGCAATCCGGTTTCCGAGCCGGTCACGGGTGCACCTCAGCCACGCTCAAGGTACTAAACGACATCATAACCGCCATCGATAAAAGACATTACTGTGCAGCCGTCTTCATCGACCTGGCCAAGGCTTTCGACTCTGTCAATCACCATATTCTTATCGGCAGACTCAGTAGCTCGGTTTTCTAATGACTGCCTTGCCTGGTTCACCAACTACTTTGCAGACAGAGTTCAGTGTGTCAAATCGGAGGGCATGTTGTCCGGCCCTCTGGCAGTCTCTATGGGGGTACCACAGGGTTCAATTCTCGGGCCGACTCTTTTCTCTGTATATCATCAATGATGTTGCTCTTGCTGCGGGCGATTCCCTGATCCACCTCTACGCAGACGACACCATTCTATATACTTCCGGCCCTTCCTTGGACACTGTGCTATCTAACCTCCAAACGAGCTTCAATGCCATACAACACTCCTTCCGTGGCCTCCAACTGGCTCTTAAACGCTAGTAAAACCAAATGCATGCTTTTCAACCGTTCGCTGCCTGCACCCGCACGCGCCGACTAGCATCAACACCCTGGAGGTTCCGACCTAGAATATGTGGACATCTATAAGTACCTAGGTGTCTGGCTAGACTGCAAACTCTCCTTCCAGACTCATATCAAACATCTCCAATCCAAAATCAAATCAAGAATCGGCTTTCTATTCCGCAACAAAGCCTCCTTCACTCACGCCGCCAAACTTACCCTAGTAAAAACTGACTATCCTACCGATCCTCGACTTCGGCGATGTCATCTACAAATAGCTTCCAACACTCTACTCAGCAAACTGGATGCAGTTTATCACAGTGCCATTCGTTTTGTTACTAAAGCACCTTATACGACCCACCACTGCGACCTGTATGCCCTAGTCGGCTGGCCCTCGCTACATGTTCGTCGTCAGACCCACTGGCTCCAGGTCATCTACAAGGCTATGCTAGGTAAAGTGCCGCCTTATCTCAGTTCACTGGTCACGATGGCTACACCCACCCGCAGCACGCGCTCCAGCAGGTGTATCTCACTGATCATCCCTAAAGCTAAAAACCTCATTTGGACGCCTTTCCTTCCAGTTCTCTGCTGCCTGCGACTGGAACGAATTGCAAAAATCTCTGAAGTTGGAGACTTTTATCTCCTCAACAACTTTAAAAATCTGTTATCCGAGCAGCTAACCGATCGCTGCAGCTGTACATAGTCCATCTGTAAACTACCCACCCAATTTACCTACCTCACCCCCCATACTGCTTTTATATTATACTTTTCTGCTCTTTTGCACACCAGTATCTCTTCTTGCACATGATCATCTGATGATTTATCACTCCAGTGTTAATCTGCTAAATTGTAATTATTCGATTTATTGCCTACCTCATGCCTTTTGCACACATTGTATATAGATTCTCTTTTTTTCTACCATGTTATTGACTTGTTTATTGTTTACTCCATGTGTAACTCTGTGTTGTCTGTTCACACTGCTATGCTTTATCTTGGCCAGGTCGCAGTTGCAAATGAGAACTTGTTCTCAACTAGCCTACCTGGTTAAATAAAGGTGAAATAAAAAAAAATAAAAAAAATTCAATGAGAGCTTGGTTGAAAATCTGGCACCCCCAGAATATATCCAAACAGGAAGTGGAACTTCTCAGGTTTTTGCCTGCCATATGAGTTCTGTTATACTCACAGGACATAATTCAAACAGTTTTAGAAACTTCAGAGTGTTTTCTATCCAATACTACTAATAATATGCATATATTAGCAACTATGACATAGGAGCAGGCCGTTTACTCTGGGCACCTCTGTGCACCTTTCATCCAAGCTACTCAATACTGCCCCTTCAGCCATAAGAAGTTAAGGCATATTGAGCAGGGCTAGAGGCTCTACAGTGAAATAAGACACTAATCACTAACCAGGACAGTAATGGACGAGGCATATTGATATTAGAGAGAGGCATGCGTAGTCAAGTGAACATATGGGTCCAGTGAGTGGTTGGGCTAGCTGGGGACACGGCGATTCAGACAGTTAGCAGGCCGGTGCTAACAAGCTAGCAGTTAGTAGGCCGGGGCTAAACAAGCTAGCAGTTAGCAGACTGTGGCTAGCAAGCTAGCAGTTAGCAGACCAGGTTAGCAAGCAAGCAGTTAGCAGACCGGGGCTAGCAAGTTAGCAGTTAGCAGACCGGAGCTAGCAAGTTAGCAGAAGGGCCTTTGGGGGACGTCGCGATGGAGGTAAGTCTGTTTTTGCCTCTTCGTGCGGTGACGTCGATAGACCAGTCGTGGATTAGTAGGGTTCCAAGTAGCTCTAGGTAGCTAGCAGGCCGCGGTTAGCAGAATGGGCCTTCAGCGGACGTCGCACCTGAGGGACTTGTTGGAATCCTCAGGCAGATTATGTCGGTATTCCAGTCGTAGAGGATCAGCGGGGTTCCGTGCCCCGTACCGGCAGTAGAAGGGGTCCGGATATTGTAGCCCAGGAGTGGGCTTCGGTGGTAGCACAGGAGCCCTAGCCGGGCTAACTTCAGGCTAATTGGTGCTTGCTCCGGGATGGAAACGCTAGTCAGGAGTAGTCACCCGGGATTGAGGTTAGCTAGTTGCGAAGATCCAGATGAAAATGTTCAGAGTTTGCGGTAGGAATCCGGGGATATGGAGAGACAAAAATAGGTCCGTTATGCTCTGGTTTGAGTCACGTTGTACGAACTGGCGAGAGCTTTCAGAGCTAAAGGTTAGCTGATGACCGCTAGCAGTGGTTTGCTAACTGATAGCTGGTAGGTAGTTAGCTGGCAAGCTTCAGTTGAGGGATTCCAGATCCGAAGTAAATAGAAATACATTAGGGAAAAAAACAGATCCACGCCACATTGGGTGAGGCGGGTTGCAGGAGAGTATTTAGAAGTTGAATTTGAGGAAAATATTTTTAAAAGATATGCGAAGAAAAAGATGTAAAAAGATATATACAAGGGACACGACAGGACAAAGACAAAGACGTCTGACTGCTACGCCATCTTGGACCTTCAAACTCAGTGCCTCTTTRCTTGACATAATGGGAAAATGAAAAGAAATCAGCCAAGACCTCAGAAAAAAATTGTAGACCTCCACAAGTCTGGTTCATCCTTGGGAGCAATTTCCAAACGCCTGAAGGTACCATGTTCATCTGTACAAACAATAGTACGCAAGGATAAACACCATGGGACCACGCAGCCGTCATACCGCTCAGGAAGGAGACGCGTTCTGTCTCCTAGAGTTGAACGTACCTTAGTGAGAAAAGTGCAAATCAATCCCAAACCAACAGCAAAGGACCTTGTGAAGATGCTGGAGGAAACCAGTAAAAAAGTATCTATATCCACAGTGAAACGAGTCCTATATCGACATAACCTGAAAGGCCGCTCAGCAAGGTTGAAGCCACTGCTCTAAAACCGCCATAAAAAAGCCAGACTACGGTTTGCAACTGCACATGGGGACAAAGATCGTACTTTTTGGAGAAATGTCCTCTGGTCTGATTAAACAAAAATAGAACTGTTTGGACATAATGACCATCATTATGTTTGGAGGAAAAAGGGGGAGGCTTGCAAGCCGAAGAACACCATCCCAACCGTGAAGCACGGGGGTGGCAGCATCATGTTGTGGGGGTGCTTTGCTGCAGGAGGGACTGGTGCACTTCACAAAATAGATGCGATCATGAGGAAGAAAAATTATGTGGATATATTGAAGCAAAATCTCAAGTCATCAGTCAGGAAGTTAAAGCTTGGTCGTAAATGGGTCTTCCAAATGGACAATGACCCCAAGCATACTTCCAAAGTTGTGGCAAATTGCCTTAAGGACAACAAAGAAGGTATTGGAGTGGCCATCACAAAGCCCTGACCTCAATCCTCAAGAAAATTTGTGAGCAGAACTGAAAAAGTGTGTGCAAGCAAGGAGGCCTACAAACCTGACTCAGTTACACCAGCTCGGTCAGGAGGAATTGGCCAAAATTCACCGAACTTATTGTGGGAAGCTTGGGGAAGGCTAACCGAAACGTTTGACCCAAGTTAAACAATTTAAAGGCAATGGTACCAAACACTAATTGAGTGTATGTAAACTTCTGACCCACTGGGAATGTGATGAAATAAATAAATGCTGAAATAAATCATTTTCTCTGTCACGTCCTGACCTTAGAGAGCCATTTTATGTCTCTATTTGGTTTGGTCAGGGTGTGATTTGGGGTGGGCATTCTATGTTTTGTTTTCTATGATTTTGTGTTTCTATGTTTTGGCCGGGTATGGTTCTCAATCAGGTACAGCTGTCTATCGTTGTCTCTGATTGGGAACCATATTTAGGTAGCCCTTTTTCCCTCCTTCCGTTGTGGGTAGTTGTCTTTGTTTGTGGCACTATAGCCCTTAAGCTTCACGGTCATTTTTGTATGGTTTATTGTTTTTGTTGGTGTCATTTCAAATAAAAAGGAATATGTACGCTCACCATGCTGCACCTTGGTCCACTTCCTTTGGCGGCCGTGACACTCTCTACTATTATTCTGACGTTTCACATTCTTAAAATAAAGTGGGGATCCTAACTGACCTAAGACAGGAAATTGTTACTAGGATTTAATGTCAGGAATTGTGAAAAACGGAGTTTAAATGTATTTGGCTAAGGTGTATGTAAACTTCCAACTTACACTGTAGATATTTGGGGGTGCTGAATTTGCTGCATCACACATTCAAACTTGAGAGCTCCCATGTTTTTGTTTAATTTTGTGGAAATAACTTGGTGTGAAGCGTTCTGTGAACAATGTGCTCGTTTAGAAAAGGGGCTCTGCAGTGCGGTTATAATGCTCATCGTGCTGCCCCCACAAAACTGGGGGTCAATACCATGTGCTGAGCTTGTGATCCATGCGAGAGTCAGATAAGTTTTGGAGAAGAAGCTCCGAAGGTACGCTTTTTAGATCAACGTCTAGTGGGCAGAAGGCAGGCAGCAGCCCTGGTTACATTGGCTCAGGAAGGAGTGGGTGGAAAGAAAAGAACTACAGCAATGCTAATGCTTTGAGGGAGGTAGGAATCACAGTAAAGCGGTTGAAAAATTGGTGCATATTTTCAAAATGAGTTGGGAGTGAGCGATGTGAATTGGGATTTTGGTCATAATGAATCAAAGCTATGTGACATCTGAAACCATTTTAACAATAATTCAGAAGAGGGCAAATAATCTGTGTGCTAAAGTATCTTTGAAAAAGATCTAATGTAATCTAATGTAGCTTGTGATCTAATGTAGCTTGCCTATTTTTGCATTGAAACAAACAACAGTGAGAAGTATCCCTCAATCTAGCCTATGCCCATCCCCCCAACAAAGTGAGAAGTATCCCTTAAATTCTCAGTTTATGATCTGATAATTGATTCCATTTCGGTAACACTTTACTTGACACCTAGCGTCATAACATGTTATGACAAGGTCATAACCATGTCATAATATGTCATATCAGTTGACAACTTGTCTTAACCTGTTATAATATGGTCATAATACTGTCATGACACATATTTAAACCTGTTGTGACATACATTGTGCTATTTTATGGTTGGCTATGACACCTACATAAGAGTGTCAAAACCCACAAAACCTAGCACTGTAGTTATTTTATGTCTGATTATGACACCATAATGGTGTCAAAACCCCAAAACCCTACCACACAAGGTAAAACATTCCATTACAACATAGCCTACAGTCGTGGCCAAAAGTTTTGAGAATGACACAAATATTAATTTCCACAAAGTGTCTTTAGATATTTTTGTCAGATGTTACTATGGAATACTGAAGTATAATTACACGCATTTCATAAGTGTCAAAGGCTTTTATTGACAATTACATGAAGTTGATGCAAAGAGTCAATATCTGCAGTGTTGACCCTTCTTTTTCAAGACCTCTGCAATCCGCCCTGGCATGCTGTCAATTAACTTCTGGGCCACATCCTGACTGATGGCAGCCCATTCTTGCATAATCAATGCTTGGAGTTTGTCAGAATTTGTGGGTTTTTGTTTGTCCACCTTCTCTTGAGGATTGACCACAAGTTCTCAATGGGATTAAGGTCTGGGGTGTTTCCTGGCCATGGACCCAAAATATCGATGTTCTGTTCCCCGAGCCACTTAGTTATCACTTTTGCCTTATGGCAAGGTGCTCCATTATGCTGAAAAAGGCATTGTTTGTCACCAAACTGTTCCTGGATGGTTGGGAGAAGTTGCTCTCGGAGGATGGGTTGGTACCATTCTTTATTCATGGCTGTGTTCTTAAGCAAAATTGTGAGTGAGCCCACTCCCTTGGCTGAGAAGCAACCCCACACATGAATGGTCTCAGGATGCTTTACTGTTGGCATGACACAGGACTGATGGTAGCGCTCACCTTGTCTTCTCCGGACAAGCTTTTTTCCGGATGCCCCAAACAATCAGAAACGGGATTCATCAGAGAAAATGACATTACCCCAGTCCTCAGCAGTCCAATCCCTGTACCTTTTACAGAATATCAGTCTGTCCCTGATGTTTTTCCTGGAGAGAAGTGGCTTCTTTGCTGCCCTTCTTGACACCAGGCCATCCTCCAAAAGTCTTTGCCTCACTGTGCGTGCAGATGCACTCACACCTGCCTGCTGCCATTCCTGAGCAAGCTCTGTACTGGTGGTGCCCCGATCCCGCAGCTGAATCAACTTTAGGAGACGGTCCTGGCGCTTGCTGGACTTTCTTGGGCACCCTGAAGCCTTCTTCACAACAATTGAACCGCTCTCCTTGAAGTTCTTGATGATCTGATAAATGGTTGATTTAGGTGCAATCGTACTGGCAGCAATATCCTTGCCTGTGAAGCCCTTTTTGTGCAAAGCAATGATGACGGCACGTGTTTCCTTGCAGGTAACCGTGATTGACAGAGGAAGAACATTGATTCCAAGTACCACCCTCCTTTTGAAGCTTCCAGTCTGTTATTCGAACTCAAATCAGCATGACAGAGGGATCTCCAGCCTTGTCCTCGTCAACACACACCTGTGTTAACGAGAGAATCACTGACATGATGTCAGCTGGTCAATTTGTGGCAGGGCTGAAATGCAGTGGAAATGTTTTTGGGGGATTCAGTTCATTTACATGGCAAAGAGGGACTTTGCAATTCATCTGATCACTCTTCATAACATTCTGGAGTATATGCAAATTGCCATAATACAAACTGAGGCAACAGACTTTGAGAAAATTAATATTTGTGTCATTCTCAAAACTTTGGGCCACGACTGTATGTTTATTTTTTATTTTTTTATTTAACCTTTATTTAACCAGGCAAGTCAATGAAGAACAAATTCTTATTTACAATGACGGCCTATACCGGCCAAACCCGGACGACGCTGGGCCAATTGTGCGCCGCCCTATGGGACTCCCAATCACGGCCGGTTGTGATACAGCCTGGATTCGAGCCTGGATTCGACAGTGTCATAAAGTGTATTTTCTACAAGTGATTAAAAATGATGAAAAAACATGACTGTAAAGAATTCATTATAACAACAACAACAAAGGGTTTAAGAAACACACTTTCAAATGAAAGGAAACTTCTTGGCAGGGAAAAAACACATTTGAATAAATATGAGTTTTGACACTCCTATGTGGGTGTGATAACCAGCCAAAAAATAATGCAACATATGTTATGACAGTGTTATGACCATATTACGACACTTATGACACGTTTTGTCAGCAGGTACACTGCTCTAATTACGTTGGTAACCAGTTTATATTAGTTTGTGATATATGGCCAATATACCACGGCTAAGGGCTGTCCAGGCACTCCGTGTTGCATCGTGCTTAAGAACAGCCTTTAGCCGTGGTATATTGGCCATATCCCACACCTCCTCGGGCCTTATTGCTTATATAGATCACAGACAGAACAATTAATTAATGTTGCGAGTTCTACACCACAATAATCACACAATCAAGTGCAAGTTCAAAACTTCTGTAGTCTACAAGATGCAGTGTGTTTCGATACACACTATTGGGTCTGTAGGTTCCATTCTGCGGGTTCCATACTGCGTTCCACAAACTGGTTGCAACTGGTAGAGTTGAGAAATACATTGGCACACAACTGTAACCTGTTGTCTTTTCGTATAAAGCACATAAGACGTCTTTCGAAAGTAACTTAAGTAACTATTCAAGTGATTTCCCCTGGTTCCCCGACAACATTTAATTATTCAGTTATGTAGATCATTTATGCATAAATTATACACTATATAAAAACATACAACTTACTCCAAAGTAAGGGAGGGGATTTTCAGTTTGTCTCTCCTCGACTTCATCGTTCTACGATTCCTTCCAAAAGGGACCTCTGTTGACTGCTGTTTGCACTTCACTTGTCACCGTGCACCACTGGTGATTTCGCGGTCCGTTTGTCTTTCATCGTGCGGGAACTAAAAATAACTGTCAACAAGCTATCGTTTACCGGTGGCTTCAGCACATCTTCGCTAACTAGTCTCAACACTGTCAACACAACATGTCAAGGAAAGCAAACTCAGCAAAGATAATCCGTTTCTGAAAAGGCGCGCGTCAAGTGTGTAGTCCAAAGCGCACCAGTGAAGAACTGAGAAGCGACAGCGCTGTTGGAACAGTGGTCACTCCCATAACTTGGCGAGGGCAATGGTGAGAGTGTTGATCAAGGTAATCAATCGGCCCTGGAGAAAATGTTGGGAGAGAAAAGTCAAATAAAATATGTATAAATGTTGAGTGTACTATTAATTTATGGGACCTCTGTTGACTGCTGTTTGCACTCGTTCACAATATCCATTAGCCGGATGTCATGCATTTCAATGGCGATGTCCACAACACAGGGGAATCGCAACGCCCCCATGCGGTTTATGACTCCATTGCTAGACCGACGCCGGATTCTTTGACATTTTGAGCCTGTAATCGAACCCACAAATTTTGATGCCCCAGATACTCAACTAGTCTAAAGGCCAGTTTTATTGCTTCTTTAATCAGCACAACAGTTTTCAGCTGTGCTAACATAATTGCAAAAGGGTTTTCTAATGATCAATTAGCCTTTTAAATTATAAACTTGGATTAGCTAACACAACGTGCCATTGGAACACAGAAGTGATGGTTGCTAATAATGGGCCTCTGTATGCCTATGTAGATAATCCATAAAAATCATAAATTTCCAGCTACAATAGTAATTTACAACATTAACAATGTCTACAATGTATTTCTGATCAATTTGATGTTATTTTAAATGGCCAAGAAATGTTGCTTTTCTTTCAAAAAAAAGGAAATTTGTAAGTGACCCCAATTTTTTGAACGGTAGTGTATTTACCTTAAATACCTCGTACCGCTGCACATCAGTGGAAACTGCTCAGGGGAGGACGGCTCATAATAATGGCTGGAATGAAGCTCCTGGAATGGCATCAAACACATGGAAACCATTAGTTTTATGTATTTGCTACCATTCCATAAATTCCACTCCAGCCATTACCACGAGCCCACCCTCCCCAATTAAGGTGCCACCAACGTCCTGCGCTGCACATTGATCTGGTACTGGTACTCCCTGTGTGTATGTGTGTGTACCAGTCAAAAGTTTGGACACACCTACTAATTCTAGGGTTTTTCTTTATTTTTACTATGTTCTACATTGTAGAAGAATAGTGAAGACATCAACTATGAAATAACACGTATGGAATCATGTAGTAACCAAAAAAGTGTTAATTAGGGATAGCGCCATTTTTTTATTTTTTTTCACCTAAAATGACATACCCATATCTAACTGCCTGTAGCTCAGGCCCCCATAGCAAGTATATGGTACCATTTGAAAGGAAACACTTTGAAGTGTGTGGAAATGTGAGTTGAATGTAGGAGAATATAACACAATAGATCTGGTAGAAGAAAATACAAAGAAAAAACCCACTTATTTTTCTACTACCATCTTTGAAATCCAACAGAAAGGTCCCACTTCTAGCCATCACTCTGGTTCTAATTCCGATGGTGTCCACAAGATAGCAGCAGTGTATGTACAAAGTTTCAAACGGATAACTTGAAATATGAGCAAACTACATGACATTTAGTGTGAAGTCCCCCAGGTACATTTGGGCAAGGAGACATTAGCATTCATATCAAATTTTTCTGCAAGAATATCATCAAATCTGTATACTTGGACTTTGATTTAGCTTTCCAGTATTAGTAGCCATATTATGAGTTCAACATTTGCAAAACAACCAGTTTTCAAAACTTCATAACTCTATATTCTTGTAATTTTTGTCCAAAAGGAAAAGGCATACTGTCACACAAGGTTAGCAGCTACATTATGCGACAGTTACAGGGTTTTACCGGATACTGGATACTCCCGTAAAGCCCAGCTCATTGGCTATCTAGCTAGCTTTGTTTGACCCCGACTGGTGCTTATTTGACAAAGTTAGAGTCGATCAAGTGAAGAACGCCCGTGGCATCGGCGTGCCATGAAGGCGTCGCTCTCTGACCAAATTTGGTGTCCTATAAAATATACTACACCCCTAATGATATAGTGAAGTCTGGTTACGTTCTAGGATCTCTGAGGAATACATACGAACGTGATTTGACTGGTTGAAACAATGTTTAGGGTTGGATTTTCACAGATTCCTTTCTTTGCAAATTGAACAAGTGGAAATACAAAATAGATCGTGCATGCTATATGGACCTTTTTAGGATATGAAAAATGATTTTATCTAACAAAACGACACTGGGACCCTTTGGATGATAAATCAGAGTAAGATTTAAGAATGTAAGTTCACATTTCATCTTCAGAGGTGAATTTATCAAACCTATCGCGGTGACAAAAGTGTTTTGTTGTTAGGAGCTCTCCTCAAACAGTAGCATGGCATTTTTTCAGCAGTAATAGCTACTGTAAATTGGACAGTGCAGTTACATTAACAAGAATTTAAGCTTTCAGCCGATATAAGACACTTATATGTACCGACATTTGTTGTTTCTCTAAAATCTGCGATCGTGACACAAGGCGCTGCATGATTTACAACTGGCCCGTTGACGGGACACCGATCCCTAAGAAGTTTTAATCACGTCATACCTCAAAAATGTACCTATTCCACCTGATATTAAATGTGTGTTATATTTCCATACGCAAATTGCCCTTAAAGAGGAACTCCACTCCAGGTCTATCGTCAGCTATGGTGCTCCTCACCAGAAGTATTACTTATTAGTTATTTTTTGCATTTTATTTGCTGTACAATGCTTTAGCCAACACAATAAAAAAAGACAATTCACACAAATGTAAGATGTTACAGAGTTTCATTCCCATCCTTCTTCTTATTCAGAGCCAGCGGGGTTGATTCTTGAATGGATGTAAAGTCAGTGTAATGTGATTGTTGGATGTTGCTGTGTCTTTGATACACTGTGGTTTTCTAAACTTTGAGAACCATGGCTTGTAAATGTGTTAGAGTACATTATGTTTGTATGTTATTTCAAGTTGTCTATATTGACGTCAACTACATTTCAAGTAATGACGTTATTTCACCTAGAGTTCAACCTGTCTGACATTACGTTATTTCAGCCTGTTAGTAATGACATTTACTAAAGTTTGTGAAATATGCTGAATTTATTAATGTAAAGTTCTTTAAATTGAGGCTATGGTAAAGAAATGCATTAATTTCAGGGAAACTGAAAATGGGAATCCAATTTGAGGATGTAAGAGAGGATAAGTTTCAATCTTTAGCCTCAAAATTGACCTCACCTTCAGCTGATTCCCAGAAAGACCTCACAAAGTGGCTTCATTCAGATTGGTTGAGCAAACCATTGTAAAGAAATGCTTCTAAACCTCTGTGATGAGTGATGCTTTCGATATGAAAGTGTCCATCAAAGCCTGAGTTGGTTGTTTCAGGAGCCGTGTGAAAATAGATGATGCTTTTGTGTGGGAAGGTATGTTATTTTCAGTCACCCCAGATCGCAGTGGCCAACATCCTCTCTGTAACAATACGTCAATGTGGCACCTTAATCCCCCAACAGTCAGAACAGTCCCCTCCCCCAACATTGTGGTTGAGAGGCCGCTTGCTCTGCCTTTTAACCTGAGAAAGAACGAGAGTATGCTGACATTTCTCTCCCCACAGTTTCATTTACAAGAAGAGTAACTGAAACAGGTTTGAGGACGTCTGCATGGAACAGTGTTAACAGTTCAGCAAACCCAAGTCTCCTTGGCTATACACAGACGGATCAACCCTGGATAACCACCTGTTTGGACACTTTACACACTAAATCCCTCAAGGGGTTGTTGAGGTGATGGAGGCAAAGGAACACTGGTTCCTGCCAGGGTTTCTGGTTCTTGCAATGGTAATGGTAATAGCTCAAGGTACGATTATATTTCTCTCTACTCAGCGGCTTTCAGTGGCTCTTGGCTCAGCATCAGTTCTGTTCAGCTTATCTCTGTAGTGATACCCTTGTCATACTGCCAAAACCATAAGAGAACGCTAAGACGCATTTACTGTGATCAAGGTATGACAATGCGGAAGCTTTTGGTTAGCTTGTGACAGCGCTGCTACTGTAAATGATCTGTACAGAACTACAGATGAAATATGTGTAGAATTTATTTCACACTGATAGTTACAATTATATTTCTTTCTAATTTTTGAAATACTCATTTGGGGATGCTTATGCAAAGTAACATCTAATATGATATAATAATTAATAGCATATTCCCCTCATAATATACAGTGCCCTCCATAATTATTGGGACTGAAGCATTTTTTCTTCTTTTGGATCTTTACGTCAAAAGTTTGGATTTGAAATCAAACAATGACTGAGGTTAAAGTACAGACAGTAAGCTTTAATTTGAGGGTATTTTCATCCATATCGTGGGAACCGTTAAGAAATTACAGAACTTTTTGTACATAGTCTGTGACTCTACAAACCTGTTGGATGCATTTGCTGTTTGTTTTGGTTGTGTTTCAGATAATTTGGTGCCCAATAGAAATGAATGGTAAATAATGTATTGTGTCATTTTGGAGTCACTTTTATTGTAAATAAGAATGGAATATGTTTCTAAACACTTCTACATTAATGTGGATTTTACCATGATTACGGATAGTCCTGAATGAATCATAAATAATGAGGAGTGAGAAAATTACAGACGCACAAATATCATATCTCACCATTTCAATAACGGGAGGTTAGCATTTTGGGAGGTATGATATTTGTGCGTTTAACGTTCTCACTCATCATTACTCACGATTCATTCAGGACTATCTGTAATCATGGTAGAAGTGTAGAAGTGTTTAGCAACATATTCTATTCTTATTTACAAGAAAAAGTGACTCCAAAATGAAACATTATTTACCATTAATTTCTATTGGGGGTCTATGTACAAAAAGTTCTGTAATTTCTAAACGGTTCACACGATATCGATCAAAATACCCTCAAATTAAAGCTGACAATCTGCACTTTAACCTCAGTCATTGTATAATTTCAAATACAAAGTGCTGAAATACAGACCCAAAAATAACAAAACATGCTTCACTGTCCCAATAATTACGGAGGGGATATTCAGTTTAACTCGACACTCTCTGGAGAGAGAAAATAAGTTGAATACATACTACTGAAAAGGACAGCAACTCATATAATTTTTCTCTTCATTTAAACACTCTTTTTACATTTCTTAATAAAGGGACAACTAGTAAATGTCTTTCTCGTCCTGAATGCTACAAGAAAACTGAAAAAGATACCACCTATACATGTGAATGGACGAAGTCTGGGCCTATGCAAAATGCCACCTATGAGCTTTTTTACAAGTAAGTTAACTAGCTATGCATGTTTGTGCACTTTCCATAAGTTACACAGACAGAGACCTCAAACTCAGAGTGTTATTTGTATGCCTCCATGAACCTGGCAGGATCCAGTTTGCTATTACAGTGCATTCGGAAAGTATTCAGACCCCTTGACTTTTTCCACATTTTGTTACATTACAGCCTTATTCTAAAATGTATTAAATCATTTTTGTCCTCACCAATCTACACACAATATCCTATGATGACAAAGTGAAAAATGTTTTTTTTTTTAATATTAGCAAATTGATAAAAAATAAAAAACAGAAATACCTTATTTATATAAGTATTCAGACCCTTTGCTATGAGACTCGAAATTGAGCTCAGGTGCATCCTGTTTTCATTGATCATCCTTGAGATGTTTCTACAACTTGGAGTCCACCTATGGTAAATTCAATTGATTAGACATGATTTGGAAAGGCACACACCTGTCTATATAAAGGTCCCACAATTGATAGTGCATGTCAGAGCAAAAACCAAGCCATGAGGTCGAAGGAATTCTCCATGCAGGATTTTGTCGACGCACAGGTCTGGGGAAGGGTACCAAAAAATGTGGCCTCCATCATTCTTAAATGGAAGAAGTTTGGAACCACCAAGACTCTTCCTAGAGCTGGCCGCCCGGCCAAACTGAACAATTGGGGAGAAGGGTCTTAGTCAGGGAGTTGACCAAGAACCCAATGATCAATCGGACAGAGCTCCAGAGTTCCTCTGTGGAGATGGGAAAACCTTMMAGAAGGACAACTCTGCAGCACTCTACTAATCAGGCCTTTATGGTAGAGTGGCCAGGCGGAAGCCACTTCTCAGTAAAAGGCACATGACTGCTCACTTGGAGTTTGCCAAAAGGGACCTAAAGGACTCTCAGACCATGAGAAACAAGATTTTCTGGTGTGATGAAACCAAGATTGAACTATTTGGCCTGTATGCCAAGCATCACATCTGGAGGGGACGCATGGTGGTGGCAGCATCATGCTGTGTGGATGTTTTTCAGCGGCAGGGACTGGGAAACTAGTTAGGATCGAGGAAAAGATGAAGGGAGCAAAGTACAGAGAGATCCTTGATGAAAACCTGCTCAGGACCTCAGACTGGGGTGAAGGTTCACCTTCCAACAGGACAACAACCCTAAGCATACAGCTAAGACAACGTAGGAGTGGCTTTGGGACAAGTTTCTGAATGTCTTTGAGTGGCCCAGCCAGAGCCCGTACTTGAACATCTCTGGAGATACCTGAACATAGTTGTGAAGCAACACTCTCCATCCAACCTGACAGAGCTTGAGAGTATCTGCAGTGAAGAATGGGAGGAACTCCCTAAATACAGGTGTGCCAAGCTTATAGCATCATACCCAAGAAGATTTGATGCTGTAATCGCTGCCAAAGGTGCTCCAACTGTGATATTTTAGTTTATTTATACATTTCTAAAAACCTGTTTTTGCTTTGTCATTATGGGGTGTTGTGCATAGATTGATGAAAAATAACAATTTAATCAATTTTAGAATAAGGCTGTTGCGTAACAACATGTAGAAAAAGTATAGGGGTCTGAATACTTCCCGATTGCACTGTATGTGAGAGACCTCTGACTTAGCATAAAGTAACTATAACAACAAGTGTTGTGAAATGTGAGTGTGTGTGCACGTTATGTGGACTGGTAGATAAAGCTAGGCTGACAGTGTGAAGACAGTTAATCCTCAAGCACAAGGCACAATAAACTGTAGTAGATCCCCAATCAATAAACTATTATTCCTTTTCTGTTTCTGAAATGCATATATTATTATTTGACCCTGCTGGTCATCTATGAATGTTTGAACATCTTGGCCATGTACTGTTATAATCTCCACCCAGTACAGCCAGAAGAGGACTGGCCACCCCTCAGAGCCTGGTTTCTTCCTAGGTTCCTGCCATTCTAGGGAGTTTTTCCTAGCTACCGTGCTTCTACATCTGCATTGCTTACTGTTTAGGGTTTTAGGCTGGGTTTCTGTATAACACTTTGTGAAATCGGGCTGATGTAAAAAGGGCTTTATTAATACATTTAATTTATTTTATATATCTGTTTAGTGTGTGTGTACCAAATGTTGCTGTCATCCTTAATGTTTTCAGGCGCTCCAATTCTGCTGAAAATAAAAAATCATTGGGCAAAAATCAGCAGAGCTATATCTTTGTGAATGACGATAAAGTGCTCGAAAAAGTGCCCGTGGATCTATGGGTGGTTGCTTATATAGGCAACTGGAGCTGCCAGTCACACAGTACCTCTGTTCGACTTAATGAAAGTGGTAAAAAAAACTTTTTTTATTCACGAGATTCTGTTTTTCTATGTAAAAAAACAGGCTAAGTAATACAAAATGCAGACACAGTCAAAACATTAAAAAAAACTCAAAACATGTCTTCCAGATAGCCTTTGGTGCCTGATTGACTTTCCTACCCCCCATGTCTTTCCAGTAGCCCTATGTGATCTGTCCTGTTTCGTCTGGTCCTTTTAAATTGCACTATTGATTGATGCACTTGATTTTATGATTTGATGTACTGCACTAGATTCTATGTAGGCCTACTTTTAATGTAAGATGCCTTTCAGGACACTCAATGACATCTGCCAAGTAAAAAGTATTATTATTATTAAGAATCCACAAAGGACTTCACATGAATAACCATGGTATGATTTTAATCCCAAGAGTCATATTGTAATCCTTGTTAAGGTATAACGTTTTGTTATTTCCCTGCAGTTAAGTATGAAGCACCCCAAAATATGTCTATGTCAAGATCCTCAAGTAATCTTACCCTCAGCTGGGTTAACAAGGAAGGTAATGAAGGCCGTGCTCAAAGTGAACATTTTCCAAGATTCAAGAGTTTATAAGATATCAGATGGTATGATGTGTTACATTTCAAGTAACACCAGAGAGAATAGGCTAGAAGTCAAATAAAAATGTAGTCGTAAAAAAATGCAAACAATTCTGAAAGGACACTTTTGTCATAGAAGTGAAAAATCACATGCCGGAAGATGTTGTATTAGAGGTCAAGTTCAGAAGATTAGAGAAAACCTCCGGGATATGGGTGAGACCTCTTCTTTTCCTTGCAACAATGCTTCCATTCATTGTTTTCTTATTTTCTGATGATTAGTATTTTGCCTTAATTAATTAAAAATGTTCTCTGTTGTTCTAGAACACATCTGAAACACAAGTCAAACAAGGTGAGCTACTTTCAGTTTCACTTTAAGCTCTTTTGAGAAATAAGCAGCCCTTTCTGGCATATCCCAAATGCAGTAGAGCGACAACACCTCATTGTAATGTTCGTTTGGGTCTGAATAAAATTCAGCCTGAGTGTTCAAACAGTGGAAAACTATCACTAGAGTGAGACTGTAAACCTGTGTTTGTCTGTACAGCCATGGTCACTCTGGAAAATCTCCAGAACCAATACATGTACCAACTGCAGGTCAGACAAAAGTCCAAGCATGTCAAATGTTCCCTGTGGAGCGACTGGACTCCAATATTGGACGTTCCCACTGGTGAGAAATTGATATTTTAATGTAACACTCTTTGCAGCCGCCTACAGTCCAACTCATCAGGTTTAAGGGCAATACTATTTGAAATCAGTCAATTCTGTTCTTACATATATAGGCCTACTGCAGTAGATGATGATTGGAAATAATGTCCAGTTCTTCAATTCATGAATTTCATTCATGAATTTCAATTTCATTTCATTGAAAAATTGTCTGAATTTTGAATTGACTGACTCTGCCCCAAGATAGAGACATTTTCCTGGCTTACCAATTCTGGTTGTAACTGTAATTTTGTTGCAGAAATCCAAAATCCCACAGAGGTTAAGTGGACAGTGGAGGATTTTAACAATGGTACCCGACTACTCAAGCTGACTTGGGGTGTAAGTTACAGAATGTTACACAGCGTTGAAAATTAATCAACATTCTAGAATCTGCTGATTACGATTAGGCTCAATTTGTGTTTTAAACAGTTGCATAACTTAATTTGTACCCCTGTGTCTTCCAGACACCACCTTATCCAGTCTCTGTGGGACAGGTGAAATATAACCTCTCTCTCCATATTTGGCCTTGCCAACTAAAGCGAAAGAACCACACCAATATCACTACCACTGAGTTCAGTGTTTATGTGACTTACTCTGCTGTCAGTGGTTACATTTTTTCCTTTAATAAGGTGGGAAAGTCATCGCAGACTCATATCCTTGTCCCAGCAAAACATCTTACATATCCCAGGAAGTGTAAGTATGTGTGTGCGTTTGTGTGTGTGTGTGTGTGCTCGTTTGTGTGCGCGTTTGTGCTTTTGCTTAATTTATTTCTACACTTAAATCAACATTTTGTTATTTCATTTCCAATTAGCTTGGCCTGATGACAAACTCATCCCACGCAATTATACCCCTCGCCTTAAAAATTCCTGTCTGGAATGGTACAAGCTAACAGACGGAGAAACACAACCAGCCAAAGTGAATATATCAAAGATTATGAATGGAACAGTGGAGGAAACACTCAAATCTATCAGACAAAGTAAGGGGGAACTTCACGAAAAGTATATATTTTTTATGAATAAGAAATGTCTGTGTTCGTCTTACTGTGATATACCAAGATATACAGTTGGTACAGTATATCTCTTGAACTGAAGATAATGTCTGGTTTTGATTTTTAGAGATGGACGACTATGTACGTTACTTTTACCTCGTTCACAAACAAACTGATGGAAAGCCACAAACAACAGAAATGCGTCTCATGTATAAAAAAGAGGGTGGTAAGCAAAGCTCATATAAAAAATCTGACTGTCACAGCAATGCTAGATGATGTAGTTCTTTACTACAAAATACTGTATACAGTATTTAACAGGAATATATTTTTTCAGCACCTAGTAAGGCACCTGAGAATTTCACTGTTAATGTAATAACCAACTCTGCAAAGCTGCATTGGAAACCTATTCCTGTGCAAGACCAGCAAGGCTTCCTTACACACTACGAAGTCTGCTACACAAGAAGACAAAATGATGGGGCGATTGAAATAAAAAGTAAAGTTATCCTCCTAACTAGATGAGTTAATGCTCTGTGGTGAACATGTGTAATTGTGTAATGAATTAATTATAATACTATTTACAGCACCAGTCAAAAGTTTGGACACATCTACTCATTCAAGGTTTTCTCTTTATTTTTTAAATTGTAGAATAATAGTGAGGACATCAAAACTATGAAATAACACACATGGAATCATGTAGTAAACAAAAAAGTTTTAAACAAATTAAAATATATGTTGTATTTTAGATTCGTCAAATTCCAGCTCTTACACAGCCCGGAGGTATGTTGGGTCATTGTCCTGTTGAAAAATAAATGATATTTTATTTTTCCCACTAAGTGCAAATCAGATGGGATGGCGTATCGCTGCAGACTGCTGTGGTAGCCATGCTGGTTAAGTGTGCCTTGAATTCTAAATACATCACTGACAGTGTCACCAGCAAAGCACCCCCATACCATCACACCTCCTCCTCTATGTTTCACGGTGGGAACTACACATGCGGAGATCATCCGCTCACCTACTCTGCGTCTCACAAAGACACGGCAGTTTGAACCAAAAATCTCAAATTTGGACTCATCAGACCAAAGGACAGATTTCCACTGATCTAATGTCCATGGCTCGTGTTCCTTGGCCCAAACAAGTCTCTTCTTATTATTGGTGTCCTTTAATAGTGGTTTCTTTGCAACAATTCAACCATGAAGGCCTGATTCACGCAGTCTCCTCTGAACAGTTGATGTTGAGATGTGTCTGCTACTTGAACTCTGTGAAGCATTTTTTTGGGCTGCAATCTGAGGTGCAGTTAACTCTACTGAATTTATCCACTGCAGCAGAGGTAACTCTGGCTCTTCCTCATGAGAGACAGTTTCATAATAGCGCTTGTTGGTTTTTGTGACTTCACTTGAAGAAACGTTCAAAGTTCTTGACATTTTCCAGATTGACTGACCTTCATGTCTCAAAGTAATGATGGACTGTCATTTCTCTCTGCTTATTTGAGCAATTCTTGCCATAATATGGACTTGGTCTTTTACCAAATAGGGCTATCTTCTGTATACCACCCTTACCTTGTCAAAACACAACTGATTGGCTCAAACGCATTAAGAAGGAAAGAAATTCCACAAATTGTCACGCTCTGACCTTAGAGAGCCTTTTTATGTCTCCATTTGGTTTGGTCAGGGTGTGATTTGGGGTGGGTATTCTATGTTCTTTAGTTCTATTATTTGTATTATTTGTTATTTGTTTCTATGTTTTGGCCGGGTAGGGTTCTCAAACAGGGACAGCTGTCTATCGTTGTCTCTGATTGAGAACCATACTTAGGTAGCCCTTTTTCCCACCTGTCTTTGTGGGAGGTTGACTTTGTTAGTGGCACTATAGCCCTCAGAAGCTTCACGGTCATTTATTTTGTTTCTTGTTTTGTTGGCGACATTAAAATAAAAGAGAACATACGCTCACCACGCTGCACTTCTTTCGAYGGCCGTGACACAAATGAACTTTTAACAAGGCACACCTGTTAATTGAAATGCATTTGAGCTGACTACCTCATGAAGCTGATTGAGAGAATGCCAAGAGTGTGCAAAGCTGTCATCAAGGCAAAGGGTGGCTCCTTTGAATAATCTTAAATATAAAATATATTTTGATTTGTTTAACACTTTTTTGTTGGTTACTACATGATTCCATATGTGTTATTTCATAGTTGATGTCTTCACTATTATTCTACAATGTAGAAAATAGTAAAACATAAAGAAAAACCCTTGAATGAGTAGGTTTGTCCAGACTTTTGACTTATGAATATTAATATCACATTTCTGTCTCTTATCAGAGTGTCACAACATTTCAGCATCAAAAACAGAGTACCTTATTCAAAACCTGACAGCTGGGTCCGTATACAATATCTATCTTGCTGGAGCAACAGCTGCAGGCTCAGGACCAAATATATCTCTACAGATCTTGGCAAAGCTTCAACCCAAGTCCATTACTGGTATGAATCAGGAAAGTACTAGACCAGAGAACAATCAAAACGTTCTGACTATTTTGAAATTGAGAGTACATACATACATGTTATGATTATTATTTTTTTTTCCAGTCGCGATTTTTACTATTCAAATGATTGACATGTGGATGCTGCTTGGATTATGTGTTCATACAGACTCAAGATGCTTAACACTAACAACTCACCAACAGAAAATAATAAAATGATCTTCTTTATCTTCTCCAATAAGGTTGGATGAAAGCTGGCATAATTGTTTTAATTGCAATATTAATAACAATATGCTTATTTATCATCAAGAGGTGAGCTGATATATATATTTTTACAACACATCTTCAGGACTAGCAAGAAAACCTGGTCTATCCGGGATGAATATTGTTCATTTTATAAAAACATCAACAAGATTTCACACATCATACTAAACAGCATCTTAACCTTTATTCTAATTCTCAGACATAAAAGCAAGATCTTCCCACCAATACCACGTCCTATGGTCGCAGAGTCCAAGAACTATCGAGCGAGTACTCAGGTAGGATCCAATTAACAATTTACATATTTAGGATTGTGTTCTGACTTTTCTGTGCAGAACTCCACATTTTCCATAAATATAAAAAAGTTTGGACTGCTAGTGTCAGAATACATGCATCACATTATTGATACAAAACAGAATTTAAAGTAGACACTTATCACATTACATGCTTTGTTCTTTTACATAAAATCTAAAATTATAGAGTAATGCTATAGCCACGAATGATGCAAAAAGTAGTGCAATGACTCGAGCCCTGTCAAACTGTCACCATAAAAGGTAGGGTTAGTGATTACGACCATAGTTGTGCTTATGTCTATGTGAATTGGTGGGAGGAAAGCACCTGCTGAGCAAGCAAAGCACAATCTGAGGAGAAACTGCCTTCTGCACTCAGTCGCCACAAACTTTCCATGCATTCAACAAACAATATTGCACCCCAAAATGTATTTAACAGCTGGTATAGAAACGAATGTGAATGAGGTAAACTTTCTTACGTAACAGTTTAAATAATGCCTAACTGGTGCGTTATACTTGGAAAGCGTAACTAACTTGAACCTTTGTCCAAGTCATATATTGATACTGTTATCATTGAGACATTTGCCTGACTGTTCGAGTCCCTTCGAACCTGTGCAGCCAGAGTTCTAGTGAACTCGGGGCATCTCAAGTCAGGATTTGGTCTTGAATTGGAATCACTTGGTCTCAACAGGACATGTATGAGATTAAGGAAGAGGTACATGAGCTGCAGCTACATGACAAGAGCAGCAAAGATCCCGACCCTGAGGAAGCCCCTCTCCTGGAGGTGTGTGAAGACTCGAACGAGAAGAGCCTTGGAGACTCCAGCACACCAGATGGAATCAGTGACCCACTGACCTCTAATTTTAGGGGCCAGGTGTTAAGTCTAGAAACCGCCGATCCAAGCCAAAGAGAGATTGACTGTGAAGTCACCATGCTGATGTATAGGAACGGTCTGGTCTTTGATATGAAGGCAGACTCCACCGAGGATGTCGGGACGCCACTGTAGACATCACTGCGGTAGCACTTACTTAAAGACTGTAATTAAAATGCATTATGGCGCATTATAAGACTTGTCATAACTTAAGCATATAAGACCCCCTTAACATGGTGTATTGTAGTTTCCTATTGATCCTGAGTAAATAACAGCCATTTTGAGTCAGTTGAGAAACATGACATAATATAATTAAGCAATAAGGCTCGAGGGGATGTGGTATATGGCCAATACCATGGCTAAGAGCTGTTCTTAGGCATAACGTAGCACTCTTAGCCATGGTACATTGGCCATATACCACAAACCTCTGAGGTGCCTTATTGCTATTATAAACTGGTTACTAAGATAATTAGAACAGTAAACAAGTAATTTTGTGTCATACCCGTGGTTTTCAGCCAATCAGCATTCAGGGCTCGAATGGCCAGGTTTATAATAATCCTTATAATAACACATTATAAAGGTTCATACATGTTCATAACAACTTATAAAGAATTATATCTACAGACTTTGAGTAAAGTGTTACCAATACTGCTAGGGCCTGTGACGGTGGCCTGGCTGGGCCGTTTAGCACTTTGCCTGTTCAAATGACCAGGCTAATTCATTAACAGTTTATTACTGTAGATATAAATAGTTTGCATTGATGTGAGCGCCTTGAAAAAGTAATTTTTGTATATTATTTTATGTTATAGATGTACCTTGTTAGCAATAAGGACTGTGTTGATTTGTGTTGTCTTCTACAATGTAGAAATGCCTTGGAATAGTACTGAATAATAATGACTTTTATCATTATAATGTTATATTTAAGGCCTGAGTGAGTAAGTAAAAATCATACAGTAGACAACAAGTGAAACTGAAGTGTAAACTTCCCTTGTAAGAACTTTTACTCAGTAGGCTAGACAGGAAGTGGTGAGACACAGAACACTGGCCTAAAACCAACCTATTTACGTACGTTACCAGGGTGACAATATTGCTGACTCATTCATGTTTTTTATTGTTGTTAGTGTTTCATCTCGACCTACTTAGGAAATGGAAAATAAAATGTTTCTGATGATGGTGTTCACCTTCATAAAAAAATATTTGTCTTTTCTTTAAGGCGTGAATTCTGAATTCAGAGAACGGCATGTGTCTCAGAATGAATAGTTGTTTAAAAGAACATCCAAATAGCATATTTAATCTCGTAGATCTCTGTATTTGACCACACATCAGATCAAGATGATATATATACATACACTATCTATTGTGGGATAGATTCTGGTCAGATTTGGGTTACTATTGTGAACCACAAACATGGTACATTGAATCACAATGGAATCTAACCATAATGTTCACAGAAGATAAGGCAAAAAGCATCACAATCATTAACGTTATGACAACGCGTAATGTATTTGAACTACTGGTATATTCATTGCCACTAAAGGGACCCATAGTATTAACAAATTGCAATCTTGAACCACAACAAGATCAGAATTTATTTTGAAATAAATGGTTACTGGGTTTTGATTGTGGATGTCTGGATGTGTACAGATGGACATAGTTGTGTGGGGAACAAAATGTAATTATATTCTGTTCATTCACTTTTTTCAGGTTTGATAGCAATCTGTCCACATACAGACAGTGCCTATCAAGTTCAAGTTTATTTTGTCACATGTACAGTAGTGAAATGCATAACTTGCACGCCCTACCCAACAGTGCAGTATTCAATACAAAAAAGGATAGGATAGGTAATAATCAAATATATAAAAACCACAAGAAAAAAGAGAGGAAGCCATATACAGGGTAGGTGTAGATGTAAATATGTAGGCAGGCATTAGGAGAAAGTGACTGGTAACAGCATTAATAATAATAACAATAGTAAACAGCATAGCAGCAGCATAAGTGGTGGGCTGGTGCCTGCGTGGTGGTGAGAGTGTCTACGTAAGTGAGAGTGTGTGGGTGAGTGTCTATGTAAGTGTGTCTACGTGAGTGTGTGGGCGAGTGTCTATGTAAGTGTGTCTACGTGAGTGTGTGGGTGAGTGTGTCTACGTGAGTGTGTGGGTGAGTGTCTATGTAAGTGTGAGTGTGTGGGTGAGTGTGTCTACGTGAGTGTGAGTGTGTGGGTGAGTGCAAGAGTGTCAGTGTAAGAGTAATAGGTGGATGGATATACATGTAAACAGGGCTGAAAAGTGACTGGTAGCAGGAATATATAAATACATGTCAACAGGGCTGAAAAGTGACTGGTAACAGGAATATATAAATACTTATGGTAAAATACTAAATGCTAATATATACATGTAAAAATGGCTGAAAAGTGACTGGTAGCAGGAAAATATAAATACTTATGATAATATACTAATGGTAATACACACTTATAAACATGGCTGAAAAGTGACTGGTAGCAGGAATATATAAATACTTATGGTAATATCCTAATGGTAATGTATTCATGTACTGTATAGGGCTGAAAGGTGACTGGTAACACCAATATATAAATACTTATTGTAATATACTAAATGGTAATATATACATGTAAACAGGGCTGAAAAGTGACTGGTAGCAGGAATATATAAATACTTATGGTAAAGAAAACTATGGTAATATACTGTATACATGTAAACAGGAGTAATAGTGACCAGTAGCAGGATAAATAGATAGATACTAATGGTCATGGCAATCAATAGTCAATGAACAGCAGTGTAGTGGTAGTAATAAGTCTAATCAATAATCATTTAGTGTTATGACCAGGGAATAGAAGCCGTTTGGGAGTCTGTTGGTCTGAGCTTTGATGCACTGGTACAGCCTGCCGGACAGGACCATGGAGAACAGTCCATGTCTCAGTGGGCTGGAGTCTTTGGCAATTTTTCTGGTCATTCTCAGACACCCCCTAGCATGTACGTGCTGGATGGCTGTGAGCCCACCCCCTGTGAGCCCATCCCCACCACCTTCTGTAGGGCTTTTCGGTTGAAGGCAGTGCAGTTGCCATACCAGACAGTGATACAACCAGTCAGGATGCTCTTGATGATGCAGCTGTAAAAGTTCCTAAGGATCTTAGGGGCCCTGCCAAATCGTTTCAGCCTCCTGAGGGAGAAGAGGCACTGCCGTATCATACTAGAATATAAATGTGACAAAGAAAAGAGCCATGTCAGAAGAATGTAACCATTGTCACATCTGCTCCTGCAACTCCCTCTACTGCTCATCCTGTGTCTCCTTGACCTGCCGCCACTCCCCCAGTACTCTCTCCCCATCCCTCTCTCTCTGTGTGTGTGTGTGTGTGTGTGTGTGTGTGTGTGTGTGTGTGTGTGTGTGTGTGTGTGTGTGTGTGTGTGTGTGTGTGGAGACAGGTGTGCTGGAGTCAGAGCAGATCCCCACCAGCTGTAACCTGTTCCATAATCAAGACCTCTACAAATACTCAGCCCTGCCACTTCCACACTGCCAGATCGTAATCTCTGCTCAGTCAGTCTACGCTTCTAGCCATTTGTTACTATTCCCATCCTGTTGTGCCTGTTTTCCTTGCCTGACGCTGTTTTCCTCTCCGCTACAGTTCCGCCCGCTCTGACTCTGGTCCCTGTCTCCAGTCCCACGTCTCATCATCCTGCTACTCTGTCCTGGATTCCCCACTCTACTACTCCCTTGGATTCCCCTCCGGACATGCTTACCCTGTTTCAAACCCTCTCGCTTCAGCCTTCGCACCTGGTTTCCAGCAACCCGCCCGAGCTTCCCCTGACCTGCACTCCATCTCCCCCGTGTTTCAATAAATACCTTGGTTACTTCATCCCAGTCTCCTCATCTGAGTCTGCTCTTGGGTTCCCCTGGGTTCCACTCTGCGTAACAACCATCATGTATCGTGTAGATATTTTAGACAGTGTCAGAATACATGAATACAAAGACTAAACAATTTCACAGAATATTTGCATATTCATATACTATTCATATTCATATGTTTAATATTTACTGTTCATATGACACCTAATTTTTTTTTAAATTCTAAAGTACCAGAGTTTGAACACAGAGGACAGGCCTATACACTTGTCAAAATGTATATTCTGTCAAGGCCTGATTTCTTAATGATTGCATCACAATGATCCATCTCATTCATAGATATAGAAAGACAATCTGTTTGAGGAGTGGGCCTTCTGAGCCTGTCCGGTGTCTACCATCAATCACAAAATGAGCCAGCATGGAGTTGGGGAACCCAAAAACCATCTGACTTAAGCAACTGGTGAGAACAAAGTATTTGAACAAATGTATTATCATTAATGTTGAAACACATTAAATAATCTTCCCTATGGTTTTGTCTCTGTAAGTATTTTGTTTTTTTAACGTAGGGCCTGCAGAAATATAGTTTTAGAGCCACTCATCTTTGGTCAAGGTGGGAAAGGAAGGTGAAGGAGAGGTGATTGAGAAGTGGGAGTGAGGCCTAGGCTACATCGAAACAACAAGAAATGATATGATGCCTACTGTTTTACCTCAACAACTTGGCCTACAACTGGTGCCCATGGGTGGTGCATTCACTTCATGAAAATCATAATTGGGTTTCATACTACATTTCTACCTGTTAAACATCAGGAGAGCCTATTGATGTATCACTATTGTCTTTAGTGATAGTAGGCTTAAGCTGCAATAGGCTGATATTATTAAAAAAATAAAAAAATAAACATTTCCCACTGGGCACAAACTAGTTGATTCAATTTGTTTCCATATCATTTCAATAAATTTACGTTGAAACAACGTGGAGTAGACGTTGAAATGACGTCTTTGCCCAGTGGGTTGGTGCAATTTTCACAAGTATGTGGTACATTTCACAACTCTAAGCACGAAAATCTAAACAGATCATCAAAATGGCTCGTTTCAAAACTCTAAGCACATTTTCAATTGAGTACAACAAACAAAAACACTAAATAATTTGTTCACTTGTTGACTTGTTCACTTGTCCACTGCACCAAATCACTACTAACGTGTATACATATACACTAAGTGTCTGCTTTTCAAAATGCAATATTCACTTTACATTTGGTATGATWTTCTTGTCATTTGTTAACAATAAGATTAACTATAATTTAATCAAACTGCGTAAAACTGATAACTACTGAACCAAAATTATGTAGTGCCTAGTTAACGTATATAATTTGTTAACTGCTGAACACTGTACATTTCTATATTTTTACCTCATAAATGTATCAATTTGACATTAATTTATGTTGGAAGGTAAACCAAACTTGGCTGTAAATAATACAGTGCTCTTCAAGAGTCACTAAGGCTGTGTTCACACAGGCAGCCAAATTCAGATTTTTTTCAAACTAATTGGTCATTTGACCAATCAGCTCTATTCACATAAGATTCTTTTCAGCGCTGATCTGTTTGGTCAAAAGACGAATTAGTGAAATAAAGGTCAGAAATGTGCAACCATTTTGTAATTGTATTGTAGTGTACAATGCACTGCTGAAATACCTATCCCACTTACCTGAATTTCATTGATACACTGTAAGCAGAGAGACGGCGCTACAGTATCAGTTGACAAGTCACGTAAAAAAAAAGTGATCTTGTACAATGTTGCATGGGGCTGAAATGGCATTCAACACATGCTACGTTTTTACAGTTGCCAACTGCTTTACAATACTCCAATGTCTGATGATTTGTCCTACGTATGTACTGTATAAGGATAATTAAACTGTAAGACTGACATTTTTCTCAACATGCTCACAACCTGCCATTGGATACAAATTATACAACATTGTGCATGTCAAGTTATAGTCAAAAACTGTATGGAAAAATATATTTACTATCTACTATTTATTCTATTCAGCACTCCAAAAACAACAGTTTGGAAATGTGTATCTTGTATGTTTTATATTGGATTAAATGGTAGTTAAAATTACTAAATTGTGAGTCTATCATTATCTGATGTATTGGTGACAAAACAAAATGTTGTCATGGTATTTCACAGAAAACTGATTTTGCATGATTGACTCAGAAGTGAAAAATGTGTGAAACCTCAATGAATGCACAATCAAAGGTTCTGAACATAATATAGTGGATATTACAAGTGTTATCAGTTTAGAGTTCTGTACTTAGAGTTTACAAAATCCACCACTTATGTGAAAAATGGCCCAAAGTGATTGAAAAGAACGGTATTGTAATCTCAGCGCATCCTAGCGGTGAACAGCAGCAGCGCATGGGCTCAGCACAAACCCGACAAACTGAAGTCGAACAACAGCGCACGACAGGACATTTCCATCTGGTGCAGAGGTCAACATCTTTCAGCACGGGGGAAGGCACCATATGTTGTTCAATAGTTAGTTATCGATAGGATTGATTGATGCGTTTATTTTGTCATGAACGGGGCAGTAATGCCTTTGACCCACTGCTACATTTACGAATAATTCCCTTTGCGTACAGCACGGTGCTAGAAGATGGCGGAGTCGGATGGTGGGGATTTCGCCTCGAATCGTCCACAGAACAGGTGAGGATGACAATGTAGTGGGAAATCAATATGGAAAAACTGTTGACCAAAGGGCAGCAGGGATACGGAATTAATTAGATAAATATGAAACATTGGGTGAGAGGACATTCGGTTGGCTCATCAGGACATTCTGAGGACACTGGTCATTTTTTTGCATTAATTTTCATATCGTTGCAGATTGATTAATTCACTGTACATTGTATCCATTGTAGTCTACAATTGAAG
The DNA here is from genome assembly GCF_002910315.2 of Salvelinus sp. IW2-2015. Taxonomy (NCBI): domain Eukaryota; kingdom Metazoa; phylum Chordata; class Actinopteri; order Salmoniformes; family Salmonidae; genus Salvelinus; species Salvelinus sp. IW2-2015. Next base: position 9,688,556 of record NC_036866.1, read on the forward strand.
GCTGTAAATGTTGCCAATGACAAGGTATCGAGTAAGAAGGAATGTTAGGAATATGTTTGGCATTCTGTCGTAAAATGTACATTCATAGTTAAAGTTTCTTCTAGCAGGTGCAACACGTTGCATAGTACCTTACTTTCGAGAACCAAAACATTAACTGTCTCAAGGGTTCTCAGCACCCTTTAACGTTACCAGTGGGACCATGTGAACTACAATCCCGACGCTTTGTTATAACGTTTAGAAACGTCAAGATTCAGCGCTTGCGAGACGGTTTTAGAAACTTACTCTTATGAAAAAGGAGTTCTGTCTGAGTACAGTATAACACCAGTATTCTGCAAATACTTCATTCCAAAATAACACCGTTTTTTGGAAGCAGTAATTTTGCAGTGTAACCACAGTCGAATGCACTTCTACTGCAGTTACAAAACGGCAATCTTTTTTGTAAAGGTATTATTTCTAGCTGATATGAAAGATCTTTCAAATAAAAAAATACACACTTACTGTAGCAGGTCAGATCCATACTGCTGTGTGCCTCCAGCTGACGAACTACACTTCTGCTACACTTCCTCCCCAGTTATGCTCACATGCTGACCAGACCGCCATCACGCACGCGCATGTTGATTTTGTCCACCCACACCACACACAATCAGGACACGCAGGTTGAAATGTCAAAACAAACTCCGAACCAACTATATTAATTTGGGTACAGGTCGAAAAGCATTAAACATTTATGGCAATTTAGCTAGCTAGTTTGCTGTTGCTAACTAATTTGTCCTGGGATATAAACATTGGGTTGTTATTTTACCTGAAATGCTCAAGGTCCTCTACTCTGACAATTAATCCATAGATAAAAGGGTAAAACGAGTTTGTTTCTAGTAATCTCTCCTCCTTCAGGCTTCTTATTTGGACTTTAAATGCCGGTTTGCAACCAACTTTAAAGTGCATTACCACAACTGACTGGAGTGTGGACTTCAGTTCATCTTTCAATCACCCACGAGGGTATATGCTCCTAAAAACAATGATATGGGAGAGGCGGGACTTGCAACGAGTTCCATTTTAGCGCCTGGCTATGCAGATGCTTGCGATCAGTGTGGGTGCAATGATTGAATAACATGTATGTGTACATTTATTTTGCAACGCTCGCGCACGTGACGTGAGCGGTGTTTTCAGCATGTTACACACAGGTGTTCCAGCACGCTAGATAGCTAATTAGCACAGGTAGTCACCTCTGTCTTCCGTATAACAAGCGCTGTAACATGGAGATATGGCCGTGTGGGAACACTAACCCTATAAAGGTGTGTAGAAATGTAACCTTTTGTTTAAAAAAAATTTATTCTCACTGATATGAAAGACTACTTATGTTTCCAAAACCGTAGCGCAAGCGATGCATGTTAACGTTCAGAACGCGCATCGTGGCTCTTAAAACTCCCTCAGCCAAAAGATACCTTCATGAATAGACGCTAAAGGTAGCTAGCATCTATTAATGGGCTACATACTAGTCCCTATCTTGTCAGCATCAAATAAGCATTTTTATGGCTAGGCTTATTAAATTTAATCCGCTCCATTTTGATGATAATGTAGCCTATAGCTACATCTTAAAAATACATTGGCAACATCTTACAAATATATTTAAGCAATTTTTCAGTGGTGGCTTTGATCCATGGAGAAGGTCATATCCTCACTCAAAATCTAGTGACATTAAAGTGTCCTGACAGTGGTGAACATTTAAAGATGTTCTTCAGTGTTTAAGGGATATCATCATTAACACAGGTTGTGCGCTCTGAATAGAAAATAAAAGTTTTTTTCCCCCATGAAGCAGCTGAATAATTCAAGAGAAAAGAGTTGGGAAGAGGGTAATGATGCAGCTGCTGGGGAAAACAGATGGACAAAGTGCAGGAGAGCAAGAGCTCAGCACTGTCACTGATGCTACAACAACATCAGTAAACTCTGACAAGCATCCTAGAAGCTTAAAGGTAGACTCAGCGATATGGCGTAGATGCAAAAAGTAAACAGCATAGTGGATCAATTTCTGCAACAACTAAGAGCGTTGAAGCGCGAGGCTCAACTTCTCCATTGTTTTGGTGCCCTGGCTACCATGCTGTGAACAGCGTGAAGTGAACCGGTGTACATACGCAGATGCTTTGTGTGACTGTGTGAGAGCAAAGTTTTGCATCTTGCTCATCTCAATATCGGCGGTGCTGCTTGTGGCAATGTAATTTCGCTGAGTCTAACTTACATTTTTTCTAAAATACTCTATTCTGATACACTGACAGTGATGGGCCTTTTCTCTTGCAGTATGGCTAACARGAATAGCACCCTGCGTTGCACGTTCTCAGCCCCAAGCCATAGCGCCACTCTCCTACAGGGCTTGTCGGTCCTGCGAGCCCAGGGGCAGCTCCTGGATGTGGTGCTGGCCATCAATGAGGAGCGCTTCCAGGTTCACAAGGCAGTGCTGGCCTCCAGCAGTGACTACTTCAGGTGAGACTGACGCTGTCTCTCCGACATGGCTTCTGCTCTTCATCTCCTTTCCTCTGCACTGATTTGAGACAACTGGACACTGGATGTATTTTTTGACTATAGAGATACACTGACCTGGAAAGAGAGACCCAGGTAAAGACAAATATACAAATCAAATCATCATACAGATGTAGAGGTGAAGGGAAGAGTGTTGAGAGACTGTGTTGGTAAATTTGTCTTTGTTGTGAAATAATTGATACATCAAAGCTTAGTCAGGTGAGGTATGGTAGAGAGAAAATGGAGTAATTGTTGAAGTATGTGGAACTGATAGGTAGGGATATAATAACATTACAGGTGTATAATGTGAATATGTAACTTGTTTCAGGAAACTAGGCGTATGTCGCGTGTCACTATGTCACAAGAGCGCCATTTGAACGTAAACTTAATTTAAAAAAATTCTAATTGTGTTTTTTGGCAGAAATGCCTTCTTGAACATGTGAAATTTCATGTGCCTTAATAGCAAACTTGTATGCCATCTGTAAATACGAATACAATTGTTAAGTTAGGAGCCTAGTTGGTTTAGCCACGGAAAAAGACAGCAACCTAATCGCTAGCCATGATTGGTTGAGATGATGAGTGGGCTGGACATGCCGAGAGAATGTTCTGATTGGTCTGCCATGTAGCGGGCTTCTGTCTATTACATGAGCTGGTCAGTATGTGTAGGTAATCCTTTCTAGCACAGCTTTTTTTTAAGATATCACGTAGTAGAGCTGCATAAGTGTTGCTCTCCACTTTCTGGAGGACAGAGTTTTGAAATCAGTGGAATTAAGAGTATGATAGCTAAGGAGATGGAAAAAATTATGGCATTTGATTGCAAATATGCAGACGGAATTGAAAAGAGAACACACAGAAGGCTGACTCCGGATTGCATCGTCAAACTAAGGGCAACTATGGCATCTGTGACAGAGAGGGAGAAGCGTCCATCCATGTATACGGGTAAGATAGTCTAGCTAGCTACATTTTCAGATATTACATGTTTCTAATTTTGTCAGTTTTAATCTCAAATTAAGGTGTACTGCTAGCTAGCTAGCATCACATCTATGATCTGTGTAGTAATATTATTCATATCTCAGAGCCATTTGCACTGCTAGTTAAAGCCTAATGTTAGCTAGCTAACATTGAGCCTGGTTGGTCASCTACCTGCAGATTCATGCAGGGTAGTAACGTTATGAGTTGGGATTATGGTTCAATGTTTAGTTAGCTACATGTTTAAACAAAAGACTCCACTATGCAAGTAACCATTTCAAAAGAATGTTCATGATGTCACTGTGACAACTGTCAATAGACAGAGTGAATTTACCAGCTACATCTACTCCAATTTCAGAGCACTCTCGTCCGAGTGTGCCACAGAGCATAATAACTGACAAATTTACGAACGCTCAACACCCGTTGAATATGTCCGGTGTCAGTAAATGTTAGCAAAAAAAAGCGTAATTAAATTGTTGCCAGCAGCAGAGTTGCAGTCACCAACGCTCTGGAAAACATAAAAACAGCCAAACCAGCTCTGCTAGGGCGAGTAAAATGGTCAGTGAGCTGTTCTCTCAATTGTGTCTGGAAGTAACTAGCCAACGTTAGCCAGTTAGCTTGGGTGCTTGACTCTTTGTTGTTAGGTCAGAACGCTCGGATCAACCCTACTCAGCCAGAGCGTCCAGTGTGCACTCTGAACGCTCCGAGAGTGAAACGCTCTGAATTTACGAACGGATGCGTTTACGAACGCCCAGATAACACTCTGGTGCTCCAGATAAAATTTACGAACCCGCTCGTAGTATAAACCAGCCTATAGTCTTGAAATCTTTGGTTGTTTAGTACATAGCCTCACATGTGAATCCTTAAAGGGATGGGTGGATAGTGTGTGAACGACGCTGAATGGGTGTAGACAAAGAAGAGCTCTCCAGTAGGTACCAAAACATTTTCTCAAAAGTGAGGTTACAAGTTTATCAACTTCCAAAGCAGAATTACTTTCCCATTGTTCATCAACTATAGTGTATGATGTACCATTTTCTAGCTGTGAGTCTCTAATTTTATCYAATGTATAAAAAAAAAACACATCATTAAAAAATTTGCTACTAAGATCGAATCATATGTTTAAATTTATAATTTGATGTTCTCATCCTGATGTTGCATGGCAAGTAGAGAGGTTGTTGTTGTTCATTGTCTAATTTACCTAGGATGAATATGTTGTTCAGAATGGGAGGAAATCAATAAAACAAGTTTAACATAATGACAGTTATTTAAATGACTTTCTCACTTGCCTCGCAGAGCCATGTTCACTGGAGGCATGAGGGAGTCAAACCAGGACACCATTGAGCTGAAGGGCTTGTCTGCCCGCGGCCTGAAACACATAATTGACTTTGCCTACAGCGCAGAGGTCACACTTGACCTGGACTGCATTCAAGACGTACTGGGAGCAGCAGTCTTTCTACAGATGGTCCCAGTCGTTGACCTCTGCGAAGAATTCCTCAAGTCGGCTATGAGCGTAGAGACCTGCCTGAACATCGGCCAGATGGCCACCACCTTCAACCTGACCTCCCTCAAGGAGTCTGTGGACACCTTCACCTTCCGCCACTTCCTGCAGATTGCCGAGGAGGAAGACTTCCTGCACATCCCCATGGAGCGCCTGGTCTTCTTCCTGCAGAGCAACAAGCTGAAGAACTGCAGCGAGATTGACCTGTTCCACGCTGCCATCCGCTGGCTGCAGCACGACGAGGCCCGCCGAGCTGGTGTAAACGAGGTCCTCTGCCACGTGCGATTCCCCCTCATGCCCTCCTCGGAGCTGGTGGACAGTGTGCAGACGGTGGACATCATGGTGGAGGACGTGCTGTGCAGGCAGTACCTCCTGGAGGCCTTCAACTACCAGATCCTCCCATTCCGTCAGCACAAGATGCAGTCCCCGCGGACCGTGATCCGCTCCGACGTGGTTTCGCTAATTACCTTTGGCGGGACACCCTACACTGACAACGATCGCACTGTGAGCAGTAAGGTGTTCTATCTCCCAGACATTGCAGCGCGTCAGTTCAAGGAACTAACGGAGATGGAGACAGGATCCAGCCACGCCTGTGTATCAGTGCTGGACAACTTTGTGTACGTAGTCGGCGGGCAGCACCTGCAATACCGCAGCGGTGAAGGGGCAGTGGACATCTGCTTCCGGTACGACCCACACCTGAGCAAATGGCTGCGTATCCAGCCAATGCAGGAGGGGCGTATTCAGTTCCACCTCAACGCTCTTCAAGGACAACTCTACGCCACTGGGGGGCGCAACCGATCTGGAAGTCTGTCGTCCGTAGAGTGCTACTGTCCTAAGAAAAACGAGTGGACCTACGTGGAACCACTGAAACGCAGAATCTGGGGCCATGCAGGAACTCCCTGTGGCGACAAGCTCTACATCTCAGGGGGTTACGGTGTCTCAGTGGATGATAAAAAAACCCTGCACTGTTACGATCCCACGTCTGACCAATGGGATTTCAAATCGCCTATGAACGAGCCCAGAGTGCTTCATGCTATGATCAGTGCCAAAGACCGTGTTTACTGCCTGGGCGGTCGCATGGACCACGTGGATCGCTGCTTTGACGTCCTGGCAGTTGAGTATTATATTCCAGAGAATGACCAGTGGACCACTGTTAGCCCCATGCGAACAGGGCAATCTGAGGCAGGCTGCTGCTTGTTGGATAAAAAGATCTATATTGTTGGAGGGTACAATTGGCATCTAAATAATGTCACAAGCATTGTGCAAGTGTACAACACAGAGGCTGATGAGTGGGAGAGGGATTTGCACTTTCCTGAGTCTTTTGCAGGAATTGCGTGTACGCCGATCATACTTCCACAAACCACCACGCAACGGTAATCCTTCGGCCCAAAGTGACTGACAATTTGATTCAATGTGTTCTTACTGTTGAGCTGTCAAATTAATACAAACATGGCACATTACATAAACTATTGTAATATTAGTGGTAATCTTGATGTAATGTGGGTGGGTGTGTGTGTTTGAGGGAATAAGTGGAAATAGGAATATGGTTTTGCTATAATGTACAGTGTATTACTTCATTTTCCATCCTATAGTGGAGGTCCATGTGCTGCATCGTAATGAGCAGTTTTAATGGAAAATAAGTGTTAGCTTTCCTGGACAAACTCGCTTTTAGGGTATTTTAAACAACACTTAAAACACTACCCACAGTCAAAAACCTATTAACTGATTTGCAGGATACAGTTTTTTAATTTGTGCCATGCATCAAGGAAGCATGTTTTGATTATTTAATTGAGTATATTCATTCAAATAATATATTTAAAAAATATATATATATTTTTTTACAACATATAGGATGACATATTTGACTGCTTAGGACCATTTGAGAACTAGTGATTGACTGAAGAAGACCTTTCAGTAGCTCTCCTAATGTTTTATGTTTATTTCAGAACATCTGTTTTTGCTGTGTATGGTGATGTGCTCATTAGGCTGTTCAATTGACTGGAGACGTTTACACACAGTCATCATAATGAAACGTGTATTCCAAACTGACAAGCTAATATGTCTCTTATGGCACCGTAATCATTTTTTTCAACCCCTTTGTGTAAGTGTGTGAACATCTGTGTTTACTGCTCCTTTGGTAGGTATTACATTTACATTTAAGTCATTTAGCAGACGCTCTTATCCAGAGCGACTTACAAATTGGAAAGTTCATACATATTCATCCTGGTCGCCCCGTGGGGAATGAACCCACAACCCTGGCGTTGCAAGCGCCATGCTCTACCAACTGAGCCACACGGCTCAGTTGGTAGAGCCACACGGGACTTGTTATTAGGTAGGCTTCCTGAATATTCTGAAGTCTCTTATACTGTGTATAATCAATATACTGTAGATCAGAATGAAGTGCTTTTGTCTGGTCCATCTCTTGCAGTGTTTAGTTGTCGGGGAAACTGGTCAAGTGGTCGGATATATTTTGGTGCCTTGTTCTTTCTCCAAGCTCCTACATAAAAGGACAGCATCGGTGTGAGCACTATGGTAATGAATTTACCTAGACAAGCGTACTGCTTTCATTTATCCAGTCCTGCCAGAACTGTGAACTCCAAAGAGCTGGGCGCAAGGCACTGAACTTCACGTAAGGGTCAAAGTAAAGGCATAGATGGAAAGAACAGCACAGCACACAAGCAGTGATATGTGATTATTTTCCCTAGTGTATTTCTTACCTTAGTACAGTGCAGATGGTAGCACTTTTGTTTTATGAAGAGTAGCCTATTTGTGAGGCTTTCAGTATTGTATGCAAAACTGATATGGCTTTTACTGATTTTAGAATGTTGGCAATGCTGAGACAAACTGAATTTTATTTGGAAGCACAACATGGCCCTCGTTGAAAAATGTTTGGTTCTGAAAATGTCACCTGTTTGCCTTAGTAACAGGGTTTTTGTGATGGTTTGTCTGTCCAACTCAAAGCACATAGTTATCTATTAAGTGCATTATAAGTGGAATTCACTGTAATCCAATGAGAATGTAGACTTTTCTGTATCCAAATGTATAACTTTAATTAAAGGTGTTACGTGAACTGAAAAAGGTGTTCAAGTGTTGTAGTCAATGGTGGAATGCATCATTTTACAAAGACCTACAAAATGTTAATGGTTTGGCAGATTAATGTAAATTGAAGAACAGTTCATCTTTATTCCCAATCATAGAAAATAAAACCTGACCTGTCAGTGAAGCTGAAATACAAGGCCACACGATGTTTCATCTTATGAGTTTTTATACATTTTTTATACAGTACTGTAATACAGATGTGAAATGAAGATTGTGCACATTTTTTGTGATCGGTAATCTGTATAATTATCCTTTTGTCATTTCTGTAAGTGGTTTTTACAGAACATTCATTTGAATAAGGTATAGAGAGAACCCCTTGCTCCAGAGCTTCATGTTTTAAAGGTATGTACAGTGGGGAGAACAAGTATTTGATACACTGCCGATTTTGCAGGTTTTCCTACTTACAAAGCATGTAGAGGTCTGTAATTTTTATCATAGGTACACTTCAACTGTGAGAGGCGGAATCTAAAACAAAAATCCAGAAAATCACATTGTATGATTTTTAAGTAATTMATTTGCATTTTATTGCATGACATAAGTATTTGATCACCTACCAACCAGTAAGAATTCCGGCTCTCACAGACCTGTCAGTTTTTCTTTAAGAAGCCCTCCTGTTCTCCACTCATTACCTGTATTAACTGCACCTGTTTGAACTCGTTACCTGTATAAAAGACACCTGTCCACACATTCAATCAAACAGACTCCAACCTCTCCACAATGGCCAAGRCCAGAGAGCTGTGTAAGGACATCAGGGATAAAATTGTAGACCTGCACAAGGCTGGGATGGGCTACRGGACAATAGGCAAGCAGCTTGGTGAGAAGGCAACAACTGTTGTCGCAATTATTAGAAAATGTAAGAAGTTCAAGATGACGGTCAATCACCCTCGGTCTGGGGCTCCATGCAAGATCTCACCTCGTGGGGCATCAATGATCATGAGGAAKGTGAGGGATCAGCCCAGAACTACACGGCAGGACCTGGTCAATGACCTGAAGAGAGCTGGGACCACAGTCTCAAAGAAAACCATTAGTAACACACTACGCCGTCATGGATTAAAATCCTGCAGCGCACGCAAGGTCCCCCTGCTCAAGCCAGCGCATGTCCAGGCCCGTCTGAAGTTTGCCAATGACCATCTGGAAGATCCAGAGGAGGAATGGGAGAAGGTCATGTGGTCTGATGAGACAAAAATAGAGCTTTTTGGTCTAAACTCCACTCGCCGTGTTTGGAGGAAGAAAAAGGATGAGTACAACCCCAAGAACACCATCCCAACCGTGAAGCATGGAGGTGGAAACATCATTCTTTGGGGATGCTTTTCTGCAAAGGGGACAGGACGACTGCACCGTATTGAGGGGAGGATGAATGGGGCCATGTATCGCGAGATCTTGGCCAACAACCTCCTTACCTCAGTAAGAGCATTGAAGATGGGTCGTGGCTGGGTCTTCCAGCATGTCAACGACTCGAAACACACAGCCAGGGCAACTAAGGAGTGGCTCCGTAAGAAGCATCTCAAGGTCCTGGAGTGGCCTAGCCAGTCTCCAGACCTGACCCCAATAGAAAATCTTTGGAGGGAGCTGAAAGTCCGTATTGCCCAGCGACAGCCCCGAAACCTGAGGGATCTGGAGAAGGTCTGTATGGAGGAGTGGGCCAAAATCCCTGCTGCAGTGTGTGCAAACCTGGTCAAGAACTACAGGAAACGTATGATCTCTGTAATTGCAAACAAAGSTTTCGGTACCAAATATTAAGTTCTGCTTTTCTGATGTATCAAATACTTATGTCATGCAATAAAATGCAAATKAATTACTTAAAAATCATACAATGGGATTTTCTGGATTTTTGTTTTAGATTCCGTCTCTCACAGTTGAAGTGTACCTATGATAAAAATTGCAGACCTCTACATGCTTTATAAGTAGGAAAACCTGCAAAATCGGCAGTGTATCAAATACTTGTTCTCCCCACTGTATGTCAGACGATTTACAGGAGACGACGATTCATAATTAATGTATGGATTATATGAGGTGCTACTTGACCATACACTGCATTTAGCGAAATACTGTGCCACTCCATCATTGTTAAATGTCACAAAGGTCATGACAGAAAGACACGAATCCCAATATTGACTTTCCTGTCAGTCAATTATAGGTGTACTGTATCTGGGTAACTGATACATTTGGTGTATTTCAGTTCAGCTCTGTACACCATGACCTTGATACAATTCCAAGGATGTGATCTATCCACTACAGGTATTTAAACTTTGGTAGAGCAATATCTTGCTTTTTACAACAAAAAATATACAGTACCAGTTGAAATTTTGGACAAATCTACACATTCCAGGGTTTTTATTTTTAGAATTTTCTACATTGTAGAATAATAGTGAAAACATCAAAACTATGAAATAACACATGTAATCATGTAACCAGAAATGTGTTGAACAAATCAAAATATATTTTATATTTGAGATTCTTCAAAGTAGCCACCCTTTGCCTTGACAGCTTTGCATTCTCTCAACCAGCTTCATGAGGTAGTCACCTGGAATGCATTTCAATTAACAGGTGTGCCTTTATTAAATGTTAATTTGTGGAATTTCTCCATGTGTTTGTGACAATGTAGGAAAATAGGATATCACAGTTTACTCGGTACTGAAGTGCTCTATCTTAAACTTGACTGATGTCGTGCTGACATGCACATCGTTTTTGAGTGAACTATCCCTTTAAACAAATGTCCTTGACGTTTTAGAGCACGTAATACAAATCAAATAGGCCTACACAAGGTAATTCCTGATTTAATTCTGTGACAATACTCATTTGATTTCCACGAAATGCAGTAGAAACATGTACGCGCGTAATGACGACAAAACCATCGTATCCAAGCGTTGTGCGTAAGGTCCCATTGAGAAGAAGAGCAGAAGATGGCGAGTTCAAACAATCCACGTAAATTTAGCGAGAAAATCGCTTTACATAATCAGAAACAGGCCGAAGAGACTGCGGCTTTCGAAGAGGTGATGAAAGACCTAAACATTACTAGAGCTGCACGGGTAAGTGCCTTGTTTTGTTGATTAATTCTGCTGCTAGGCTAGCTAGCTGCTGTACTGTCAGTAACCTATCGTCAGCTAGCTAACGTTAACTGCAGCACGTTTTTATGACAAGTTGTTTTTAGCCAGCCGGCAGTGGCAAACATAAGTGGCCGATTGACAGCCCTCTCAATTAAAGCTAAATATTTGTATTCTGATAACCATCATTGATTGGGGCGTTACTTTGCCAGCATTTTCAATTTGTTAACCGTAACCATCCCGTAAGCTGTCTTTGATGTTTGCTATGGTAGGCACCCAGGCAAGCTCAGGTAAAACTAGCTAGGTTATTGCTAGCAAGCACCTGGTTATATTCATATTCCCATACATCAATCAAAAGATTCCGTGTAGTAAGGTAGATAGTGATTTAACCGCTAGAAATTGCAATGAAGACTGAATATGTTTACCAGTTCGACTCAAACTGGTGCGTTTGATACTGACTGTAACGTTTTAATTGTTTACCTGTAAACTAAAGCGTCACTTACTATGCATACAACGTTAACTCTAATGTTGACAAGCCATTTTGACAGAAGTCACAATTCAGTTTTGAACGCCATGCAATGGGTTTGCATATTTACAAAGTTCCAAACCATCTTTGACAGCACCAAGAATCCCGCAGCATTTACGTGTATATGCATGCTGGGATTTGACAGATTTGCAACTTCGAAGCCTTGGAAGGCAGAGATGGAGAACATAGGATTTACTTCCTTGTCTTGAAGATGTTCATTATGTGTAATGCAAAGTTGGTTACTGGCAATAATCAGTCTGATTTGTATCAAATATTCATGTTAGACTGTTTATTCATCCCCATCAAATCAGGCCTTTGGTTAATCCATCCTTCATGCAATTCATTATTAAAGCAATTGGTGAACTAAATCGTTCAGTAATTATTGACAGGAGTATGGTGGTGAACCTACCAGTTGTGAATATAATAATGGAATGGTTTAGGAGTACAGGATAGATTTATGTTGTGGTTTTAAAATATGCCTATTTTATTTAAAGACAAAAAAAAATGTTTGACAAATCTAGCGACGTCTTTCCTTATGAGATTGACACAGATTCCAGCTATTAAGCCTAGGCCTACTGACTTTGTCCACTTGACTTGGGACATAGTACTGACCTTGCACAAACTTGATACTGAATTGATTAAGATATAAACAATTTATGGCTCATGTTAGCCTATTGCCCACAAAGTGCCTTTGGAGAGTTCCTCAATGAGATTGACACCTTGATAACCTGTCCCACTCAGCCCCTATCCAGATGGTTATTCGCCGCTGCAGTCTTCGCTCTCTCTCTCCCACTACTCTCTCCCCTTCAATCCTCCTGCTAAATTCTGCTCCCTCCTATCTCCTGACTTTTTGCCTCTTCGACCCTAGTCTCATCCCTTTATGCATCCTTTGACTCTCACTGTCCCCTTTCCTCACAGCTGACCTTCCCCTCCCGCTCTGTGGCTGAGTGACTCATTGCGTGCTAACAGGACTTTGGGTAGCTGAGTGGAAATGGAGGAAAACTAAACTTCCGGAGGACCTAACATCCTTCCACTCCCTGCTCTCGATCTTATCTTTATCCACTGCTAAAGCTGCTTTTTATCACTACATTTCAAGCTTCTGCCTCCAACCCTGTGAAATTCTTCTCCACTTTCTACCTCCTTAATCCTCCTCTCTCTCTGCGATTACTTTGTCAACACCTTTGAAAAAAAGGTGACGACATCCGCTCCTCTTTCACTCAGCCTACTGAGTCCACTGGTCCCAATCACACAGAACTACCATACGCCTTGTCCTCTTCCCTTTCTTCAGATTAAATCCTGGGACTAGTGATGTCCGGCCACCCCACAACCTGCCCATTTGACTCCCTTCTCCAGACCATCTTTGGAGACCTTCTCCCATTCCTCACTTCTCTCATCAGCTGACCACTGACTGCATCCCCTATGACTTCAAGATGGCTAGAGTCGCTCCCCTCCTCAAGACACCAACACTCGACCCCTCTGTCAAACTATAGACCAGTATCCCTAAGTTATTTTCTTTCCAAAAGACTTGAGTATGCTGTCTATGACCAACTCTCTCGTTATCTCGCTCAGATTGATATTCTTGACCCTAACCAGTCAGGCTTCAAGGCGGCTCACTCAACTGAGACTGCTCTCCTCTGTGTCAGAGGCACTCCGCTCTGCCAAAGCTGACTCTCTCTCATCTGTTCTCATTCTCCTAGATATATCCGCTGCCTTCGACACACTGAACCATCAGATCCTCCACTCCTCCCTCTCACGGTTGGGCGTCTCGTGCTCTGCACACCCCTGAATTGCATCCTACCTGGCAGGTCGCTCCTACAAGGTGGTGTGGAGAGGATCTGTGTCTGCACCACGTGTTCTCACTACTGGTGTCCCCCAGGGCTCGGTTCTAGGTCCTCTTTTCTCTTTACACCAAGTCACTCGGCTCTGTGATATCCTCACATGGTATGTCCTATCATTGCTATGCAGAAGACACTCAACTATTCTTCTTCCTCCTTTGAGGGGATGTCAGCCAACCACCTCAAGCTCAACAAAACAGAGCTGGTCTTCCTCCCGGGAAAGGTCTGCCTGCTCCACGGTGACCCTCTCCCAGAGTGCAAAGAACCTTGGTGTAACCCTGGACAACACCCTGCCATTCTCTGCAAACATCAACGCAGTGACTTGCTCCTGCAGTTTCATGCTCTACAACATCAGTAAAGTATGACCTTACCTCACACAGGAGGCGGCGCAGTTCCTAATCCAGACACATTTCATCTCCTGTCTAGACTACTGCAACTTTTTGTTGGCTGGGCTCCCTGCTTGTCATCAAATCCCTGCAATTTATCCAGAATGCCGCAGCCCCCCTGGTGTTCAACCTTCCCATGTCTCCCCACTCGTCCGCACACTCCACTGGCTTCCCGTCGAAGTTCAAAGCATCTTCAAGACCCTGGTGCTTGCCTATGGAGCAGCACTCTGTTCCGCCCCCTCTTGACCCCAATGATGGAACAAGCTTCCCCCAAAAGTTAGGACAGTGGAGTCCCTGCCCATATTTCGACATCTGAAACCCTACCTCTTTTTGAAGAGTATCTTCAAAAGGAGCATGCTAGCAGTTACCAAAGACTTCCAGTATTGAGTTTACGTCAGTTAGGTATTGAGCTTAAAACTGCACACAGAGATATATAAAAATGGTATCCCTGAGTTCATCTGTGTCTGGGGATGTAGATAAATGATTCATTGCCAACATCCTGAAGTTTCCCTTTAAATTAAGACACTGCAGCGCCGGCGCGAGGGATAAGAAATGCGTTGTACTCAATTGTCCCATTATCCCAAATGTTATACCGAGAAGATTGAATGACTGCTAGTTTTTCCGAAAACTGACCTTTTCGTCCTCATGCTAGGTAGCAGATGCCACAGCAGCCATTTTGGAATTCATCCCTGGATTGAGGTATGTATTCTGAACCAAATCTTGCGCTGGTTCCGCGGTGTCTTAATTTAAGCAAACGGTCTGTCTGACCCTCTAGTGCAGCTTTAAGCAAGCATAAGGTGTTGGATCTGCTGGCTAACCTATGTCTTATTTCATGTGTCCTTTTTTTAGATGTGGTCCATTCTATCTTTAGCACTGTAACTTGTATATCAACTGTTTTGGAATGTGATTTTTCATGTAGACCTATCAGTTTTATCATTCATTCATGCTTTCATGCAATTTTACTTTGCACAGTTGCAGTTACAGAAGACCCAGTATTTGCAACTAGGGCAGAATCGCGGACAGTACTATGGAGGCTCACTGCCCAATGTCAATCAGATTGGAAATAGCAACATTGACCTGCCTTTTCAGGTGAGCTCTCAGCTTCTCTATCAGTTGGTTTTAAAAAATTAATTAAAAAAATGTTTCATGATGCAAATCAGTCTCACCTGAGGGAAATGTAGTCTTTGAAAGCTTCCATGATTTTGTTTTACCCTCGCGTTACCTTGAATTGGATTCCTGTAAACACTACAAGACACTTCTTTAGTATTTTACAATTTTGAAGACGTGTCCTGGCGTATCGGTATCGATACACTGCATTTTCTGGGACCAACCGTCTCAGAAGGAAGCTAACATTGAGAATCAGACACCCTCACCCCATCTTGAATGTTTAATGGTCCAATGAAGCAGTTTTTATCTCCATATCAAATAATTTCTGGGTAACAATTTAAGTACCTTACTCTGTTTTAAATGATTGTATGGGAGTGGTCTGAGTAGAAGGGGGGGGGGGACTAGCTGTTATTGGCAGAGAGGTTTGGAACTCTCTTATTGGTCTATTAACAAATTCACCACCTGGTGATGTCACCAGGCGGGCCAAAACTCCATCCTACCAAAACAGGCAGAGATTGCAGGTGTTCTTTTTAAAAGGGCATTATCATAATTTTCCCAGTATTTTTTTCCAACATCATAGTGTAAAAATGTACTGAAAAGAAATATGAACGCAACATGTAAAGCGAGCCGAAATAAAAGATCCCAGAAATGTTCCATACACACAAAAAGCTTATTTCGCAAAAGTATTGTGCATAAATTTGTTTACATCACTGTTAGTGAGCATTACTCCTCTGCCAAGATAATGCATCCACCTGATGGGTGTGGCATATCAAGAAGCTGATTAAACAGTATGATCATTACGCGGGTGCACCTTGTGCTGGGGACAATAAAAGGTCACTCTAAAATGTGCAGTTTTGTCACACAATGCCACAGATGTCTCAATTTGAGGGAGTGTGCAATTGGCATGCTGACTGCAGGATTGTCCACCAGAGTTATTGCCAGAGAATTTAATGTTAATTTCTCTACCATAAGCCGCTTCAAACATCGTTTTAGAGAATTTGGCAGTACATCCAACCGGCCTCACAACCGCAGACCACGTGTAACCACGCCAGCCCAGGACCTCCACATCCGGCTTCTTCACCTGTGGGATTGTCTGAGACAAGCCACCCGACAGCTGATGAGACAGTGGGTTTGCACAACCAAAGAATTACTGCATGGTGGGGTTATGGTATGGGCATGATCTGGATCAACATGTACGACAGCGTGTTCCAGTTCCCACCAATATCCAGCAACTTTGCACAGCCATTGAAGAGGAGTGGGACAACATTCCACAGGTCACAATCAACAGCCTGATCAACTCTGTGAAGGAGATGTTGTGCTGCATGAGGCAAATGGTGACACCAGGTACTGACTGGGTTTCTGATCCACGCCCTTTTTAATTATTAATATTATTTTTTTGTTATCTGTGACCAACAGATGCATATCTGTATTCCCATTCATGTGAAATCCATATATTAAGGACTAATTCATTTCAATTGACGAATTTCCTTATATGAACTGTAACTCTTTTGAAATGGTTGCGTTTTTATGTTGAGTGTGTTTATTTTTATTTAACAGGAAAATCACGTTTTAGACTGCACTGGCCTTTAAGAAGACACAAGTAGCCTATGTTATTGCTTTCTATATCATGGCATTCCATTTTTGTAATATGTTTGCTAACTTGAGAATGTGTATGAGGGCCCATAGCTTGACCCATTTTTTAAAAGAATACATTTCCACCATATTATACAAAGACATTTTGAAATTGTATAATTTTTTTGTATGTATGCTTCAAATGACAAATGTTTCTCATATGGTTGATTTTTGCGTTTCCTGTCCAGAATTCCACCTTGGACAGCAGTCGGTCGACCAGGCATCACGGGCTGGTGGACCGCGTTTACCGCGATCGGAACCGCATCACCTCCCCGCACCGCCGGCCCCTCTCTGTGGACAAACATGGCCGCCAGATATCCTTCTTCTGCACTCAGCCAGAGATTATCTATTATATTGACAAGATAGTTGTGACTGCACTAACAATGGAAATGCATGTCCTCTAAGATGGAAAGCGATATCAGGTGGGACCATTCTAGCCAATGAAAGGGCAGATAAGCACGTGAACAACAGGCAACATAAATATAGTTATTTTTTTTATTTTTTTTTAAGTTGCCAAAATTCCACGTACATCCACTTATATCAATTAATTCGTAAAAACCTAACCATTACAAAACTCCTATTCGATCCAATAAGCCGTACTTAGCAAATTATAAATTACTATTTTTTTTTAACCAAATTGACACTGACCTTTTGGGCGGAGTAAACCCTCTCGCTTTGCATCTTCCTCTCTGACTCGGCTTATTTTAGAGTAGACCACAGTGGTCTTTACAACAATTTTACTTGATTAGTATTAAAACAGCGTGTTGTCATTGTTGGATAATTCTTAGGTAGACTTTGCACTTTAGTCAATGAATACGGACAGTTAACTTGACCATTCAAATATAGATTTACATAAGATTTTATATTTCACAGCTATTTATATATATATATATATATATATCTATATATATATCCTTAACTGAGATTCACATTGACAGCTGCCCCTATGGCTCAGTGTACCTCTCACCCCCACCGGATACCAGTTGGAGGAGGTAGGCCATTAACGACGACTTCATATTTGGAAAAACTAGGGTTGGGAGCAATTTCATCTACATTCAGGAAAAGCACAGGATATGCAATGCCCGTGTATATAGCATATTATTTAATATTGCATGCTTAATTTAACAACTTAAATGTATTTGACCCAGTCTGAAAAATACCATGGCACATATGTGGTTGGGGAATAGGGGCCAGAGATTTTGTTGATCTTTCACTTCATTCTAATGCCACAGGACGAACTCAGACTCAGCCCTACACCAGAGCGCCATGAACCCTGTGCCCCAGGACTCATTTGCAGGGGGTTCACAAGAGCTCCAGCCTAAACAAGGTAATGGAGGATCCAGGATACATGGACACGGAACAGCTTCTATTTATTCAGGCCTGTACCACTTTATGCATGAATCCACTAGTAATGCACCGAAATTACATTTTTGGCTGATACCGATATCTGATATTTTCCTTGACAAAAAAAACGATACTGATATTTAACATGTTAGTGGCCTTGTAAGCATTCTAGTACAGTTAAATGGTTAACTCACACACACACAGGGACGCAGCGGTCAAAGGCACTGCATCTGTGCAAGAGGCGTCACTACAGTCCCTGGTTCGAATCCAGGCTGTATTGCATCCGGCCGTGATTGGGAGTCCCATAGGGCGCTGCACAATTGGTCCAGTGTCGTCCGGGGTAGACCGTCATTGTAAATAAGAATTTATTCTTAACTGACTTGCCTAGTTAAATAAAAGGTTACACACACCACACTGACCAAAAAGTTATTTTGTTGGCATTTACGTATTTCCCCATTACCAGTAAAACAATCAAAACCTATTTCTTTCACTTACTTGCTGTGCTGTTTCATTGTAGTTTCATTCTCAACCAGGATTTCTATGGAACGCTGTTTGGGTCTTTGCATGTCAAAGAATATACTATTTAACACTTATTTGACGTGTCAAATAAGTTTGACCAATCAGGACCTAAAGACGACTGCATGTCACATAATTTAACRCGTTCATTAATTTTACACATTGATTACACGATCACTCGTATTTCATATGTCACAACAATTCATCGATATTTATGCTATGATGCTGGTAAAGTAAAAATAAATAAAAGCTAGCTAGCTCATGGATGCAAACAATGTTCTTCCCCAAAAACATAGCAAAATTCCATCTGTTTCAGTTAGCTAGCTAACTTTATAGCAAGGTGTCATCTAAAATACTCCTAATGCAGTTTTAATTTGATGGTAGTCGGACCTATCTATGTGAAGCTAGCCACAATAGTGGACTTTGCGGTTAGCCTTAAAAATAAAAAGTATGGCATAATTCTACTATTTGTATTAGTTTGTGTCACTGTCAATACTTTTATTTTGAAGACTAACCGCAAATCCCACCATTGTGCCTAATCCTTACTGTAGCTAGCTTCACAACTTAACTCTGTCTGGTCGAGCCTCACTAACCAGATAAAGCTTGCTGGCTGCTTATAACGTTAGCTTTGGGCAACCGGGTTAAGTTGCTGGCTAGCAATTTATTTTCATGAACTGAAGTTCAGTTTCAATTGGCGAACAACAAGTGGCTACCTAGCTAATACTTACTCACAATGATTCCTAAATCATTGTTAAGAATAATGAATAGGACTGTAGTTTCTACTGGTAATTGTTTTCAGGCTGGTTGTATTGGTGCAAGCTAGGTACCAAACTAAAGCTAGCTACCCCAGAAGTTGCGGTCGAACAAATTATGCATTATTACCAGCGCGGTATTGTAAACACATCGTTCACGGCCGGTGTTTCCAGACTTTTTTGTACAGCTTTGACAATGCTACGGTCTTTTTTTTTACACGCAAAGACCCAAACGGCGTTCCATAGTATGTATGTCGTGAAGCTAATAGCGTTTACGCTATTACTGTGTAACTCCGCTAGAGCAACATCGGAAAAATAGCACACTTGGTAGTGTTAACCAGTGCTCGAACAAGTCGGCGAAAGCCAACATCACCCATGTCAGAGAACGGTTGATTGTCAAGGGCAATGAATACTATTATCGTGGCTTTAATGGATTTTACCTCGATCCACAGAGCAGACATTGTGGGCTAGTTTTAGGAATGCTGTGTTGTACGTATATCGCAAAATCTTACGTGGCGTCATTACGTCATGCACCTTCTTTATATAGGTATGCAGGTCAGCCTTGACATCGGTTTTGCACATCGGGCATTAAACTAGACATCAGCCGATACCGATGTTGGCATTTTTTTATCTTGTATTATTATATATWTTTTTTACCCCATTTTCTCCCCAATTTCGTGGTATCCAATTGTTAGTTATTACTATCTTGTCTCATCGCTACAACTCCCGTACGGGCTCGGGAGAGACGAAGGTCGAAAGCCATGCGTCCTCCGAAACACAACCCAACCAAGCCTCACTGCTTCTTAACACAGCGCGCCTCCAACCCGGAAGCCAGCCGCACCAATGTGTCGGAGGAAACACTGTGCACCTGGCTACCTTGGCTAGCGCGCACTGCGCCCGGCCCGCCACAGGAGTCGCTGGTGCGCGATGAGACAAGGATATCCCTACCGGCCAAACCCTCCCTAACCCGGACGACACTAGGCCAATTGTGCGTCGCCCCACGGACCTCCCGGTCGCGGCCGGCTGCGACAGAGCCTGGGCGCGAACCCAGAGTCTTTGGTGGCACAGCTAGCGCTGCGATGCAGTGCCCTAGACCACTGCGCCACCCGGGAGGCCGATGTTGGCATTTTTAGATAATATCGGCCGATTCCGATATACAGTTGAAGTTTACATACACTTAGGTTGGGGTCATTAAAACTAGTTTTTCAACCACTCCACAAGTTTCTTGTTAACAAACTAGAGTTTTGGCAAGTCGGTTAGGACATCTACTTTGTGCATGACACAAGTAATTTTTCCAACTATTGTTTACAGACAGATTATTTCACTTATAATTCACTATATCACAATTCCAGTGGGTCAGAAGTTTACATACACTAAGTTGACTGTGCCTTTAAACAGCTTGGAAAATTCCAGAAAATTATGTCATAGCTTTAGAAGCTTCTGATAGGCTAATTGACATCATTTGAGTCAATTGGAGGTGTACCTGTGGATGTATTTCAAGGCATACCTTCAAACTCAGTGCCTCTTTGCTTGACATCATAGGAAAATCAAAAGAACACAGCCAAGACCTCAGAATTGTTTTATTTTATATAGACCTCCACAGGTCTGGTTCACCCTTGGGAGCAATTTCCAAACGCCTGAAGGTACCACGTTCATCTGTACAAACAATAGTGTGCAAGTATAAACACCATGGGACCACGCAGCCGTCATACCGCTCAGGAAGGAGACGCGTTCTGTCTCCTAGAGATGAACGTACTTTGGTGGGAAAATTGCAAATCAATCCTAGAACAACAGCAAAGGACCTTGTGAAGATGCTGGAGGAAATGGGTACAAAAGTATTTCTATCCACAGTAAAACGAATCCTATATCGACATAACCTGAAAGGCCGCTCAGCAAGGAAGAAGCCACTGCTCCAAAACCGCCATGAAAAAGCCAGACTACGGTTTGCAACTGCACATGGGGACAAAGATTGTACTTTTTGGAGAAATGTCCTTTGGTCTGATGAAACAGAAATAGAACTGTTTGGCCATAATGACCATCGTTATGTTTGGAGGAAAAAGGGGGAGGCTTGCAAGCCGAAGAACACCATCCCAACCGTGAAGCGGGGTGGCAGCATCATGTTGTGGGGGTGCTTTGCTGCAGGCGGGACTGGTGCACTTCACAAAATAGATGGCATCATGAGGAAGAAAAATTATGTGGAAATATTGAAGCAACATCTCAAGACATCAGTCAGGAAGTTAAAGCTTGGTCGCAAATGGGTCTTCCAAATGGACAATGACCCCAAGATACTTCCAAAGTTGTGGAAAAATGGCTTAAGGACAACACAGTCAAGGTATTGGAGTGGCCATCACAAAGCCCTGACCTCAATCCTATAGAAAATGTGTGGGCAGAACTGAAAATGAGCAAGGAGGCCTACAAACGGACTTAGTTACACCAGCTCTGTCAGGAGGAATGGCCCAAAATTCACCCAACAACTTATTGTGGGAGCTACCCAAAATGTTTGACCCAAGTTAAACAATTTAAAGGCAGTGCTACCAAATACTAATTGAGTGTATGTAAACTTCTGACCCACTGGGAATGTGATGAAAGAATAATAGCTGAAATAAATGTATTGCTCTCTACAATTATTCTGCCATTTCACATTCTTAAAATAAAGTGGTGATCCTAACTGACCTAAAACAGGGTATTTTTACTTGGATTAAATGTCAGGAATTGTGACACGTTTAAATGTATTTGGCAAAGGTGAATGTGAACTTCTGACTTCAACTGTATCATGCATCCCTAGAATCCACATGTCGTCATGAAAGGGTAAGCCACAGTCTTCTGGATCATGTATTACATGAGTGGGTTGGGTTACACTCAGGGATGGAAATTAATCCTAATTATTATGGTTACTTAAAAAAATAAAGTATTCCCCCCCCCTCCCCAACGGGCTCGGGAGAGGTGAAGGTCGAGTCATGCGTCCTCCGAAACATGACCTGCCAAACCACGCTTAACCCGGAAGCCAGCTGCACCAATGTGTCGGAGGAAACACCGTTCAACTGACGACCAGTGTCGTAGCAATTTCCTGTATTACCAAATGAGGAGAGTTACAAACCATACACCAGTCAGTTATACTTAAATTTCATCTTTAAAAATATTATGAGCTTTACAATAGCCCTTTGACTCTCAGATCAATTCAGTGTCTATAATGAATTCTGAGAGTCCCTACAGTCGAATACAAAGATATTTTATAGCCAAGATACACCCCTCTCAATTTACATGACGAACCACAGAACGCTTCACAAAGTGCCTTTTACTTGAGAAAGGAGTATCCCTTAGCCAGATTGCATTCGCTATAAATTATCGCTCAGTTTGGTCTCTAAAATGAGGTTCTAATCTCGTTCCTGGTACTTCATAGTTCAAAAACATTACCTCACTATCTGGAATGCTCTTTAGGCTTTATTGGCCAAAGACATCGTAAATCTCCTCTGTCAGTGCTATCTCATAGAGGCCCATCCTCAGTGGAACACACACACACACACACACAATAGTCAACAGATTATATTCTGTCGAATAAAACAACCATTCTAATGCAATTCAAAGATTATAATATAATCTTACAAGCACTATAACATAATCTTGCAATTTTCCACGACACCAGTCAGCTTGCAGGCACCCGGCCCACCACAAGGAGTCACTAGAGCACGATGAGCCAAGTAAAGCCCCCCACCCCCCCGGCCAAACCCTCCCCTAACCTGGACGACGCTGGGCCAATTGTGCGCCACCCTATGGGACTCTCGGTAATGACAAGCTGTGCCCATCTGCCTTAGACCGCTGCGCCACTCGGGAGGCACTGACTCTTACTTTTTAGACCGGGCTATTAGAAAATGTGCCCATCTAGCACGCCAGCTGGTGACATGTTGTCTTCAAATATCGCATGTTATAGACTTCGGACCCTGGCTAGTAAAATGTATGCTCCACTAGCCCGACTGGCCAGTGCCCAAAATCCTTAACTTCCATCCCAGGTTCCACTAGCTAACAGGTTTTGTCCATGTTGGAGCAACTATTCTCTTTCTGTGACGCTATCCCCTTGTGTACAACCAACCACTGCTTTCTGATGAGGGAAATGTTGGTGTCGTATTTTGATTTGTAATTGATATTACTCAAGAATGCATGGAAAACGGATCAATAATATTGTGGTGACACACATTTGTGTGGTATTCTGTAAACGGGAAGCATCTAGCTACCTGCCATTGAGCTCTACCTGATGTTTTAACAGTGTCTAAAAAAACATTAAGCAACTTAATTTCACTACAGGAAAAGTACTACTTTGTAAATACTGCAATGTGGGTTGATTTTAAAATTAGTGCCTTCAATTGTTGGTCATTACCTGATTTCTTTTTCACCATTCAGTGCTGCTCCTTACAGTTCCTGGGACTGAGGAGTCTGAATCACACGCAGACAAGGATACACAGTGGGGTAACAAAAAGGTAGAGGAGCGAACATGAAGCCTAGTTATATCAGTGCTTGCTCACAATTTTGGGATTTTTTAAAATGCTGAGTGTGCTTTGCCTTTCAGAATGACTCAAGACCCAAGTCTTGTGAAGTCCCTGGGATCAAGTGAGTACTTACTGCACATCCTATCATTCATAAATCTAAATATGGTACACCGGCAGGACCATACACTGTAGAAAGGTGCTGTGAGAAAGATCACTATCCAGGCCATGCTTAGAATTAATTATGTTCAAAGATTACTCTGTGAAGAGAAAGTGTGTCTGTCTGAGAGAGGACCTATGACACCAGATAACTGACATTTCCACACAAGGCATAGAAAAATGTCATAATTCATGAAAACAAGCAAAAATAATTCAGAATGGATTACCTTTGCCATGTGCTGTTTTAGGTCATGTGTACGTACCCCTGTTCTTTCTCCCCTCTAGTATATTTCCATCACCTGATCAGGAAGTGAACACGTCATTGATCCCGGCCACTCTCAACACAGGAGGCTCCCTGCCCGATCTGACCAATATCCAGTTCCCCCCACCACTGCCCACTCCGCTGGACACGGGCGACACATTGGTGTTTCCTTCCCTTAGCACCTCCAACAGCACGGGCAACCTGACCACCAACCTCACCCTCCTAGGCATCAGTGCTGCCAGCCACGGTAAGCCATCGATGGCAAAATGAATGTGGCACATTTTGTGTGTGTAATATATATGTATACTACTACTATATACATTCAAAAGTTTGGGGTCACTTAGAAATGTCCTTGTTTATGAAAGAAAAGCAAAAAAAATATTTGTCCATTTTTAAAATAACATCAAATTGATCAGAAATACAGTGTGGACATTGTTAATGTTGTAAATGACTATTGTAACTGGAAATGGATGATTTTTATGGATTATCTACATAGGCGTACAGAGGCCCATTATCAGCAACCATCACTCCTGTGTTCCAATGGCACGTTGTTAGCTAATCCAAGTTTTACATTTTTAAAGGCTAATTGATCATTAGAAAACCATTTTGCAATTGTTAGCACAGCTGAAAACTGTTCTGATTTTAAAGAAGCAATAAAACTGGCCTTCTATAGACTAGTTGAGTATCTGGAGCATCAGCTTCATTAAATAGTACCCGCAAAACACCAGTCTCAACGTCAACAGTGAAGAGGCGACTCCAGGATGCTGGTCTTCTAGGCAGAGTTCCTCTGTCCAGTGTCTGTGTTCTTTTGCCCATCTTAATCTTTCTTTTTTATTTGCCAGTCTGAGATATATGGCTTTTTTTTGCAATTTTTCTTTGCAACTCTGCCTAGAAGGCCAGCATCCCGGAGTCGCATCTTCACTGTTGACATTGAGACTGGTGTTTTGCAGGTACTATTTAATGAAGCTGCCAGTTGAGGACTTGAGGTGTCTTTTTCAAACTAGACACACTMATGTACTTGTCCTCTTGCACAGTTGTGTACTGGGGCCTCCCACTCTTTCTATTCTGGTTCGTGCCAGTTTGCGCTGTTCTGTGAAGGGAGTGGTACACAGCGTTGTACATGATCTTCAGTTTCTTGACAATTTCTCGCATGGAATAGCCTTCATTTCTCAGAACTAGAATAGACTGATGAGTTTCAGAAGAAAGAGCTTTGTTTCTGTCCATTTTGAGCCTGTAATCGAACCCATTAATATTCCATTAAATCTACCATTTCCAGCTACAGTAGTCATTTACAACATTAACAATGTGTACACTGTATTTCTGATCAATTTTATGTTATTTTAATGGACAGAACATGTGCTTTTCTTTCAAAAACATGGACATTTCTAAGTGACCCCAAACGTGAATGGTAGTGTGTGTGTGTGTGTGTGTATGTATATATATACACTGCTCAAAAAAATAAAGGGAACACTAAAATAACACATCATAGATCTGAATGAATGAAATATTCTTATTAAATACTTTTTTCTTTACATAGTTGAATGTGCTGACAACAAAATCAAACAAATTATCAATGGAAATCAAATTTATCAACCCATGGAGGTCTGGATTTGGAGTCACACTCAAAATTAAAGTGGAAAACCACACTACAGGCTGATCCAACTTTGATGTAATGTCCTTAAAACAAGTCAAAATGAGGCTCAGTAGTGTGTGTGGCCTCCACCTGTGTCCTGGTATAGACTGCCTACAACGCCTGGGCATGCTCCTGATGAGGTGGCGGATGGTCTCTGAGGCATCTCCTCCCAGACCTGGACTAAAGCATGGACAGTCTCTGGACAGTCTGTGGTGCAACGTGGCGTTGGTGGATGGAGCGAGACATGATGTCCCAGATGTGCTAAATTGGATTCAGGTCTGGGGAACGGGGGGGCCAGTCCATAGCATCAATGCCTTCCTCTTGCAGGAACTGCTGACACACTCCAGCCACATGAGGTCTAGCATTGTCTTGCATTAGGAGGAACCCAGGGCCAACCGCACCACCATATGGTCTCACAAGGGGCTGAGGATCTCATCTCAGTACCTAATGGCAGTCAGGCTACTTCTGGCGAGCACAGGAGGGCTGTGCGGCCCCCAAAGAAATGCCCACCCACACCATGACTGACCACCACCAAACCGGTCATGCTGGAGGATGTTGCAGG
This sequence comes from Salvelinus sp. IW2-2015, assembly GCF_002910315.2. NCBI lineage: Eukaryota > Metazoa > Chordata > Actinopteri > Salmoniformes > Salmonidae > Salvelinus > Salvelinus sp. IW2-2015. The sequence goes on from NC_036866.1 coordinate 9,714,869, forward strand.
CAGCAGAACGTTCTCCACGGCGTCTCCAGACTCTGTCCCACGTGCTCAGTGTGAACCTGCTTTCATCTTGAAGAGCACAGGGCGCCAGTGGCGAATTTGCCAATCTTGGTGTTCTCTGGCAAATGCCAAACGTCCTGCACGGTGTTGGGCTGTAAGCAACAACCCCACCTGTGGAGTCGGGTCCTCATACCCCTCATGGAGTTTGTTTCTGACCGTTTGAGCAGACACATGCACATTTGTGGCCTGCTGGAGGTCATTTTGCAGGGCTCTGGCAGTGCTCCTCCTTGCACAAAGGCGGAGGTAGCGGTCTGCTGCTGGGTTGTTCCCTCCTACGGCCTCCTCCACGTCTCCTGATGTACTGGCCTGTCTCCTGGTAGCGCCTCCATGCTCTGGACACTACGCTGACAGACACAGCAAACATTCTTGCCACAGCTCGCATTGATGTGCCATCCTGGATGAGCTGCACTACTGAGCCACTTGTGTGGGTTGTAGACTCCGTCTCATGCATACACTAGAGTGAGAGCACCGCCAGCATTCAAAGTGACCAAAACATCAGCCAGGAAGCATAGGAACTGAGAAGTGGTCTGTGGTCACCACCTGCAGAATCACTCCTTTATTGGGGGTGTCTTGCTAATTGCCTATAATTCCACCTTTTGTCTATTCCATTTGCACACAGCATGTGAAATTTATTGTCAATCAGTGTTGCTTCCTAAGTGGACAGTTTGATTTCAAGAGAAGTGTGATTGCTTGGAGTTACATTGTGTTGTTTAAGTGTTCCCTTTATTTTTTTGAGCAGTGTGTATATATATATATATATTTTATATTATATATATATATATATGTGTGACATTCTGATAATGTAACCAAGGATAATCTCTGTTTTTCATTAACAAGCAAGTTCTGTATCAAAGTTAATTGTACAAAACCTTCCTGAACTCCATGCAGCACCATTTCTACCATTTGAGCAAGGAATCCATTTTTTTTGGACATAACATCCAAAAATCTAACTTTGGCAATAGTCTACATGCCTAAGAAGAATAACCTGTTAACGTAATATCTGCATGGTGTACAATGATAATCATGTGACACAACTATATTGTCTTTGTAAGGTGTTTCCCATTACCCTGCAAAATATTGCATCAAACTGCCTACAGACACTGGAGCTCCTTGAACGTCTTGGCTAGACTGTTTCCCACCCCCCGGTATCTGGAAAAAGATGTTGTAGAAGTAACATGCACAGATAGCTGGCAGGAATATGGATGGCTCCACTTATTTATTTATGGCTCCTTGAGCATCTTTAGTTAGACTAGATTCTCTGAGGTAGTAGGTGAACCTTTTCACTACTGTCAATTTCACAGAAGGATTATGCGTCAAGTTTYGCCAGAAATGCCATTTGTCATGCTACTGAAAGCTAGATAGGTAGATGGATAGGTACTTTATTACTTAGTGATTGGTACTTACTTAGGGATTGGCATATAAGTGGATGCATGCATATCATAAACATATACAGCACAAGTCACTAGAAAATCTGTACAATGTAGTTGTGAAAACCCCCTAGCAATGTTACATTGCACAGCAATGCCCAAAAGAAGAGCCACTGATGCCTGTCCTGTTGTCTTGGCAGTCATCCCAACCACCTCTCAGCCTACCATGACGGCCCAGCGCAGGCAGTCCACCCTGGTCCCCCTAACCCTAAACGCCGAACCACAGCAGTCACCGCAGCAGCTCTCCCCCACCCTATCGCCCCCTCTCAACATCCAGGTGAGAGGCTATTTCTACTGTCGCATTCAGCAGGGATATTATTGAACTTTAACAGAGGTTGTAAACAAGTCATTTTTAACATAGAGATTTACTGAAAGTGATATCCCTAACTAAAATGGGATTTTACCCTGATGTTTTAAAGGGCCAAAAGCATGATGGAACATTTTGATTCATTAGATTGTTTAATCAACCAGGTAAATTCTGAGAGAGAAAGGTGCTGGAGTTCGCTAAACGGCTATGCAGATATGTATTTTATCTCGACACTAAAACTTCAAACGGAGAACTGGTAGTAGTATTTTCAATTTATACTGAACAAAAAATGAACATTACATTTAAATAAATTAGGCCCTAATCTATGAATTTCACATGACTGGGAATACAGATATGCATCTGTTGGTCAAACATACCTTTTGACCATCATAGATCAGAAAAGTACCTGTGACCACCACTTGCATCATGCAGCGCGACACATCTCCTTCACATAGAATTGATCAGGTAGTTGATTATGGCCTGTGGAATATAGTCCCACTCCTATTCAATGGCTGTGTGAAGTTGCTGGATATTGGTGGGAACTGCAACACACTGCCTCCCAAAGATGCTCAATGGGTGACATGTCGTCTGGTGAATATGCAAGCCATTGAAGAACTGGGACATTTTCTGCTTCCAGGAATTGTGTACAGATCCTTGCGACATGGGGATGTGCATTATCATGCTGAAACATGAGGTGATGGTGGCGGATGAATAGCACGACAATGGGCCTCAGGATCTCATCATGGTATCTCTGGGCATTCAAATTACCATTGATGAAATGTAATTGTGTTCATTGTCCATAGCTCTTGCCTGACCATACCATAAACCCACCGCCTCCATGGGGCATTCTGTTCACTATGTTGACATCAGCAAATCGCTCGCCCACACGACGCCATACAGGACACGTGGTCTGGGGTTGTAAGGCTGGTTAGACGTACTGCCAAATTCTCTAAAACTAATTTGGAGGCAGCTTATGGTAGAGAAATTAACATTTAAATTCTCTGGCAACTGCTCTGGTGGACATTCCTGCAGTCAGCATGCCAATTGTACTCTACCTCAACTTGAGACATCTGTGGTTTTGTGTTGTGTGACAAAACGGCACATTTTAGAGTGGCCTTTTATTGTCCCCAGCACAAGGTGCACCTGTGTCAGGATCATGCTGTTTAATCAGCTTCTTGATATGCCACACCTCTCAGGTGGATGGATTATCTTGGCAAAGAAGAAATTCTCACTAACAGGGATGTAAACAAATTTGTGCACAACATTTCAGAGAAATAAGCTTTTTGTGTGTATGGAACATTTTTGTGAACTTTAATTTCAGCTCATGAAACATGGTACCAACACTTTACATGTTGCATTCATATTTTTGTTCAGTGTGTATATAATAATGATTTGGTGGGTGATTTATATTTGTCCTATTTCAATACACGTGTGAATTGAAAATGTTTGTTTTGCACATCTCAACTTTCCTTGAGACACCCTTCAGAGAGTTGGGTCATGTCCAGGGTCTGCCTTTCACCTTGTTGGCTCGGGGATTCGAACTAGCAACCTTTTGGTTACTGAACCAATGCTCTAACTGCTATTCTACCTGCTGCCCTATATACAGTGGGGAGAACAAGTATTTGATACACTGCCGATTTTGCAGGTTTTCCTACTTACAAAGCATGTAGAGGTCTGTAATTTTTATTCATAGGTACACTTCAACTATGAGAGACGGAATCTAAAACAAAATCCAGAAAATCACATTGTATGATTTTTAAGTAATTAATTTGCATTTTATTGCATGACATAAGTATTTGATACATCAGAAAAGCAGAACTTAATATTTGGTACAGAAACCTTTGTTTGCAATACAGAGATCATACGTTTCCTGTAGTTCTTGACTAGGTTTGCACACACTGCAGCAGGGATTTTGGCCCACTCCTCCTTACAGATCTTCTCCAGATCCTTCAGGTTTCGGGGCTGTCGCTGGGCAATACGACTTTCAGCTCCCTCCAAAGATTTTCTATTGGTGTCAGGTCTGGAGACTGGCTAGCCACTCCAGGACCTTGAGATGCTTCTTACGGAGCCACTCCTTAGTTGCCATGGCTGTGTGCTTCGTGTCGTTGTCATGCTGGAAGACCCACCACGACCCATCTTCAATGCTCTTACTGAGGGAAGGAGGTTGTTGGCCAAGATCTCGCGATACATGGCCCCATCCATCCTCCCCTCAATACGGTGCAGTCGTCCTGTCCCCTTTGCAGAAAAGCATCCCCAAAGAATGATGTTTCCACCTCCATGCTTCACGGTTGGGATGGTGTTCTTGGGGTTGTACTCATACTTCTTCTTCCTCCAAACACGGCGAGTGGAGTTAGACCAAAAAGCTCTATTTTTGTCTCATCAGACCACATGACCTTCTCCCATTCCTCCTCTGGATCATCCAGATGTCATTGGCAAACTTCAGACAGGCCTGGACATGCACTGGCTTAAGCAGGGGACCTTGCGTGCGCTGCAGGATTTTAATCCATGACGGCGTAGTGTGTTACTAATGGTTTTCTTTGAGACTGTGGTCCCAGCTCTCTTCAGGTCATTGACCAGGTCCTGCCGTGTAGTTCTGGGCTGATCCCTCTTCTTCCTCATGATCATTGATGCCCCACGAGGTGAAATCTTGCATGGAGCCCCAGACTGAGGGTGATTGACCGTCATCTTGAACTTCTTCCATTTTCTAATAATTGCGCCAACAGTTGTTTCCTTCTCACCAAGCTCTTGCCTATTGTCCTGTAGCCCATCCCAGCCTTGTGCAGGTCTACAATTTTATCCCTGATGTCCTTACACAGCTCTCTGGTCTTGGCCATTGTGGAGGTTGGAATCTGTTTGATTGAGTGTGTGGACAGGTGTCTTTTATACAGGTAACGAGTTCAAACAGGTGCAGTTAATACAGGTAATGAGTGGAGAACAGGAGGGCTTCTTAAAGAAAAACTAACAGGTCTGTGAGAGCCGGAATTCTTACTGGTTGGTAGGTGATCAAATACTTATGTCATGCAATAAAATGCAAAATAAAATTACTTAAAAATCATACAATGTGATTTTCTGGATTTTTGTTTTAGATTCCGTCTCTCACAGTTGAAGTGTACCTATGATAAAAATTACAGACCTTTACATGCTTTGTAAGTAGGAAAACCTGCAAAATCGGCAGTGTATCAAATACTTGTTCTCCCCACTGTACATGGCTAAATCCCTATGTGAGATGAGCAAGTGATGCCTACCAGGTGTAGTTTGGCCTTGTTTCCTGGAATGACTCAGCTAGCCAAGATCCGTCCAGAGTAATTTGGAGCTTTCAATTGCTCAAGGAAGGCATGACATCACAAACAATGCTCAGTGTGCGACGCTTTCAAATGTGAAACGATAAACCTTTCTCTGTCCATGGCACCAGTCTCTAATGTTTGTTGTTCTGTCCATGAACTGAGAATCTTTCTATAACGTATTAAAGCCTTTGCGTCGCTGGGTGAAAACTAGATCTTAACAAGATATTTAGCCACTCTTGTAATATATTGAAATGGAAGCGCAGTAAAAGGTGATTCATTCATTTTTATCAGTCTTCATCTGGGTGCTATTTACTAGATGACAATATAGGTAATGTATATTTTTCCACTTTATTTTTTATAGTACACTAGGGAAGATGATGCTTACATTTAGACATTTTACGTATTATTTGAGCCAACATCAGTTTTGGCAGTGTTTCGTTTGCGAGCAAAGAGCAGTGCGGTAGCTAACTAATTGGATATAATGTAATTGTTTCACCTCAGTTACCCAAGTTAGTTAGCAAGCTTGCTTAAATTATTTAGTTTTAAAGTTACCAAACGCTCTTACGTTATTTTGCTAGCTACTGTAACCCTGTTATAACAGTGTTGAATTCCTTGTTTTCGTTTTCAGGTTAAGTTCAAGCTTTTTTCCCTTCCTCTATCGTTACCAGGCAGTGGCGATGGATGCCTTGACTCTGGAGCAGCAGCTATCCCAGTATGCCTTCTTTAGCCAGCTGACAGCGCAGTCCCAGGCCCAAGTGCTCAATGACCTGCAGCAGCAAGCCCTGCCCCAGGGCATCAGGTTAATCACCCTGCCCCTGGCCACCACCACTGCCTCCACAGCCACCCAGTCCTCCCCAGTCAGCCAGATCGCGACGACTGTCAACATCAACTCGGTGAGTCGCATGCTCTGTAGACCAATGACAGTGGAAAACTGAGCTGACAAGATCCAAGAAAAAGCCAGTGTTGTAGTCCTTGTTTCGATGAGACTTACCATGGGCTTTTTGTATGGTACTCTACACGGTGAAACGCTTTTGTTTGTGACATTGGAGGTGGGATTGTTGCTAAGTGTAAGTAGATTAGCCTTTTCCACAAGAGTATGGGAGGGGACATTACCAGTAGTAATTCTCATGATTTTTGAGACCGCTGTTTGTCAGAACAATTGTCTAGATCAGTAGATCCCAAACCTTTTTATAGTCCCGTACCGCTTCAAACATTCAACATACAGCTGCGTACCCCCTCTAGCACCAGGGTCAGCACACTCTCAAATGTTTTTTTGTTGTTGCCATCATTGTATGCCTGCCACACACACTATACAATAGTTTTTGTCACAACCTGGCTCGTGGGAAGTGACAAAGAGCTCTTATAGGACCAGGGCACAAATAATATTATAATAATAAGAATAATTTTGCTCTTTATTTAACCATCTTACATATAAAACCTTTTGTTCATCAAGAATTGTGAATAACAGGCCTCCCGGGTGGCGCAGTGGTCTAGGGCACTGCATCGCAGTGCTAACTGCGCCACCAGAGTCTCTGGGTTCGCGCCCAGGCTCTGTCGCAGCCGGCCGCGACCGGGAGGTCCGTGGGGCGACGCACAATTGGGCTAGCGTCGTCCGGGTTAGGGAGGGTTTGGCCGGTAGGGATATCCTTGTCTCATCGCGCTCCAGCGACTCCTGTGGCGGGCCGGGCGCAGTGCGCGCTAGCCAAGGTAGCCAGGTGCACAGTGTTTCCTCCGACACATTGGTGCGGCTGGCTTCCGGGTTGGAGGCGCGCTGTGTTAAGAAGCAGTGCGGCTTGGTTGGGTTGTGCTTCGGAGGACGCATGGCTTTCGACCTTCGTCTCTCCCGAGCCCGTACGGGAGTTGTAGCGATGAGACAAGATAGTAATTACTAGCGATTGGATACCACAAAAAGGGGGGAGAAAATGGGATAAAAAGAGAGAAAAAAAAAGAAAAGAATTGTGAATAACTTACCACAGGTTAATGAGAAGGGTGTGCTTGAAAGGATGCACATAACTCTGCAATGTTGGGTTGTATTGGAGAGAGTTTCAGTCTTAAATAATTTTCCGCACACAGTCTGTGCCTGTATTTAGTTTTCATGCTAGTAAGGGCCGAGAATCCACACTCACATAGGTACGTGGTTGCAAAGGGCATCAGTGTCTTAACAGCACGATTTGCCAWGGCAGTATACTCTGTGCGTAGCCCAATCCAGGAATCTGCCAGTGGCTTCTGATTTTAAATGACATTTTCACAGAACCGCTTGTTGCAATTTCGATGATCTCTTGTTGACGTGGACTGGAGGCAGGGCATGAAAGGGATAACGAATCCAGTTGTTTGTGTCATCCATTTCGGGAAAGTACCTGCGTAATTGCGCACCCAACTCACTCACTCAGTTGCTTCACTATATCACATTTGACATTGTCCGTAAGTTTGTTCATTTGCCCACAAATCAAACAATGATGGAAAGAACTGTGTGTTGTCCTTGTTAATCCAGACAGAAAAGAGCTCCAACTTCTTAATCCTAGCATCAGTTTTGTCCCGCACATTGAATATAGTCGCGGAGAGTCCTTGTAATCCTAGATTCAGGCGAGGAAAAAACATCACCCAGATAGGCCAGTAGCGTGAGAAACTCGTCATCATGCAAGTGGTCAGACAAGTGAAAATTATGGTTAGTAAATAACTTTACGCTCGTCTCTCAATTTAAAAAGGTGTCAATACTTTGCCCCTTGATAACCCGCTCACTTCTGCATGTTGTAAAAGCGTTACATGGTCACTGCCTATATCATTGCATAATGCAGAAAATACACGAGTTCAGGGGCCTTGCTTTTTCACTGTTGTGTCCAAAACTCTCTTTCAAGCTGTCAGGCATTCCCTTGGCAGCAAGAGCCTCTCGGTGGATGCTGCAGTGTACCCAAGTGGCGTCGGGAGCAACTGCTTGCACACGCGTTACCACTCCACTATGTCTCCCTGTCATGGCTTTAGCGCCATCAGTCCAGATACCAACACATCTTGACCACCAAAGTCCATTTGATGTCACAAAGCGGTCCAGTACTCTAAAAATATCCTCTCCTGGTTTCCAGTGGTTTGCAGAAGAGGATGTCTTCCTTAATTGACCCCCCCCCCCCCCCCCCATAAACGTAACGGACATGTACCAGGAGCTGTGTCAGGCACGCCACGTCTGACTCATCCAGCTGTAAGCCATATAATTCACTGGCTTGTATGCGAAGCAGGAATTGTTTCAAAACATCTCCTGCCATGTCACTGATGCATCGTGAAAGTGTTGTTTGATGAAGGCCTTGTCTGAATATTTTTTTTTTTTTTTTTTTTTTCAGCCATATCCACGGCAGCAGGAAGATTTAAGTCCTCCACAATAGTATGGGGCTTGCCTGTCCTAGCCACTCGGTAGCTCACCATATAAGACACTTCTAGCCCCTTCTTATTAATGGTATGTGTTGCTTTTATCCATGTCTTACTACTCGAACGTAGTCTTAATTCTCCCTCAAACTCCTGTCGCTTATTTTTCAAATTGGCATGTTTTGTTTCTAAAAATCTGCGCAGGAGTGAAGGTTTCATCGAGTTGTGAGTACTTTTGCACATATAACACACTGTGGCTGAGGAAAGACACTACTCCCAATATAAGTGAACCCCAAATCAATGTAGTTCTCCTGATATTTGAGCTTATTTGATGGTCCAACTTCCCTGTCTGTTGTTCGGTGCTTTCCCGGGTAAGGGGGCAGTAGCTCTTCGGCTGCATCAGATTCACAACTGTCAGTGTCCATGCTAGCTGAGCTAACAACAAATGTAGAATTACTGATGCTAGCATTGGATCTGCTCGTGGAAGCAGAACAACTTGATGTCGGCAGGTGTAGTACTACTGGTAGTAACAGTACTACCAGTTACTACTGGTAGTAACAGTACTACCAGTAGAGCTGGTATGTGTCTCTATGGACGCAGGCCCCTTTTTTTTAACCGTTTATCAATTTTCGAGCAAACGGAATGAGCAGCAGCCAGGTTTGGCTACTTACGGACCGTTGGTGGAATTCCCGCCAGAGACTAACGGTTAATGTGATTGGATGTTAATTTTTTGACTAGGCTACCTGTATTTGACTGTGTTATTTCGCTGAACACTAGATGGTTTCATTTTATTTTTGGCAGTGAAACAAGGCTAMYCAGGCGAGGGGGAAGAACCTTACCCAAATGTATAGCCCCGTTGGAAAACATAAATGGACTGTTTGAAAATGTGCATTTTTTTAAATACATGTGAATCACGTTTTTATTTGGCGTACCCCGACGGCATTGTGCGTACCTCAGTTTGGGAATACCTGGTCTAGATTATTGTGGTAAGTTCTCGTTTAATTTAAAATAATAATAAAATTATTTCTGAAAGTAATAAAATTATATTAGCTAGATAGCTTGCTAGCGAGTTATAGCTGCGTACCATAAATTCTGCTTTGTTTAGAGATCAACAGGTAGGGAGGAATTACTTAACACCGTAAGGTCTCATGTCGCATCTGCGGTGAAAGGTGACAGCTAGAGCATTGTTGTCAGACCATGAGACATCCAGAAAATCGGTCTTCGCGCAGAATCGTCTGTAGTGTCCGAACGGTTTGGCCTACAAACTATTATTTSMTGTCTGTGGAAAGGTGAGACTCACAAACATGTACATGTTTTGCCCTTGGATGTCGACAGGCCTCAAGACTCGTCTAAAGGTCCCCCGGGCACTAGTTGAAAAAAATATATGGAGACTGACAAAAAAGAAGGGGTGAAATATATGTAAAACATTTTTTTACAAATGTTCCCTGATTTTTATTTTATTATTATATATWTTTTTTAAATCTCAGATATGGGACAGACACTCAGAAAACAAACTTCCTTTAGAGTTTTTTGGGGGGGACTGTCGGTTGTTCCATGTAGTGAATCTGTTATTCAGTGCGTTTGCATGGGCTAATAGCAGTAAGCCCAAATCATTTATTTTATTACTTTTTTTATACTTCAAGGTGTTTTCATACATTCAAAAATTTCTAGAAATAAGAGTAGGAAAGCGGTCATGCGTTTGGATAATTAATACACTGCAGTAAATAAAAGCTTGTCAATCTTGTCCAGTCTATACAAACCGGTGTGCGCCATAACCAATCATATCTACAGTAGCCCTATATGCAAATAGGCAATTGCCATACGAGCCTCTGCCATTCACTTTGAATGCTAGAAAAATTAGAAAGCAGTCGCAAAAGCCACAATACACCCGAATGGTTTCCTGTAAATACCACGAGACTCGTCTTACTTTTTGGGAACTTTACTTCTCTCCCTCAGTTGCCTACTGTATACACATCACCAACAGCTACAACAACAACCACTTCAACACATGTTAGGGACAGTTTGGTCCAACTCAAGGTGTCATAAAAAAATGCGCTCCCAAAGGTAAAAAATATTTCTCACATCACCATCCCCTTGTACTGTAAAATAAATTACATACCCTACCCCCTCATATACCCTACCTACCCTCCAACATTATATTTACGACCACAAATAACAAACTGTAGCGACCCTGTGGATATCGACTTTGCCAATTCAACCAACATGCTCTTGTGGCACAGGTGATGCCACGCAGGGCTTCGGCCAGAAGATTTAGCGTTCGGCAACCACAGTGGACAAGTTCCTCTCCCTGCCTGTCTCTATTATTTATTTTTATTTATATATATATATATATATCAGCCTACTCATCCAGACTAKGACATTAAATTCTCCCAGCAGCTAGCTAGCTACAAGGCTCTGTTTTTTTAGCTTGCTAAATAAATACATATTAGTTAAGCTAGCCTATTAGCCACGTTATGACTTGATCATTGCCTTTTCTAGTTTGAGATTCCTAGCCTTTTTGTCCAAAATATTGTGTGAGTGCCAACTGAATGGCAGGCAGCAAATAATGTAGCTTGCCAGCTGTGATTTACAACCGAACAGCAATATGTAGTGGACTACCAAGCAATGTATTGGGGCATTAATCTATTCTGCCAACAATGTCAGACTATAAGCAATGGAGTTTTGAATCAAATAGAGCCTATTTTTAAAACCTCTTATGAAGTTGGTGAATTTAATATTTTGGGCTGATAATTGTTTTTTTTCATACAGTATCTGCAAATTAGCTAAAATGGTGTCAGTTGCACTTTAAGATCTGTGCAGTCTCTTTACTCGGGTTTCTTCTGTTGGGTTGAGTTTCTTGCTTGTCGATACCTTCACTGTTTATACCCAGTGAAATTCTAGCTCCAACAAAGTTTGGTTCATTGGTCCCCTTCAAGCAATGGCTGTTTTTTGGAGTGAACTGGTCTGTGATTTAGATGGTGTAAGAGCCCACCTTAGACTCTCCTTGGGCCCTTTGAGTGCTCTCTGTCTAGGATTATGGAACTCTGCACCGGTTAACACTCTTCCTTCCAACAGTACCGCAATCAGACTGGCTCTCCGGCCAATCAGTCTCCAACCTCCCCAGTCTCCAATCAAGGCTTCTCCCCTGGCGGCTCGCCTCAAGTAAGGGCGAAACCACCAAGATACTTTGTTGGGGAGGGTTTTTTGCCCAAAATTGGCTGTAATTGGTCTAGCTGCTGCTCATCCCAGCCTCTCGCTCCCCTCCATGGTGTCAGCAATCCCATCTCTTCTCCTCCAGACCACTGCTCGCTGTCTGCTTATCATATTGACTCAGGCCTTTGAATGTTGTCGCATAGCAGCTTTTTGTGTTTTTGCTTGAACCCAATATACACTGAGTGTACAAAACATTAAGAACACCTTCCTAATATTGAGTTGCACCACCCACCTCTACAAGGTGTCAAGCATTCCACAGGGATGCTGGCCCATGTTGACTCCTATGCTTCCCACGGTTGTCAAGTTGGCTGGATGTCCTTTGGGTGGTGGACCATTCTTGATACACATGGGAAACTGTTGAGCGTGAAAAATCCAGCAATGTTGCAGGTCTTGACACAAACTGGTGCGCCTGGCACCTTCTACCATACCCTGTTCAAAGGCACTTCAATCTTTTGTCTTGCCCATTCTCCCTTTTGAATGGCACACATACACTATCCGTGTCTCAATTGTCTCACGGCTTAAAAATCCTTCTACACTGTTATGAAGTGGATTTAACAAGTGACATCAATAAGGGATCATGGCTTTCACCTGGATGCACCCGGTCAGTCTAATTCATGGAAAGAGCAGGTGTCCTTAATGTTTTGTACACTCAGTGCATGTCCTGTGTGTATGCAGCACCTACATAGAAACTTAATTATGATTATTTTTAGTTAGTCTAACACGTTGATAGCAGCTTTGGTTGTTTCCTGTTTTACGTGGCATTGTTTCCAGCATATTTTACAAAAAAGTGCCAGAGGTTTGAGCTCTTTCTAGTTCTGTTCCTCTGAACGTGTCTGATTCCATGTACTGTAGCTAGCTGTAGTAATGTAATCTTCCACCAACTTATTGTGCTGTTTTTTTAATCTTCTATTGTGTTACTGAATGCCAAAGTTTGGTGTTTTATATTGGTGAACATTGGCATTCAATATGTGCTTAGAAAGTGGATACATCACAAAATATGGTAAATATTACTGGACCAAGTCAGTTTTGAGGGCATGAAACAGCATTGCAGTTGCTAGTAGAGAAACTGCAGAAGCCAATTAACCTCACCCCACAGTAAGCCAAGTTAGCTACTGTAGCTAGCCAAAGTCATTTGCATGTATTTGCTGTCGTTAGTTAGTGCTACAGCATTGTTTTGCTAGCTTACAATATCATCCCTCTAAAAATGACAAGATGGCGATTGTGACGTTTCTATATTCTAAATGAAGGCCTATTGCTCCAGATTTTTATAATGTTAGGGTTCACATCTTACTGATGAAACATTTATGTGGATGTGGCTCTTATGAATCATGCTGTGTCTATGGTAATTTTGGGCCTGAATAGGCATTATGATGTGTTATGAGATGCTGGTGTTTGTGCCATCATGAACAGCCATTTACCTAACGGTAATTGAATGGCTTGTGAATTGCCTCATGCCTTTTGTGATGTTTCATGACTTTAATGTTCCCTTATATATTTTTTATTTATTTTTATTTTTTATTTATTTTACCGTTATTTTACCAGGTAAGTTGACTGAGAACACGTTCTCATTTGCAGCAACGACCTGGGGAATAGTTACAGGGGAGAGGGGGATGAATGAGCCAATTGTAAAATATATCCCTCAGATACCCAAGAAAAGGCTTTACCCATTGACTGTAAGTCTATTAGTTTCCATAACCCTTTTTTTGATGTTGTACTTTAATCAGATGTCAAATGTCTCTTTCAGCACATTCCAGTGGTGGGCAGTATATTTGGGGATTCTTTCTACGACCAGCAGCTAGCATCAAGGCAGACCAACGCTCTCTCCCATCAGGTGACTTAACCCACACTAAACTAGGCCATGAATTTCACAGCCACTACATCCCCACGTATTACAACTTGTGCCTGATCTCTGTGTTCTATTTCCTAACTTGACTTATTACATGTTTGTTTTTTCACTTGCTTAGCTCGAACAGTTCAATATGATTGAGAACCCGATCAGCTCCAATAGCCTGTACAGCCAGTGCTCCACCCTCAACTACACACAAGCAGCTATGATGGGCCTCACAGGGAGCAGCCTGCACCACTCCCAGCCATTGGGCTACGGTAGCCATGGCAACATCCCAAACATCATCCTCACAGGTACCAAGCAGCAGCTGAGTCGATTAGAGAGCCTGTCATGTAATTCAACTTAGTTGGGCACTGTACACACCTATTCAAGTTTTGTTCATCCTGGCTTGATTAGTCAATTGTTTTATGAAATTTGGCCAGTATGAGTAAAACGTGTTTTTTAAGATTAGTTGTATTTAGTTTCTCTTGTTACAGATTCTTTGGGTGAAGACTGTTACTTAAAGTAATACTGTTAATTAACTAGCAGCTGCTTTGATTTAATGAATGTCAAATGTTTCCCTAATTGTTGTGTTTTAGTGACAGGCGAGTCTCCACCCAGCCTCTCTAAGGAGTTAACCAACTCACTGGCCGGCGTCGGAGATGTCAGCTTCGACGCGGACTCTCAGTTCCCATTGGACGAGCTGAAGATCGACCCCCTCACCCTGGACGGACTGCACATGCTCAATGACCCCGACATGGTTCTGGCCGACACTGCCACTGAGGACACGTTTAGGATGGATAGGCTGTAATAGAGAATGCTGTCAGTGGCCAACAACAAAAAATAACCCTAGGAAGAAAGGGAACCAGGCATGGCTATTCAACCTCGCACTCACCCTCAAGTCCTTTAAATGATGAGCCACCAAAACCCATTGTGGAGAAGGACATGCAATGGCTTGTTAGGGTCAGGAATGGAATTGCTGTAATTTCCAATGAGATTGTTGGTTGGTCAGAGCTTTGCTAGCTTGCTGCGTTAACTATCTATAATTACTTACCATATATCCCACAGTGTCACACTTGATAACAGATTGTATATCTCCTTTTGATTTTATTTTTATACAAATCTACATGCATTTTAAAAAGCAAAAAGCCACTAGGAAGGTGAGCTGCACCATACCTATTATCATTCCTTACCAACCATATAAGCTTTATATTTCACACACAGCTTTATTTTTATTGACAACCAAATGTTAATGTTTGCGTTATGCGTATGTTGGATTATGTTCTGTTTAAATGTATGTTTTTATTTATTGAAATATTTATTACTTCAGTTGAATTTTTTTATTGTTGTATTTCAAAATGTGTTTGAGTTCGAAGCCAAAATGTCTCTGCTCTAACTGTATTGTGCAAACTACACTTATGTATCTATTAATTTAAGTTACATATTTATGTATTAAGCTGCTCTGTTAAACTTAAGGAGTACAAATCCTCCCCATGTTTGCTCTTACGGTTGCAAGTTGCTACGACATCTCGCTAGATAGAATCAGATAAGGCCTCTTAAAATATAGGATCTGCAATTGTGTTTTCATCACTTACATGGGCCCACAATCGTTGGGTTTCGTCTTGTGCCAATGCTGTTTTTAAATGTATCTTAATTAATGAAAAACATATACAACAGATGCTTATATTTAGCTGCTCATAAGCTTAAGCAAATGTGACAATGTAAACATATCAAATACAAATACCCAAACTAGATGGCCATAATTCTCCTTTGCATGTATATCCAGATTGAATGCCTCCTGAAAATCTGAAGGATACAAGCTCCTCAGAAACCTGTTGAACTTGTCACTGTGAGATCACCTGATTTTGCCTTACATATTGAGTATTGTACTGTTTTTAAGTGTAACTAATGTGACAGTGTATTTTCTTAACTTCTCCTAACATTTTCTTGTATTTGAGAGGAATTTTAAATCCTAGTCAGTGACAATATTTGTGGTTATGTAGTGTAAAGTTTGACAAATCACTGTACTGTATTTTGTACTGGTACACTTTCTAGATGAGTTATGGGTGTTTTGTAAAAAAGGAAATGTTGATTTCAAATTTGTGATGGAGAGTGCAAATATGGGGAGGCTTTCTTCTCCTTAAAGGGAAACTTACAAACGCAAATACAATTATTTTGCTAGACCAATTGTTATGATAAAAAACAATGTTACTTATAATTAATATTTGGTTCTTCCCTCCAGATTAGGGGCTGGTAGAAAACTATTTGAACCRTTCCATTTTATGCACATAGCAAAATGAGTCCCAAAACACATGTAGAACTTTGCAAAAGTGGTTAAAATGGGCAGAACTTTTTTCTATACGCTAACTTGTAGAGCTGAAATACTTTAACTTTTTATTTTACTCTATCTTCCCCTCTGTTTCATATTCTGACATTTCTGTTTTGAAAACTAATATAGCGAGATGGAAGTGAAGAGCAACTTGGTTAAATTGGATGTTTCCTTCTATGGGCTGAGAATGTGTAAACCATTTAGTGGCAAGTGTCAACCATTTATTTGTTTGGTAAAGAACAATATTATTWTTTTTGTTTTTCTCTTAACCTTTGACATTTTTATACTGTAGCTATGTTTGATCATGTTTCTACTGTACAGTGAATTGTGTGTGTATATACAGAAAATGTAAGTGGTACTTTATTTACCTAAATCCCAATGTGGGAAGAGGCATAGTTCCACAACTATGAAGTTAATAAGTACAAATATATATTTGAGAAAGAATATTTGATTCTTACGCAAATCGGAAATGAGAAATCATACCATTGCATCACTAGAATATGTAGAAATGCATCGTTATACAAAAGACTGTTTGAGCCAAACTGCAATACGCCAGTATGCTTCTTTCTTACAGTGCCATCCAGATTAATTCTCTGCAAATTAGTTTTGTTTGTCTGAACATTTTCCAAAATGTGCATTCTGATATCCTGTACATAGGCTATAGCTGAAACAAAATGACCGCATGACAAAAATGGAAGTGAACCTCAGAAAAAGGCCTTAAAATCAAATGTTTGGTCACACATATTTAGCAGATGTTATTGCGGGTGTAGCGAAATGCTCGTTTTCTATGCAGGTTTGATTTAAATTGCGCTCTACAATGTTGGAAAAACAGAAAAACACCCCATCAAAAATTATGCATGCGTCAGTTCCTAATGATTCACATAAATGGTTACTTTTCAGATGACTGTGTTGCCTCCATTTATGCATAATACTAGCTCATTGCTGAAATAAGAATGTATTTGTATAAGGTCTTGGAATTTCTGTTTCAACAAATGACATAAGCCAAAAGCATTTTTCTTGAATATCTCTTACTACCATCCATTTGTTGTTCAATTGAATTGGCTGTTACTTGCTTTTGAACCTAGTTCTTCACTGTAGCACTTCACTGTGAGTTTTAAATAGTTGTTCCTGTAAGCGAACGTATTATGAATCCCATCTTCATAACACAGACGTTTTTAAAAGTGGTAGTTCACTCCAAAGATTGACGATTTCAGCTCTCAAAGTTGTCTAATGTTGAGATGAAGCCATTTCAAAAAGAGGGTTGATGAGTTAAGGAGCCAACTTCTTTCAAATTCTTAATCAACTTTCCTGAATTTCCTGATCCAGAAAAAGTTTTCTAGCCTAATCAGAAACCATGGCAACAAATCCTCCAACTCTAACCGGCTTCATTGCAGGATAACTCAACTTATATCTTGAACTTGGAAATTCACATCGTCGCATTATCCTCAAATAATCAAATCAAAACGATGGATGTGGATGAAAGCCGAATAGTTGATGTGATTTATAGCATGCATATTGTAATTAGTTTGCAACTTTTTGTCTTCAAATGACCACCCAAATTACTGAGCTACAAGTGTAAACTGAAAGGAAAAGATTATGGAATCAGATGGTGTGCATCTTTTCCATTCCTTTAAGACTGAGGCGCACACTGAATAGCTGAAGCTACAGAACATTAGGCTTGGGCCATGGACTCCTCTTGACATTAGACCACAATATAACATCTTTGGACAAATTTCGATTTTGGAGTGAACTGTCACTTTAATGGCCTGGCAAGAGTAAAAACAAAAACAGTTTCACTCGCTACTTAAATATGGCGCTTACAGTTGCGGTCAAACTTGGCACTGTTCACTATCTTTAAAAAATAAGTTGAAATTGAAAGAACTGTTGAATTTCAAGTGTATTTGTTTAATTTACAACTGCACATGACCAAGAGAGAAAATGAAATTGAGATTTTTAACTTAAGTCAAAAAAATTGGACTGAATTATTCAAATTAATTTGGTTGGAGGCAAGTGATTCTCTTTAACTGTGTAATTTCTCACCTGTGGTAAGTTGCAGGTGCCTACAGGGTAAAAATAGCCATTCAAACCATTTTGAAAAGAGAACATTCTGCTCCATTGCACTCAATTGTAAAGTGCCTATGTATTTGACTGTACTCTGTATTTGCAGTTAAACTTGACTGTCAAGAGAGCTTACTGTCAGTTGCATGACATGACAGATGTTATAAGTAGTCCCTATTGCTGATGCGGGTTTATTGAAAATGATTCAGCACTATCATGTTGACTTCAGCAGTATGTGTATGAACTATGGCTAGCTAGCTAACATAAATTGAGGCATGTTTTGAAATAAATTCTAAACAGATATCAGTTACTGTGACTGCATAGAGTAAGACATATTCTATGTAAGGTTTAACAAACATGTTTATTGTATGTGTTCTTATTCTGTTGCCTTCTCACTTTAGTTATGGTCACCTGCCTTGTGAATGTGAACAGTGACTGTTTTAGCCCAAATTTGAAGAAAGCGTATATTCTTTTTTGTAAAGCCGGTAATTTTAAATGCGACTTAGAAGCATATTCCTTATTTTGGGATGCAAAACCAGAAAGGGCTTATTCCAATGCAGCTTGTTTTCCCATCATGTTAAAAAAAGAAATGGCACTCAATGTATACTTACTTGTCGATCAATGTACCATACTGCTCTGCATATGCATGGGAAGTGGAAATCTAAAAAGGTGATGTGGACTCCTGTTGACAGTCGTTATTGAAATAAACTGACTGAAGTGAGAATGTTATCTTGATTCTCACTTAGTACCTGTCACCACAAATTCCCTCAACTAATAAGGTAAACATTGAGCAATTGCAAAGGAACTTAATCTCAAGTGAATGAATAATTATGTTTTGTTACCCATACTTTAAATGCATTAGTATGAATCCATATAATTGCTTCCTCTAGAACAGTTGATGTTGCAAAACCTAAAATTACACTTTTGGCAAGTATTTCCAGTTAGTAATGTAAAGAAAATCTCTTCTTGGTCAGCTTTAAGTGGGTATCACATATTTAACCATTGTCCTGTAAATCATATTCTGAGATGTAGTATTTCTTTGTTGCTATGTGAAACTACGTATGTGGCCCATTTGTAAGATGAAACTTGAATGTGGGTGGCATCTTTTTCCTGTACATAGTCTCAATATCAAATAAAACTCATTTTCACTAAGGTTTACTAAATGTGTGACATTTGAACTATCTATATATCATATTGTCCTTGTTCTGTTATTTATATTTTGTAATCTGTATTTCTGTATGTGTTTTTTTTTAAAGAATTGGAATAACTGCATGTTCGTGATTTCAGTTCCAAACTTTTTATCAGCATTCAAAGCAGTTGCTCAAGGCTTCACAGTTTCAGTCTAGATCTAGTAGGAGGACTTTCCATCAGTTTCGGTCTAGTTAGTAGGAGGACTTTTCATCACAGTTTCAGTCTAGTTAGTAGTAGGACTTTTCATCACAGTTTCGGGCTAGTTAGTTGTAGGACTTCTCATAACAGTTTCGGTTCAGTTAGTGGTAGGAGGACTTTCCATCACAGTTTCTGTTTATTTAGTAGTTGGCTTTTTCATCATAATTTCAGTCTAGTTAGTAGTAGGACTTTYCATCACAGTTTCRGTCTAGTTAGTAGTAGGACTTCTCATCACAGTTTCGGTCTAGTTAGTAGGAGGACTTTTCATCACAGTTTCGGTCTAGTTAGTAGTAGGACTTTTCATCACAGTTTTGGTCTAGTTAGTAGTAGGACTTTTCATCACAGTTTTGGTCTAGTTAGTAGTAGGAGGACTTTTCTTCACTGTTTTGACTTAAAAGTAAGTCTTACAGTATATATTCAGCATATGCTAAAGCAAAATAAAGATGTGTAGTTCAACATTTATTTCTAGGGCACTCAACAGTAATAATTAATCACATGTAATCTAATGCATATCAAATGTTTTTATTTTTATAGGGTCCCCTCACAATGTAACAAACATTTACTGGCAACACCCTGATTATAAAAAAACAAACATATTTTCACATTTCTATATTGGTGACAGAGTAGTAGTAGACAGAAAAGTCCCCCGAGAACTGGAATTATTGGGGAGCAAATGTCAGACAGGAAAATCCTCTGTCTTTGCTGGTGGTGATCAATATGTCAGCCGCCATTTTGCTGAGTGATATCTCACTGGGTACGTCTGAAATGGCACCCTATTCCCTATATAGTCTTTAGTCAAAAGTAGTACACTATATAGGAGATATGGTGCCATTTAAGATGCAACACTGTACTGTTCATCTGGGAGACATGTGTTCCGGAATGTTGAGGTTGTAGATGCATTGTCTTCTCACTCTTCATTTGGGCAGATGCCCTGTTAGAACTGCAGCTGGACCTGTTGGGCTTGGTATGTATCGAAGTCCTCAGGGATTGTATCTAAAGGGAGAGGGCGAGATAAGTCAATATGGAATCCGTGCATGGCAATAGGCCTACCTACTGTAAATTAGTTATACTGTAAGTTAGTTGGTGTCTGTAGTACGTCCAAATGTCTTTACAATACCAAACAACCAACAGACCAATATAATTAAAGGGGCAATCTGCAGTTGCTGCATCCATTTTTTTCATAAATTAAGGATATGTACCCATTGATTCTTAAAGAATATAACATAACTTAAGCTTAGTTCAACTATCGTACTGCATCAGAACCCAAATTATAAGCCTGTTTTACTCTGTTTATAAACAAAGTAAATGTAAACATACTATATAGCCTCAAACCATGTTTGAAACTATAATGTTGATATCATGGATATCAGTCCTTGCATCCATAACGGTGTATATGAATTTGGAGTGGTTATATTCTTCTAGCCCCATCCCTCAGCTGTTTACCGAAAAAGGGGTGGGGAAAACACTTAATTGTTTCAACTGCTGATTGCCTCAAATGTGTTTCTCTCTGAAACCTCAAACTAGTCTTGTGTACCTAGAGGTCATTTAGATGGAGTCTATATAAATGCGGCCACGGTATCACTTCAWGCTAATGTGAAGGCATAGAAGCAGGTACAAAACATAGGTCAATGCAGTTCCTCTTTAGCCAGAGACCAGTTTCATCTATTTCATAATACAGGAATTATATTATCGTGATTCTGCAAGGCAATCATTTCGTAATTGATTCCCTAAGGTCCTCATTCTCCTCTACTTCCTGCTTGTTAAAAGAGTATTCTAAAGGGGCGGGGGGTTCGGCATTAGTGTGCTGCTCACCATTGCAGCGGTAGCGTAGGTTAGCCCAGATGATGTTCTCCTGAGAGAAGCAAAAGACGCCCAGTCTGCCTCCTCTCATGGTGGTGTCTATGATGATGCCTGTGTCTGCCACTAGCTGAGGACCCTCATAGAAACGCACCCTGAACATGACACACACAAACACATAGGGAGACCAGTAAGGAACACAAAAATATGACAAAGGCTGCATCTTCCCAATAATTGTGCAAAGATCAGAATTAGGCTGCCTGTGTAAATGCAGCCAAAGAATGACCATCTCGAACCAGAATAGTTACAGCACCAGTCAAAAGTTTAGACACACCTCATTCAAGGGTTTTTCATTATTTTTACTATTTTCTACATTGTAGAAAAATAGTGAAGACATCAAAACTATGAAATAACACATATGGAATCATGTAGTAACCAAAAAAGTGTTAAACAAATCAAAATATATTTAATATTCTTCAAAGTAGCCACCATTTGCCTTGATGACAGCTTTGCACACTCTTGGCATTCTCTCAACCAGCTTCATGAATTAGTCACCTGGAATGCATTTCAATTAACAGATGTGCCTTGTTAAAAGGCAATTTGTGGAATTTCTTTCCTTAATTTTTTTATTTCTCCAGGTAAGTTGACTGAGAACACATTCTCATTTACAGCAACAACCTGGGGAATAGTTACAGAGGAGAGATGAATGAGCCAAATGTAAATTGGGGATTATTAGGTGACTGTGATGGTCAGATAGAGAATTTAGCCAGGACACCAGGGTTAACACCCCTACTCTTACGATAAGTGACATGGGATCTTTAATGACCTCAGAGAGTCAAGACACCCGTTTCACGTCCCATCCAAAATGCGGCACCCTACACAGAGCAGCATCCCCAATCACTGCCCTGGGGAATTGGGATGTTTTTTAGACCAGATGAAAGAGTGCCTCCTACTGGCCCTCCAACACCACTTCCAGCAGCATCTTGTCTCCCATCCAGGGACTGACCAGTACCAACCCTGCTTAGCTTCAGAAGCAAGCCAGCAGTGGTATGCAGGGTGGTATGCTGCTGGCAAATGTGTTTGAGCCAATCAGTTGTGACAAGGTAGGGGTGGTATACAGAAGATAGCCCTATTTGGTAAAAGACCAAGTCCATATTATGGCAAGAACAGCGCAAATAAGCAAAGAGAAACAACAGTCCCTCATTATTTTAAGACATTTAAGACATATTTTAAGTAGGTCAATGCGGAAAAGTTCAAGAACTTTGAACATTTCTTCAAGTGCAGTCGCAAAAACTATCAAGTGCTGTGATGAAACTGGCTCTCATGAGGACCTCCACAGGAAAGGAAGACCCAGAGTTACCACTGTTGCAGTGGATAAGTTCATTAGAGTTAACTGCACCTCAGATTGCAGCCCAAATAAATGCTTCACAGAGTTACAGACACATCTCAACATCAACTATTCAGAGGAGACTGTATGAATCAGGCATTTATGGTCGAATTGCTGCAAAGAAACCACTACTAAAGGACACCAATAATAAGAAGAGACTTACTTGGGCCAAGAAAAACACGAGCAATGGACATTAGACCGGTGGAAATCTGTCCTTTGGTCTGATGAGTCCAAATTTTTAGATTTTTAGGTCAAACCGTTGTGTCTTTGTGAGACGCAGAGTAGATGAACGGATGATCTCCGCATGTGTGGTTCCCACCGTGAAGCATGGAGGAGGTGTGATGGTGTGTGGGTGCTTTGCTGGTGACACTGTCAGTGATTTATTTAGAATTCAAGGCACACTTAACCAGCATGGCTACCACAGCAGTCTGCAGCGATACGCCATCACATCTGGTCTGCACTTAGCGGGACTATTATTTGCTTTTCAACAGGACAATGACCCAGCACACCTCCAAGCAGTGTAAGGGCAATTTGACCAAGAAGGAGAGTGATGGAGTGCTGAATCAGATGACCTGGCCTCCACAATCACCCAACCTCAACCCAATTGAGATGGTTTGGGATGAGTTGGACTGCAGAGTGAAGGAAAAGCAGCCAAAAAGTGCTCAGCATATGTGGGAACTCCTTCAAGACTGTTGGAAAAGAATTCCTCATGAAGCTGGTTGAGAGAATGCCAAGAGTGTGCAAAGCTGTCATCAAGGCAAAGGGTGGCTACTCTGAAGAATTTCAAATATAAAATAGATTTTGATTTGTTTAACACTTTTTTGGTTACTACATTTTTAAAATGTATTATTTGACCTAATTTATACAGGTTTTTCTCATTGAGATGACATCTCTTTTCCAAGAGAGACCTGGTCCAATAGCAGCAGGGGGAACAATGTTTCAGACAAAACAACTTACATACACTAACACAACATTAAACAAAACTATAAACACAGATACAGTACAACAATTACATATTACGTTAGAGACAATTACACTCTTCTATGATATGTACATCGAACAAGTGTTTAAACTTCACCAACGAAACTAGATCATCACATTTTAAAATGTTCTGGAGAGAATTCCAGGACCACGGAGCTAAGTAACTAAAACTATTTCTACCATGACCTGTTCTAATTTTTGGTACTGTTAGAAGCAAATGAGAATGGGACTGTAATTGATATTTATTTACCGACCTGACTAAAAAAGAAAAGAACAATCATTTTTGTAAATTCCTTAGTAAACCAAGGGTTCTCTTTGCCCTTAGTCCTGCATTTTTTAAAAGGGGCCTATTGCATACATCCTGGAATGCGTTGTGGAAGTAAGAAAAGGCTAGTTCAACATCAGGTATTAATTCCATTCTATTCCATTCAATGCTAAATACATCATGTAAAAAACTTTGAATATCAAACCGCTTCCAGTTTCTTTTCGTAATRACACGTGGAGATTTCTTAGGAATTTTACCATCTCTCACACAGGCAATAGCACAGTGATCACTTATGTCATTTGCAAAAATACCAGAAGCATTAAAACGATGAGGAGTATTGGTTAAGATCAAATCAATCAAAGAGGATTTCAGAGGACATTTTATATTCAACCTAGTTACACTGTTGACAGTCTGAGTGAGATTATAGGTATTGCATAGAATTTTGAGTTGATCAGAGCTAGATGTTAGCCAGTCCTGATTCAGATCACCCATCAGGACAAACTCAGAATTGACATTCTGTGATAACAATTCGAAAATACAATCCAGAGAGCCAGCAGTAGTAGATGGAGGTCTATAACAACAAGATACAACCATATTTAAAGATACACCAAGGTTTAGGTTGAAAGACAGATATTCAAATTGCTGAGGTTTAGTAACAGAAGTCAGAAAACCACAGAGAACTTGTCTTTTACGTATACAGCAACACCACCACCCTTAGATTTACCATCTGTACAAAAAACATTGTAACCATTTATGCCAATATTTTTGTCTGTAATAGATTTTTTAAGCCAGGTTTCAGAAAGCATAAATACATCATGGTCGGCAGTTTTTATCCATATAACCACAAAATCAAGCTTCGGCAGAAGACTTCTTACATGTATATGCAAAAACTTCAGGCCACTCTGACTACTTAATTCGGCAGGGGTAAGAATGTCAGGACCTGGGTTAGACAATTTCCAGACAATAGAAGCAGCAAGATAATGGCAAGTCTAGATCGAGGGTTACAACATTTGGATTTACAAACAGCACTTGAACGAGAATCCATAGTCACCAGAGATTCCATATGTGTTATATGATTCCATATGTGTAATTTCATAGTTACAATACAATGTAGAAAATAGTAAAAATAAAGAAAAATCCTTGAATGAGTATGTGTGTCCAAACTTTTGACTGGTACTGTATGTTAGAACTGAAAGATGTTGTGGTAAAGAATACCATATGGATAATATGATGATAAGAGAAAACATGCATGAAAATAATTTCATGTTGTTCAACTTCAACAGCATGTGGTCTTATAAACTGTTGTCAGTTCAATCAGTTGTACACGTAATGCCACAAATTAAAATTGAGTGTATTATCAAAGGACAATGTCATGTCATAAATGTCAAACTGCGCCAAAGGCCATAAAACACCTATGACTTGTGTCTGATAGCAGCCTACTACCTGATGTATCCATCTTGGGGCCTGTGTTGCAAGAACCAGCGGTAGGAGGTCTTGTCCTTCCAGCCCACGTTGCGGGCGTCTTTCCACAGCAGCTTCACCTGGTCACTGGTGTCTCCGGTGTGCCACAGGGAGTTACGTAGATTTTCCCCTGGTCCCGTGTTGGACTTTACAGCCTAGTTGTCAACACAATTGCATAGGCACCAATGTTACATAACTGTGGATCTCTCCAATGTATCAATCTGGGCAGGTGTTTTAATACTTCAGCTCAACTGGAAAATGTATCTATTCTCCATTGAGCTGGTTTTTAGTCTAGGAGTAGACTTAATCTTGGTCTAAGAAACTGGCCCTATGAGTATTCCCTACCAAGGGCGAGTTGTGTGTAGGTCAGACTATTGACCGAGTTGTGGTATGTTTGCATGAATTTGTATATGAACGTGACTTTTACTACGACTGGATAAGTCATATATAGTATGTGCGTATAGGATTTCGTTTTACCTTCAGTTGTATCCCTGGTTCTGCCACAGCTCGGAACGGATTGGCCTGCCAATAGATCTGCTCAACTTGTTTCCACATCACTACGTAGAAGGAGGAAGAGTCCTGGTAGCCAAAGATGAAGCCTGCATAGTCGTCGTCTGTTACCGTATTCACATGGAACGTCCCTTCGAAGTCAACGCCGTTGAAAGCCGTGTAACCTTGAGGGAATGGCGTGAGTTTGGGTCAAGGTGTGTTTCAGAAGGTACATAAATTGGTTTATTGAATGAATCCAACGTGAGACACAGTGTAATTGTTATTCTTACCAACAGCCAGTCCAGGGTCGCTGTTCATAGTTTGGACGATCTCTCTTCCCTGTGGAAAGAGAATCAGAGAAAACGATGGAACTTAAGCAGTTAACATGTCTCCTGGCACTGATTTGTATACACTGTAACACCCTTTGACTTAGATTAGATTAGATTTAATGCATGCATCAATACCTGATCGAGCACCACCCAATTAGGGTCTATCTGTGCGTCTCCCTCCGGGTCCAGCACCACTGTCTGGTAGGCCCTGAAGTCTGTGAGAGTGACCTCAGCGTTCTCCGGGCACACATCGATGCTGTCGATGATGGTGTCGTTGTCAAAGTCGTTCTCGCACAGGTTCCCAACCCCATCACCTGTAACAAGAAGATCGAAGCAAATTGTGACTTTGAAGACACAGGATAACATTAATGTCAAAATGACACGGATATATTGGAGAACTGTTTTGAAACTGGGCTGAAAAACGGCTAGACTCACCGTCAGAGTCCTCCTGCAGAGGGTTGGGAATGAGGCGACAGTTGTCCGGTCCCGGGGGCAGAAGGTCAGGAATACCATCATTGTCATCGTCGTTGTCACACTCGTCCCCCAGGCCATCCTTGTCCGTGTCCAGCTGGGCGCTGTTGATGACCGCAGGGCAGTTGTCCTGAGAGTCCTGGTGACCGTCACCATCACTGAGAATAGTAGAGAAAAACACAAGGAGACCAAGACAGAGAGATGGCTGGGGTAGGATTCAGCATTGGAGACCATTTTACATTTCTCACTGTTGTGGGTTTCTGAAAGTGTAAGTATTGATCCAAAGTCATTACATAACATATAAAATAATATTTGGAAGGTCATTTTTAATAATGGAGTACCAATAGATTGGAACGACACGCACAGGCCTACAATGGTTAAAGGCAGGGAGGTGGCAAGAAAGCTAGTAACACTACTATACCTGTCCTTATTGGTGTCACAAGGGTCTCCGATCAAGTCGTTGTCCATATCCAACTGTGGAAACATAAATATCATTCAAACAAACCAAAGTTTGTTGTGCTGTTACGTACAACATGTTGAAATGACTAGAATGTGTACAAGTACAGCCAATAATAAACCAGACCTGGTCAGGGTTGCGAACGTAAGGGCAACTGTCACAGGCATCTCCGACTTTGTCCCCATCTCGATCCTTCTGGTCAGCATTGGGAACCCTTTTGCAGTTGTCCAGGTTATTGGGGATTCCTGTAGTAGGGAAGATTATCTTTGTCATATGTCAATTGACATGTATTACAGCAATAGCAGAATTAGTCTTGTCACGGTCAAATACTGTCCATGCATACTGACCGTCGCCATCAATGTCTTCGTCACATTCGTCACCCAGTCTATCAATATCAGTGTCTTTCTGGTCGTTGTTTTTGATCATACGGCAGTTGTCACAGGCGTCTCCAAAGTCATCTTCGTCCACATTTCTTTGGTTGACATTTGGCACCAGCACACAGTTGTCCTACCAAAGAGGCATTAGAGCCTGTCTTTACACTAAGATACCAAATCAGTGTAAAGACCTGCCGTAAACATGACACAGCAAAACATCAGTTGCTGGAGAAAGAGATCAGTAACCTGTGTATTTAGGATTCCATCGCCATCTGCATCCTCATCACAGGCATCTCCTTTGCCATCCTTGTCTGCATCCTCTTGGCCAGAGTTGGGTACTGTTAGACAGTTATCCTAAAAGTATGTATATAAAGCATATGACAATGACTTAGTTTTTCCACTTTATTTTCCATTTGCGTTCAAAATAGTATAGTCGTGGACTTCCACAGCCTTTTCAAGGACATTCAAGTGTATTACCTTGGCACAGTTCCTCTCGGTGCATTCCAGTTTCTCATCAGGGAAGCCATCAATGTCAATATCAGAGGTGCAGAAGTAACCATTGCCAGCCCATCCCACCCCACACTGTGAATCAGGATAAAGTCAAAGTTATGGACTGTACTGTATTATATATGGAATGTCAATTCGCATTCAAATTCCATTTCAGCTCCAGCAGCTGAATCAATAACGAGCCATCTGTATCCAAAAGAATGCTATAGACAACATGTATATAAGGAGCAGTATACATTTAGGCTGTATTAAAATTCATATTGATCCATTGCAACAGAATTGTATCGCATTACCTGACACTCTATTTTCCCATCTCGTTGGACAATGCACTCTCCGCTGGCATGGCAGGGGTTGGGCTGGCCATTACCACACGCTCTCTCAGGCTTACAGCCCTTGCGTTGATCCCCCACATAGCCTGCCTTACAGGGGCCACACTTAAACGAGCCCTGACAACAACACGCACAACCACCACAGCAGACACTTAGTTTCCCCTCCCCTCAAAACCTCAGAGAGGAAAGACCTCTGGATTTCCTAATGAGATCTATATTTGAGTGGCATCGACTTTTAATGATACTTACAGGTGTGTTCAGACAGTTGGAATTTTCCATACAACCTCCATTCTTGGGTCCTTCGCACTCATTGATGTCCTTACAGACCTGGGTAGGATTCAAATACAAAAGAAAGCCCTGATGCATAAATCTTCCATCTTCAAGCAAAACCTTGCATGTTGCCAGCGAGTCGTTCCATGTAATTTCAGCAAGCCATGATACACACTATCTCAGATTGTTCTGAAATTCTTTCTGTAGTTAAAAACAGATAAGATTGGTATTCCTGAAACATTATTTTGTTGAATTGTAATTTTATCTCTGAAATGTTACTAATTGAGTGCATCCAAATGGGCCATTTTAATTTATAAGATTCTGTGTCCAATAATGTCTAATAAATATAGTTCCCAACATCTGATTTGGACCAAACTTTTTCCTAACAGTAAGTTAGACATTAGGAATCCCAAACAATGGTCAAAGTATCAGTTCTCTGTTTGACAAGTAGTATTAAACTGCGCATTGCTTCTCCATACTATGTCATGTATTTCCTGTGAATCTGGTTATGTTTTTTCCCCCTGTTCAGAGAAATTAGTAATTGAAGTCACTTGCATTATTTATCATAGAGTAATGGGAAAGTATCAGGTTTTACTACTGCACTGAACAAAAATATAAACGTGACATGTAAGGTGTGCGTCCCATGTTTCATGAGCTGAAATAAAAGATCCCAGAAATGTTCCATACGCACAAATAGGTTCTTTCTCTCAAATGTTGTGCACAAATTTAATTACATCCCTGTTAGTGAGCATTTATCCTTTGCCAAGATAATCCATCCACCTGACAGGTGTTGCATATCAAGAAGCTGATTAAACAGCATGATCATTACACAGGTGCACCTTGTGCTGGGGACAATAAAAGGCNAAGGGTATATAACAAAGTATTGAGATAAACTTTTGTTATTGACCAAATACTTATTTTCCACCATAATTTGCAAATAAATTCATTAAAAATCCTACAATGTGATTTTCTGGATTTTTTTTCTCATTTTGTCTGTCATAGTTGAAGTGTACCTATGATGAAAATTACAGGCCTCTCTCATCTTTTTAAGTGGGAGAACTTGCACAATTGGTGGCTGACTAAATACTTTTTTGCCCCACTGTATATAAAACACATGACTGTGACTTAATTTTTCTGCTTTAGATTTTTCTTTCTGTTTGAAATAGTATAGTCACAGATTTCCTTTGTCTTTTCAAGGTGATAATAGTGTATTACCTTGGCACAGTTCCTCTCGGCGCATTCCTGTTTCTCATCAGGGAAGCCATCAATGTCAATATCAGATCCGCAGAAGTAGCCATTGCCAGCCCATCCCACCCCACACTGTGAATCAGGATAAAGACAGAGTTATGGACTGTACTGTATATGAAATGTCGATTAACATTAAATTCCATTTCAGCAGAATCAATAGAGAACAATCTTCATCCAACAGAACGCTATAGACAACATGTATTAAAGGCACAGTATACATTTAGGCTGTATTCATATTCACATTGATCCATTGCAACATAATTGTATCCCATTACCTGACACTCTATTTTCCCATCTCGTTGGACAATACACTCTCCGCTGGCATGGCAGGGGTTGGGCTGGCCATTACCACACGCTCTCTCAGGCTTACAGCCCTTGCGCTGATCCCCAACATAGCCTGCCTTACAGAGGCCACACCTAAACGAGCCCTAACAACAACAAACACCGCCACCACATTGTAAACTTAGTTCCTCAAGACCTCAGAGGAAAGACCTCTGGATTTTCTAATAATATGCAGTATTTGAGTGGCATTGATTGGTTATTATTGATACTTACAGGTGTGTTTACACAATTGGAATTTTCCACACAACCTCCATTCTTGGGTCCTTCGCACTCATTGATGTCCTTGCAGACCTGGGTAGAATTCAAATACAAAAAAGAAAGCCATAATGCATATATCATCAAACAAAACCTTACATGTTGCCAATGCCAAGCTCATAAGCTTTTTGCTTGAGCCAAAATGTCTACCTGTTTGTTTTTAGTGGCGTAGGAGAGGCTTACTCCCTGCACCTGAGGGCCGGTGTAGCCAGTTGGACAGGGGCCACAGCGGAAGCCTGGGGACGTGTTTATGCAGCGCACACCCATGTGGCAAGGCTTCACCACACACTACACAGGAGCAGAGGAGAGAGAGTGTATTAATATGTTCGAAATGTGACTCTTCAATAGATATTAGAATTTGCCATTGAGATATAATGAAAACAGACACTTTAACAGTTGATTTAAAACCAACGTATACAATAACTTGTGTAATACACAATAACACATACTATGAGTACATGATCGTGTTTCAATTTAGGCCCGCTACAGAATACTAGGTGACATTTTTTTTTGGGGGGGGGGGGGTGTTTACGCAAGTGTCCTACCTCGTCCACATCCATGCAGCGGGTACTGTTGCCCACCATGCCCTCAGGGCAGGGGCCACACTTGATGCCCCCAGCTGTTTCAATGCACTTTACCCCCGGGTGGCAGGGGTTAGGGTCACAGGAGGGGCGAGGGGGACCTTGCATACCTAGGGGGAAGAGGGTGATAAGTCAACCATCAGCCAAGTAGACCACCTGAATTAATGTTCTGAATTGTAGCGCTCTCCTGTACAATGTCTCCATCTACTGGAGGTAATGAAACATAATTGGCTCATTCATCCCCCTTCTCTCCCCTGTAACTATTCCCCAGGTAGTTGCTGTAAATGAGAGTTTGTTCTGTCAACTTACCTGGTAAAATAAGTGCAAAATAAATACAATTAAAAAACATGGCATTTTCTAGTTGTTTACATTTTCCATTAAATATGAATATGTTGATTTATGTACTGTATATATTCAAAAGTACATGAGAGCCAATGATATGATAAATGTACCATATTTACAKACAATTGAGATAGCAATCATGCTGTTGATATATTGGTGTAATGTACTATGTGGAATGTATACATAATTATATATTAAATATGTACTTATTCATGTATGTACTGTATTCAAAATACAGTAACTGTTTTATGTGCCTGAAAGAGCTCGAGCATGCTACACCACAGTATTTACTGCCATCCAACTGGCATATCTATTTCTGCTGGCTGGCTTGGCTACTCACCACAGGCTTCACACTCCATCACTGTGTTCTTCAGGAACACAATCTCTTGGATCTGCATGGAGGTACAAAGACACTATTAGTTCACATTATTAAACTGTATGGGACTGTGTACTGAACCTGACATCCTCACAGAGAGTTGCCCTGTACGTCCAAACAGCGGCTTTACCTGTTGCTTCAGCAGTTCTTTGATCTCAGCCAGAGCTTGATTTGTTCCCTTGATCTGATTGATGATTTCTCCATCTGAAAATGAAATATTTCATAATACTGTATTAGCGACACATTAGCAATGGACAGATCATACTTCTTATTCCAGTATACTACGTTTCAACCAAAGTCAAAGAACGAGTCAGTTGACACGAAGAATAGACATTTTAGGTGAATGGGGTGTTATCATCATAGGATGCTAAGATCAACTCAAACTAATGTCAACCCCACCAAAGTCCTCCTCATGTTGCAACAGAATGTTAGTCACATCACAAAGCTCATGCTCATACACTCTTAAAAAAGAAAAGTGCTATCTAGAACCTAAAAGGGTTCTTTGGCTGTTCCCATAAGAGAACCCTATGAATAATACTTTTTTGGTTTAATGTAGAACCCTTTTGGGTTCCATGTAGAATCCTTTTTACAGATTGTTCTACATGGAACCCAGAAGGGTTCTACCTGGAACGAAAATAGGTTCTACCTTGAAACAAAAAGGGTTATCCTATGGGGACAGCTGAAGAAACTTTTTAGAACCCTTTTTTTCTACCTCATTCCTCTTCTTGTGACATTGTTTTGGAAGCACATCTGTGTTGGACTCAAGTCATCAGTGAGCAATGAGTTGGGGATGAACTATGCAGATGTCCTTCTATAAAACAACATAATCCACTTCCCCATTCATCATCTTTACTACCTGAGTGGGCTCTCTGCCTCTGCGCTACTATCCCCCTGCCACAAGAGCTGGCATTCCAAGACTATCCGTTGGCCTGAATCACATGCATACTCAAACACAGAGACTTACATGTCGTGGGGTTTGTGCCAAATGCTTTTTCATACTGCTGCAAAACCAATTTGTCTCAAATATGGATCGATAAGGAATTGATTGAATTTTTCACACTAATTTCAATGTGAAAGATTTCGAATAGGAGCKTGGAAAGAACAGAGCAGATACTATACTGGAGTCTGATTTGGTTTCACAGTTGTTGGCAAGAATCATGGCAAGGTCACTCACTTTAAGGCTTAATTACGGACTCCTGTGGATGTTAGATTTACAGGACATGAGGTCTGGGCCTTACCCAGGAAGAGGTGTCCCAGATGAATAGGATGCTGGGATAACCTGGTATGTGGGGACTGTCATGCTGCTCCAATAGAAACCTACTAGATATATTATTTGACCTAGGAAAAGTCCTTAGGGATCTGTATTGTGTCAACATCTCTTGAGCATGGAGGAGAGGAAGTGTGGTCTTCACATTAGGAGCTGAAATGTTTTCTGAATGAATTCCTAGCAAACAGGCTCCAGAAATAGTGGTGTGAACACTACCAATGACACTACCAGTGTGATTTGACAAGTTGCTCAATAGCATAAGCTGCTGAATGAATCAGCCCATTGGCCATGAAGATGATAAGACTTAGCAAATCAGTTTTGTAAATGAATGCTGAATTAATTAATTGTGTTCTATTTCAGGAATATGCTTAATAAAAACAGTGACATTCAATTGGGATGATTATCATATAAACGTAGCATTTTAGATGAATAGGATTTTACGTGCCATTGACAAGACATTTATTTTACATTATTTTACATGTATCACAGGCTGCCAAAACAATTTGATCTCTAAACACCTTATAATAACTTCCAAGAATAAGCATTAATAAACTATGTATATACTATTAATAATAACTCATGTATACAAATAATTATTTGTAAACATTTATAAACATGTATAAGCATTTATAAGCAATACAATTCATAAGCATTTATACCATTTATAATAATTAATTTATTAAATGCCTTATTCATGACACTGTTATTATAAAGTGTTACCAGACTTTCAAATCTCTCCAACATTTTTTACTTACAAGTATATATGAAGTTCTTCTCACTAAAGATACTAAAGTGATTATAGACATACCTCTCTGACCAGCTACTAGCTCACTGCTCACAATGAGAGAAATCACCAACACCAGGATCCACAGCATGTTCTTATTTGCCCTTAGACGTCTCTACGGCAACTGACAAGTAAAGGTATGTGAAGTCTGGAGCCACTGTGTGAAGTCTGGTGTGGTTCGACCAGGTCATTTATCCAAATTCTGCCCCGTCTTCAAGTAGGACCAGGGAAGGCTCCTGCAGCAGGGTTTGGAGAGTCTGAGAGAGAGTGGGATCCGTCTCCTCTCCTGCCTGTCTTTTTATACATCTCTCCTAGAGTGACATCACCTCCGCCCAGGAGGTCCTCTGGAACCCTTCACTTTGGAATGTCCACGTAACACAGAAGAAGCCCATCACTGGCCCAAAATCATGGTGCTTTCGGACAGTAGAGTCCTCTCAACTTTGATTATTGTCAATGATGATACACATAAAATGGTTATACTAAGCTACAGTATGTATTGTTTTTCCACAGATAAAATGAAAGAGCTTGTGAAACCAGAAGCTGGAAGCTGTCCACAAAATGACCAGATTGGTTCTTGTGAATGCTCTCTACTTTAAAGCAACTTGGCTCGCACGTCTCAACAGCCATTTAAAATCAGGTAAGCAAGTGTTTTTCGATTTGAGTTGCATTTGTTTTAAGAAGGTCATACCAAAAAGGATTTATTAGTGTGTAGCCCAAACTGTTTGGATGCTACAGACAAAAGTTGGCAGATCGGCTGTACCAACTTAAGACGAGTCCCAAGACACTTGTGGGGGTCGTAGAGCAGAACAGAGAACACCATTGTGCTTGTGAGGGTCTCATCTTTCCATAGAGGGGTCATAATCTTTCTGATGCTACAGACGATTTTGTGAGAAGACCGATTTTCGGGATGTCTCATGGTCTGACGAACACTGCTCTACCTCTGTCACCTTTCACCGCAGACGCGGAAGTGTGACATAGGCGGATGCGGTGGATTGAGACATCCAATGCAAAAAAACAGATATCTCTAGCTTAAACTGATGGATTTGGGTGCAGACATTAAAAACCAACCGGTCTCTGTTAAAACCAACTGGTCTCTGTTAAAACCAACTGGTCTCTGTTAAAACCAACTGGTCTCTGTTACAACCAACTATTCTCTGTTACAACCAACTGGTCTCTGTTAAAACCAACTGGTCTCTGTTAAAACCAACTGGTCTCTGTTTACAACCAACTATTCTCTGTTACAACCAACTGGTCTCTGTTACAACCAACTGGTCTTGGTTACAACCACCTGTTCTCTGGTACAACCAACTGGTCTCTGGTACAACCAACTGGTCTCGGTTACACCCAACTAATCTCTGTTACAACCACCTGTTCTCTGGTACAACCAACTGATCTCTGTTAAAACTAACTGATCTCTAGTACAAACAACTGGTCTCTGTTACAACCAACTGGTCTCTGTTACAACCAACTGGTCTCTGTTACAACCAACTGGTCTCTGTTACAACCAACTGGTCTGTGTTACAACCAACTGGTCTTTGTTAATACAACCAGTATACAATCTAAACATGACCAGTATACAACCTGACCATCATAATGATGTCATCACAACACGTTTTGCCTGCTAGTAGGCCTAATCAGTTTAGCAGCTAAGTTATCAGCTTATCAAACAAAGCATTAAGAGAGAAACCAATAAGCAGCACAAACTGAAACTAGCCATATCTCAAGTCTTCAATCCTCTATTAAGTTATAATGAATTTGAATGATTAGTACTTTTTCTGATCAGGTTGTCTATTGGCTACACCTCGTGGACATCACAACTTTTGTCAAAATAAAATGGGGACCCAGATCAACTCCAGTATTTGCTTGAACCATGATTTACAACTGATTGCATGGGAAGCATGGATTTGTGTTATATGTTTTGTTTGCCAGTGATGGAACCAACAGATGTTGGTTGCATTCCAGTGCAGGCACCCCTGAGGCTTTGTGATGCATGCACCTTGACTGGCTTTCATGACATCCAGTACATTTATCCTAACTCCCTCCTAAACCCTCTACGAGAGAGAAGCCTCCTCCTGGTCCCTCGCTGGAAAAACAAATCAAGAAGCCCTGATTTCTGTCTTCACTACTAGCTTGAATGCTTCAATAGTGATCTCAGAAGGGAAACAAAATTACACTACATTTGACTGTGTCTTTGACTCTCTCTACAAACAGTTATCAGTCAGAGGGTAAAGAAAAAGGGAAGGCATGGGGTTGGCTTCAAGGCATCTCTTTCCAAAGATGTTGATGTTTCTTTGGGATTTTTGGACATGGACTCGAAGGTTGGCAGGAAACAAGGTGATGCATGACTTTGATGGTCGCCTTTGATGGTCCAAAAACGTTAATACTTTTCTCTAGTTGTGCATTTCAACTTTTAGCCAGGCTGACAAAACTGAGAGTACAATGAATCTTTCAAGGTGTCCTCAATAGCTATCTGTGCTGACTTTTGGTTTCAGTTGAAAAAGAGCATTTCACTTGAAAAAGAGCATTGTTTTCTGTATGTGAGATGTGACTGAGGTGCATACAAAAGAAGCTAGAATTTCTATGAAGAGGGAAAATAAAGGGAATGCTTGTTCTTGGTCAGTGATCTCTTCTGCTGCTGTGAGGTATGTAAGTGTCAGGGGTCAGGGGTTGTGACCTTCTGTAAAGTTCATCAGTGATGGTTCATTAGCCGTACTACAAAGGACAGGAAGTGAGACAAGTGCAAACAAACACAGACAAAGCTTCAGGTTACAACACCATTTTGAGTTCAGTATGACAACCCTTGAAGATACTTTTCTAATGGCACTGCTCACTTTTGAATAAAAACAACATTTTATAAAATAATTCCTTACTATTAAGCTCTCTCAGATCCTCTCTTTTGCAAACAAAATGTATTGTAATTTGATGTTGCACAATTCTGTATGAATGCATAGCTTTCCACCTCATACTTTCTGTTTATATGGTAACCATTAACAACATATAACAATGTCATTTACTAAACAAATAAATCAAAAAGTGTCACCACGTAAGAATTTGGACTTGCCTTTATTAATAAAGGACATGCATTTCACTTTGTAAAAAGCAGCCATGTATTCTTCACATTATATTACTTACTTCATATTCTATTGTATTGTCTGATTCATTCTGTTGTCTGATCTAGGGTCAGATTGTGCTTTTGATCCAATTTCTTTACATTACAGAAATAGGTCTGACAGGGTTTAAACCAAAAACCCATTTATAGCTTACGGCAAGAAGTACTTGTAACAAAGGCCATCCTAAAACAATCAAGTAACTTGCAGTTCACTGTTCACCTCGTGCTGTTGCACACAGTAACAGATATTCACAGATGAAAAATAAATATGTAAATAAATATGTTTATACTGTATGTACTGGCTGGAAGGAAGATTTAAGTGTTTGACTTGACTTCGGTGAGCTATTTACAGAATCCCCATACTGTGTAATATGTCATAGAAAGCACCATTTGCTTCAATAGATTTGCTCATTTGCTCATTTCCTCATTTGGTAAACATCAAACTGCCCCTTTCCACAGCAAGGAATGGGAGACTCCATCATGTCTAAATAGAAGGCTGGACTATGAGAGGAAATCAGATGCAGTTAATTGATGGGGAACCTTTTTCCCCCCTTCACTGGTGTAGTAGTTTGTGTTCTACTCGGCTTTCTTGGACTTCCTTTTGCGGGTGCCTTCGCCGAGCTCCTCCTTGGTTTTGACTGGTGAGACGGGTGCGACAGGGGCTGGGGCAGGGGCAGGGGTGGCATGGTGCTCCTCCTCACCACCTCCAAGAGGGGAGCCAAAGAGCAAGTGGCACACCCAAGACTCGATGAGGACGAAGGGAGAGCCGTGAGAGTGGCGGGCGGTCAAGATCACCTAAGAAAATTACAAATCATCAGTGTGAAAATATTTGCTTAGTTTGCGTAATTTCTAGTTGAGACAACCAAATGAAAATAGTTTAGGATCACTATCAATTGTGTTTAATTGCTAATACTAATAGTAAATAATAGGATGTCAGAGATAAGTATACTGAACAAAAATATAAACGCAAAAGTGTTGGTCTCATGTTTCATGAGCTGAAATAAAAGATACAAGAAATGTTCCATTTGCACAAAAAGCTTATTTCTCTCAAAGGTTGTGCACAAATGTGTTTACATCCCTGTTAGTTAGCATTTCTCATTTGCCAAGATAATACATCCAACTGACAGGTGTAGCATATCAAGAAGCTGATTAAACAGCATGCTCATTACATAGGTGCACCTTGTGCTAGGGACAATAATAGGCCACTCTAAAATGTGCAACCAACTGGTCTCTGTTAAAACCAACTGGTCTCTGTTACAACCAACTGGTCTCTGTTACAACCAACTGGTCTTTGTTAAAACCAACTGGTCTCTGGTACAACTGTCACGACTTCCGCCGAAGTCGGCCCCTCTCCTTGTTCGAGCGGTGTTCGGCGGTCGACGTCACCGATCTTCGAACCATCACTGATCCATTTTTCATTTTCCATTGGTTTTGTCTGGTCTTCCATCACACCTGGTTCCAATCCCATCAATTACATGTTGTGTATTTAACCCTCTGTTTCCCCTTATGTCCTTGTTGGTGATTGTTTGAATGTATGTTTGTGCAAGTTATGTGTTGGTGCGCGACGGCTTTTGTACCCACTTTGATTATTTTATATATTTTGGTTTTTGGAGTTTTGTTAACTTTTATTAAACGACTCCGTTTATACCAAGTTCATTCTCCTGCGCCTGACTTCCCTGCCACCAACACGCACCGATTACAACAACCAACTGGTCTCTGTTACAACCAACTGGTCTCTGTTAAAATTAACTGTGCAGTTTTGGCACACAACATAATGCCACAGATGTCTCAGGTTTTGAGGGAGCGTACAATTGGCATGCTGACTGGAGGAATGTCCACCAGTGTTGCCAGATAACTTTATGCTAATTTCTCTACCATAAGCCGTCGTTTTAGAGAATTTAGCAATACATCCAATCGGCATCACAACCGCAAGTGTAACCATGCCAGCCCAGGACCTCCACATCCGGCTTCTTCACTTGCAACCGAAGAATTTCTGTACAAACTGTCAGAAACCATCTCAGGGAAGCTAATTTTTGTGCTCGTCATCCTCACCAGGGTCTTGACCTGACTGCAGGTCGGCGTCATAACTGACTTCAGTGTGCTAATGCTCACCTTTGATGGTCACTGGTAAGCTCGAGAAGTGTGCTCTTCACAGACCCGGTTTCAACTGTACTGGGCAGATGGCAGACTGATGGTTGGCTGATGTCAACATTGTGAACAGAGTGCCCCATGGTGGCGGTGGGGTTATGGTATGGGCAGCTAAGCATAAGCTAAGGACAATGAACACAATTGCATTTTATATATGGCAATTTGAATGCACAGAGATACCGTGACGAGATCATGATGCCCATTGTCGTGCCATTCATCCACCGCCATCACCTCATGTTTCAGGATGATAATGCACAACCCATGTCGCAAGGATCTGTACACAATTCCTGGAAGCTGAAAATGTCCCAGTTCTTCCATGGCCTGCATACTCACTAGACATGTCACCCATTGAGCATGTTTGGGATGCTCTGGATCGACGTGTACAACAGCATGTGTCCAGTTCCCGCCAATATCCAGTAGCTACACAATGAAGAGAAGTGGGACAATATTCCACAGGCTATAATCGACAGCCTGATTAACTCTATGCGAAGTAGTTGTKTCACGCTGCATGGGGCAAATGGTGGTCACGCCAGATACTGACTGGGTTTCTGATCCACACCCCTACCTTTTTTGTTTAAGTTATCTGTGACCAACAGATGTACATCTGTATTCCCTGTCATGTGAATCCATAGATTAGGGACTAATTTATTTATTTCAATTGATTTCCTTATATGAACTGTAACTCAGTAAAATCTTTTAAATTGTTGCATGTTGCGTTTATATTTTTGTTCATTGTAGTACAGTAGTAGGGTTGAGATCAATTCCATTGAAAAATCTGTTCAGAATAAGAATATACAGGTAACTTCCAAAATAATGAAAACACTTGAGTAAATGAGAGATACAAAGTWTATTGAAAGCTGGTGCTTCCAYACAGGTGGGGTTTGTGAGATAATTAATCAATTAACATCCCATCATGCTTAGGGTCATGTATAAAAATGCTGGGCAGGAAATTATTTTGGCTACCATGGCTATGCCCCCATAGGATGACAATGCCCCCATCCACATGGCACGAGAGGTCACGATGTAAACCATATGCCATGGCCGTTTCAGTCACCAGAGAGATTCTGGAGCCGCGCCTGAAACAGCATTTTCCACCATCATTAAAAAAATAAAAATAATATGGAATTTTTCTCATGGAACAATGGTGTGGCATCCCTCCAATAGTTCCAGACACTTGTAGAATCTATAGACGGGTTGGTTGTTAAGCAACAAAACCAACGCGTCTGCAAATATGGGGCAAAACAGACGGGGTTGGCTTAGATTTCTGACAACATGCAAGCTATATTGGGGCTCCCGAGTGGCGCAGCGGTCTAAGGCACTGCATCTCAGTGTAAGAGGCGTCACTACAGTCCCTGGTTCGAATCCAGGCTGTATCACATCTGGCTGTGATTGGGAGTCCCATAGGGCGGCGCACAATTGGCCCAGCTTCGTCCAGGGTAGGCCGTCATTGTAAGTAAGAACTTGTTCTTAACTGACTTGCCTAGTTAAATAAAAAAAATGTTTTTATTGAAAACATAACTCCGTTTACACAATGAACACTTGTTGTCTCTTAAATACATTGTTACAGTTGTTGGTTGGTTGGTTGGTTAGCTAGCTAGCTAGTGTTTTTTTGCCATATTAGCACTGACATAAACTAAATCTGTCAAAACACCTCAAAATAAGACATGGTATCAAGGGGCTGTATCACAACCGTCCGGGTTTGGCTGGGGTAGGCCGCCATTGTAAATAAGAATTTGTTCTTAACTGACTTGCCTAGTTAAATAAAGGTTCAATAAAAATTCTAAATAAAAATCAAGAACAAGATCAAAAGAGCTGAAACGAGCCACTTATGATTCCCCACATAATAGTTTCTTGTCATTCTTGCTATCAGTCTGGCTATCCAGAATCACAACAACACAACACGCTGACTTCTGCCCCATGGAAGTACGCACATAATTTTCGTGACGTTGTCAACTAACCCATCTATGCAAAAGTGCAGTGAAACTGTTCTGGCTTGGTGGCCATATTAAGACACTTTATGTTGGTGTTTCCTTTTCTTGGCAGTTAATGAATCCATGAACTGGAAAATGACAATTATTTTCCAGAAACATTTTTGTTAATTCATTTGCACAATTTAAGCATATTTGCCCCAATCCCTGAGTAAAAGTATGGTGTTCACTCACTAGTATGGACTTCAGGACCTACCTTGGTAGTAGCCATGAACAGAGTGAAAAGACAGATGAGGGTGCTCTTTGACACGGGAAGTAAGTGTGCCTCCTGAAGTGTAAACAGAATGGCTCCATACAGACTGGCTTTAGTAGGGCTGGAGAGGGAACATTTTATGAAAATAAAGCAAAGTCACAACGTCTCTTGATTTAAAAAACGATCCATTATTATCCATTGGTTAGCTTTAAGAGGGATAGTCCAGCCCAAATTACAAGTGTTTGGTATTTTATAGATACCTAGAGAGTCAGTCAATGCATTTGAATGCCTTCAAATCAAGTTATTGAAATACCTGATACCTTCAGGAGTAATAGATGGAAATATCAAT
Organism: Salvelinus sp. IW2-2015; assembly: GCF_002910315.2. NCBI lineage: Eukaryota > Metazoa > Chordata > Actinopteri > Salmoniformes > Salmonidae > Salvelinus > Salvelinus sp. IW2-2015. The sequence goes on from NC_036866.1 coordinate 9,756,208, forward strand.
ATCAGATTATTTGTTTTAATAGAAGAAAAAAATTATTTCAAAACTAGAGCTGGAATAACCTGAGCCGCCCTGAAACAGATTAGGTTACTAACAACCAGACATCTAAAATAAATCTCTCATGAGAGGAGGCGGGCGACACATCGGCGGCTGACATAAACCACAGAGTTGTAAGGGAAACCAACTCACAATGACATGTTGAGGATTTCATTGGAGTCGGGGCTCCACACACCACGAAGCAGTTGCTCAAAATTGGAAATGAGAGCTACTCCTGACCCTGAGAGAATATAAATAGAAGGTACAAATAATTAGGACAAAGGTCTGTATCTCGCTTCACTGGTCTTATCTTCGTTTTGCCTTCCTCCCTCTGCAAAGTGAACACACACAAGGAAAGGCCTACAGGTCGCAGCTGTAGCAATGGGGGGAAGTGCAGTGAGACACCAACCTTTGACGTAGCCGATGATGACCATGATGAGGAAGCCGTTATGGTAGGCATGATGGGCATGGTGCACGCCRGCTGCAATTTTACGAGCGCGGACAACCTCCTTTAAGGCTACCAGCACAAGCTTTACAGGCAGGAAAGCCACACATTTGTAGAACAGGTTCAGTGGGCAAAAAAAGATGAGGTACCTGTTGTTACATTTTAGTGAACAAGAAACAAAAGAGTACATCTTTAATGTTGAGGTGGTGGTTTGGTTACATAACAATAACATTAAAAAAATAATTTCAAATATTTCCTATCGAATTGAATTTGACCTATTTCAACAAACCTAGGCATATACAGACAAAGGTTTTGCAGTTTCTCAAACAAAAACTAAACTAATGATGAAGATTAGAACATTAACCATTTAAAGATCTTACCAAATAGTGGAGGCTAGGAGGATGTGGCTGTTGTATTGAAAATAGTCCAGGGGGCAACCTCCGAGCAAAACGTCTGCTAAGATGTAGCTCGCAAAGCAATAGAGCATAGCACAGAGCCAAGAGGCCACAGGGCTCTTGCGAGCCACCTCCACTGACCCTGCAGAAGAATAACAATTTTGATATTTTCTTCACATGAAGTCAGATTATACATCGGGAACACTCTATAGTAACTTTCATAAATAATCCATTATAAATGTTTATAAACGCTTCATAAATTATTTGAAATGTAATAAATACTCATGATTTGTAATGCTGATAATGCTTACAAATGTTTCTAAATGTTAGTAAAGCATGAAGAACACATTTATTCATAGTTTATCAATTGTTCATTAATGCTTATTCATTAGTGTTTTATGGCTTATCCGCACCGCCAAAGCTGACTCTCTCTCCTCTGTTCTCATCCTTCTAGATCTATCCGCTGCTTCCGACACTGTGAAGCATCAGATCCTCCTCTCCACCATCTTAGGGCTGGGCGTCTCAGGCTCTCCACACTCTTGGATTGCAGCCTACCTGTCAGGCCGCTCCTACCAGGTGACGTGGGGAGGAGCAGTGTCTGCACCACGAACTCTCAATACTGGTGTCCCCCAGGGCTCAGTTGTAGGCCCTCTCCTCTATACACCAAGTCATAGCCTCACATGGTCACTCCTATCATTGCTATGCAGATGACATTCAACTACTTTTCTTCTGACACCCAGGTGGCGACAAGCATCTCTGCATGCCTGGCAGATATCTCAGCTTGGATGTCGGCCCACCGCTGAGCCCAGTTAAAGCTATTCTCTGTCCTGGCATGGTGGAACCAGCTTCCCCCTGAAGCTAGGACAGCAGAGTCCCTGCCCATCTTCTGAAAACATACCTCTTCAAAGAGTATCTTAAATAATCCCACAGCATGTTTTTATATTTTTTAGTCATTTACAGTAGTGAGTACATACATTTTCATACTTTTTTTGTACTGGTCCCCTGTGGGAATCAAACCCACAACCCTGGCACTGTAAGCACAATGCTCTACCAACTGAGCAACACAGGACACTTGCTGATAGCTACTTTATTGAGGGAAAATGTACTAACTGTGACAGAGATATGTGGTTGTCCCACCTAGCTATCTTAAGATGAATGCACTAACTGTAAGTCGCTCTGGATAACGGCGTTTGCTAAATGACAAAAATGTTAATGTAAATCAAAGTTATTACAAAGTGTTACGGTGTGTGTACTATTATGTTTTGGTTGGTTCTTCCTTAGCTCTCATCCCCATATCACATGTCTACCAACTCCCAACATTGAGTGAGTTACTCAAGGACATAGTTGCAGAGAAGGTCTCTGATCCTTTAACTCATCCATTACTCACTTATTCATTAACTTTACTCATGAGTGTCACTGGTCATGAGGAAAGAGAAATCAAGTCTTGCACTACAATCAAACAAACCACAAATTTACTTAAAAAGGCCAAAGATACTACAATGAAACATTTATGGATCGTTGCAACATTGTGGAGTAAATCAGGATATGTGAGTCAGAACTGTCAAGATGTAAAAGAACAAATGTGATTCTAGGTGGAGGAGCGATTAGCCTGCTGTTTGACAGAAAACTGATCCCTAGAAATGTGGCCTAAAAATACACATTGCTCTATTTATTTTCCTGCCTCGCAAAGCAACTGGTAGGCCTGACATTAACTTTGACCCTTAACATCCCCGGCCCCCAAACTCATTCATGGGTTTCACCATATAGTGAGAACCAGGGAACCACTTCCAACATGTCTCTTAGAGATTGGTTTACATAGGTCTAGATCTAGGAACTCATTAGGTTTTTTTCAGACCATTACTGGAGATTAACTAACCCATAACTTGGCTAATGTTTGTCCAAAGAGTCAAAGTAGGAAATCAGAGTATTTTTACACAAGGATTTATAGGCCACTATAATTGACTTATAACACAAAACGGTGTCAATAAGTAAATAATAAAATATTTCAAAGTAATTTATCAACTAACATGTGCAATTCCTCATTCAGTTTAACGTTCTGTGTGTGAACAAGGGAGATCCAGAAGGGTGGAGTAGTGCTGGGATTTCATTAGACATATTCCTTTCGAGGACAACATAAGTGCTTTTGCCCATATTCTTTGTTTCTAAGAGGCTCGACTGAAAATATTATTGAGTATTGTGGGTTTCACTTCTGACTAATACAATGTCAATGAGGTCTTACAAACATGCACCATTACAAAAGGTCTATGAACAAGCCTGCTCTAAAGCAGAGGATAATTTATGTAGTGTGTAGCCCACTGAAATTCTATTTAAGGACATTCTATTTATTGCATAGGGGCCAAAGCTTTGGTATGCAACGAGTCTCTATCAGATTTCATACAATAGACCCTGTCTGTTTACAGGGTTAAATATTGGGAAATGTGAGGTATTAAAGAAAACTGGGTAAATCTAACTCCTGTTGTGGTTTCTTTATTCTTCCCTCAAGGTATATGCCATGCTGCTGCTGCAAATGTTATTTATGAGACAAATAAAGGGTTCATTAATTTAGCAAAAGTGTATTATGGCTTCCATAGTACGGCTATCAGTTGCCAAAGTATTGCTTGTATAGGTGCATGTATCTATAGGTGTTATACTTTCCAGAGGTTGACAACTCATATTGGTTATAACCTAGTCAATATAGCCATCTATTTCAACGTTGACCTGTGTTATATTCTATAGCCTACATAATTACAAGCTACTCTCAACCTCACAATCATTGTTGATTTCATTTTTGAACGTGCATTTATAGGGATAAAAAAATCCTTACCTGGTTCATACTTGAGGTAGAGTATGGACACGATGTAATAAGCAAGATCAAAAACTGGAAACATTCCAATTTTTGAGAAAGTTTGGGCAACATCGCCCAAATTGAGGACTCCCAACACGTCCATGATTTAAAAGCTATAACCCTACCGCATGTATTTTATATGATCACTGCGTAACTCGAATGCCAGTTGTCCCGCGACTCGCCACGAAGCCCCTCGTCTTCACGAGTAAAAACTGACACTCAAGCCAACCTATTAATATACCTCATCTGCACAGCCTTATAATTTGTTCTCGGCCGGGCGTTTTTTCTAAGCCAACAGGTTTTATTTGTCAACTCCATTTAAAGGACTTCCCAAACTCGTCGCTGCTGTTGAAAAATGATAGGCTTTTCTTTTCGGATCCCGATTTTTTATCAGATATGCATTGCTATAAATTATTTAATCAAATCTTTGAAGGTCAGCTGGCCTAAGAAAGATATTGACGATGTACTATAGTGCTCTGCAAATAACACAAAGACAAAGAGAGAGAGCCAAGTGAAAGGACAGACGATGCGCATGACACTATGCGGTTTATTTTACTATTACACGTTTTTATATAGGCCTAAATCGTGGGTAGACTAATTTAATTGGCATTGGACCCTGGTGTGAAAAATCGGTACTGAATCGTATGGATATGCTTATAGAAACTATGACAGATTAATATGTGTCTTTCTTTAGAAATACAATTCCACTGACTGGATCTGGTGGCCAACAATAAAGGCATTTGCAATACACAGGCTAAATTATACAACAGGTGGGTCTAATCCTGAATGCTGATTGGTTAAAACCGCATTCCAGCCGGTGTCTATTTCACAAATTACCGCTGGCTAAATCTATGACGTCAAAATGTCTATTTACTCTGTTCCATCTCACTGCGCAATCCACTGTCTCGTCAACCCTGGAAATGTATAAACTTGATCTCCACTATAAAAAGCATCTAGATAGTATCTCCCATTTCTTTTTTGCAATACATAGGCTACAATAAATGTATTATATTCATGGAACCTCGGTCTTTTAACTGGCCTAATGATGAGAAACGTAGGGCCTATTTAGCTGAAAACCTAAAACGTAATTTCATTCCTCGAAGACTCAAGTTTATTGGATGGCTGGCAGCATGTGTGCATTGGGGTACATTAGACCAAGCTACAAAGACCAAGCTACAAGCCTATGAAATGCACGTGTAGATAGAACTGACAGGCTCTGCAGATACAGTATTTGTGGTGCAATTGATAGTATACCCATTGGCGCGCTGAGCTGTCCCTAATGGCTGGTAGTAAAACATATGTTCAAAATCGATTCATTTAAGGTTTCTGAAATTTGACATGGGTTTTGAAAATGCTGTCAGGGTGGTGCTTGATTGTTTCCATTCATTACCCCCTACGTCACATGTCTTCATTCTATGAAGGGCCGAGTGTCTGCGGGTATTCGCTCCTCCCTTGTACTTGATTGATGAATTAAGGTCTCTAATTAGTAAAGAACTCCCCTCACCTGGTCTAGGTCTTAAATGAAAGAAGAAGAAAAAACGCTAAGCCCTCTATGGGATGAGTTTGACACCCCTGCCCAACGTGATTGATCATATTTCTAATGTGGCTTTCTCTTCAAAACGTTTTCTCTACTGAATATAACCCAGGATTTCCCTTCAGCCATTTGACACTATTTTGATGACGTTTACGGAAGTTATAGCGCCTCTGATGTGGACAAAATGATCGGGGATCTCTTGATATTCGGGTAATGTTCTCCTTTTTAAAATTGTATTATTGAAACAAATCAACGACTTAATGAAAAGATTAATGCTATTTAAAAAAATTGGTAATGTGATATTAAGCAATAGTGGTATTTTGTTTCAACCAGCCAGTGTGTAGTTTGATTGTTGTTCTTAGTAAGCTAACGCGTAACTAGCAGGCGTAAAAGAAAGCTAACTACTACCAGCTACGCCTGTGTGGCTGAGAAAGCCTAGTTAGCTACTTTCTTTGCCAGCTCACTAACGTTAGCTAACTACAGTAGCCCAGTTTAGACTTGCTTAGTGACAAAGTTGGAGTTCTGTGCCATGGCATGTGCTTTATTAAAAGTGATCATTTCTAATTGTCTGTGTCCTCCTTTTTAGGACCTTACTCATGAATGCTGGTGCTGTGTTAAACTTCAAACTGTGAGTATGATACAATTTGAGTCTTGCCCTGAAGACGTTGTGCATGTGTAACCGGTACTGTAGCTCTGCGTTGTGTGTGATTGATTGAGACTAAAGACGTTGACTTCAGAGATCAGTTTGTTTTATTGTATCAGAGTTCTCTCTCCTGCATCCAAAAGAAAATACAAAACATTTGTAGAGCATAAATAGGTTCTGCCAATCGTCACCTCTCTCGCTCTCCTATTGCATCAAAATGATTTTAGAATAGAAAAGTGAGTACAACCTCTCCTTGTAATGTATCAACACAATGTACATTTTACATAGATAAAACCACATACCTGCATCCAAAAGAAGACAAAACATTTGTAGAGCACAAATACGTTCTGCCAGTCGCCGCCTCTGAACAACAGACGGACAATACAAAGGACTGGGATCAGTCGAGGAGCTTGCCATCGTTCACACATACAATACCTTAGCTAGCTAGTAACCACATGTTGAATTCAGAATGTTAATATCATCCTAAAAAGTACAATTACATCTTAACAATACCATCCACTTATGAGTAAACTATACATCATTATTCATGAACAAAACACTGACTTTGTGCTTAATCTAACTTTTTTCTGAAGATGACAGAAAAAGCGTACCTACCTCTCCTAGTGCATCAAATTTATTTGAGCACACAGGACAAAACATAAGTATGCGCTCCCCTAATTCCCCAGGATGCAGGAATGCGTAATAACAAATCAACATGCTATGTTAATATATGAACCTGGTGAAATTCAAAGTATTATAACAACTGATACACCTGCTAACACTGGTAATAGCCAATATTGCTCAACCACATATTTTTACTAGCTCATCAATACAAGACAAACAACACTGTCCTCTATTACAGAAAGAGAAAGGAGACACATGGAGGATTTGGAGATGAACCTCGTGGACCAACTACAGGTGTGTAATACATGATGGTGTATTAAAAACCTCACCCGTGAGAACTTCACAGGGTAACTATCCATGTAAAAGTAGGGACACTTGAGTGGTCTGCATTGAGATAGATAATCTATTTTTCAAGAACATTAGGCTGCAGGCAGCTATGGCTGATGTTTCTGCATTGTTTGTATACCTTCCTCTGTGCCTTTGAGTCAGGCTGAAGCATGATTGGTACGCTGCATTGCATGATGGACAGTAGCCCAATATTGGACTAAAGGAGCTTAACCGTACTCCTTATAGTTCTAGGAGCTTACATGTTCTCTTTGAGGCGAATTGTCTCTGGCAGCCAAAACATCCACATACGCCATCTAAATGTGAATTGATTCTCAATTGCTGTACGGTTCTAGAAACATAAAACACTCTACTTTCATATCACATCAAATTAATTTCACAAATGCAAAATATACTTACTGTACACTGTTTTAACAGTTGCATCCAACAGTATTTTTCAGTGACAACATGTTTGTCAGTCTTCCGTTTACACACAGGTGTTCAGCGACGCAGATAGCTAATTAGCACAGGTAGTCGACTCTGTCTTCCGTTTGTTTTCCTTAAACAAGCGATGTAAAATGGAAATATGGCCATGTGGGAACTCTAACCCTTTTAAAGGTGTGTGTGTGTGTGGTTATTTACCTTTTTGGGGAAAATTATTTCTTGCTGATATGAAAGGTAAGTTCCTTTCCAAAACCGTATTGCAAGCGATGTGTGTTAACGTTTAGAGCAAGTGTCGGGACTCTTAACAAAACTCCCCCAGCCAGAAGACACTTAAGATACTATCGTCAATAGGCGCTAAAGGTAGTTAGCATCTATAAACGGGCTAGATGGACCAATAACACACAATGAACGTCTGAAATTATGTCATGGTGTATTTGTTTTAGGTGACAACATCAGGGAGTTCCTCCTGAGTCTACGTTACTTCCGGATCTTCATTGCTTTATGGAACATCTTCATGATGTTTTGCATGATTCTGTAAGTATCTGCCATCTTGTAGAGGCTAATCTACTTAAGCAATAAGGCCCGAGGGGGTGTGGTGTATATGGCCAATATACCACGGCTAAGTGCTCTTCTTACGCACGATTGGCCACATATGCCACACCCCTGAGGTGCCTTATTGCTATTATGAACTGGTTACCAACATAATTACAGGAGTAAAAAGAATGTTTTGTCATACCCGTGGTATATGGTCTGATATACCACAGCTTTCAGCCAATCAGCATTCAGGGCTCGACCCACTCAGATTATAATAGTAATGTTCACACTGAGGTGCTTCTGTGCCTCAAAAGGTATACTCCTTATTGACTATAATGTATTGTGTATTTATTGCCCATATCTATTACATTTACAGATTGTTTGGATCATGATCAACTTCGTTGTTGGATTGGGGACCCCTGCTAAAAAATGAAACAAATATTACATATTTTTCAAGTTGATCCTTTGATGGGTTGCTCTTGTGTCAGATCCTGTGACCATTCTGTGCATTTACCTTGTATTTATATATCTCAATGTCTTGCCTGTAATTTTCAGTAAGCAGATTATTCTGCATAATAACACTTACTACTACACGTATACGTTAGTTAAAACACATTTGTACATGTTATATTTGAACCTCCATGTTTATTCAACTGTGAATATACAAAACATTGGAGTCTTGGCTGTTCTCTTCATAATTTTCTGTTCCTTTCAGGCTTTTACTATCTTATTTGGGTTGCTGACCTGTTATTTATAGTCCTCATTTTCTTCTAAAACTTGTGGATACAATGAGAAAATATGTAAATCCCCAACCATTTTAGACATGTTTGATGTGTTTCTTACATAGGTCTTCTGATGTTACCAGCAGTCAGACTTCAATTCATCGTTGTGTACTTTTGTCACGTCTATAATCTAGTTCTATATAATAAACCTTTACTCTGAAATGCACCTGGTGTTTTCAGCACACCTTTTTTCCTTTTCTATTCCGGTATTTGAGTAGTGTTTCAGTGATACTCGACCTTAGTTGGTTGCTGTACTTAATCATGTATTTAACACACTCACTCACCTGTGTAAGCATGTAAAACATTTTTGTATTAAGTCTTCATTAAATGAATGAGCATAGGCCTATATAGGCTACAGTTTTGACATTTATCAGAATGTATTTTTTGGGCTCTACTGTTCATGCTAAATGTATTGAATTGAGACTACATAATGTTTAGTCTAAGACTAGATGCCCTCCCATGGCTGCGCCCCTGCCCAGTCATGTGAAATGCATAGATTGGGGCCTAATGCATTTATTTCAATTGACTGATTACCTTATATGATCTGTAATCAATAAAATCATTAATTGTTGCGTTTACGTTACTGTTCAGTATACATACAGAATAATACGAACTGCTCTGAGACAACGTTGACCAGCTAGTGTTCGGTGACACATCCATACTGCAATATAATAACCCAGTAATGAAACTGAAGGTATACAAAAAATAATACCTCCTTATGTTGATACATTTCCATTCACAGTCGATGGCAGTGTACGTGGTGACATCTGACGTTTCTGTGTTACAACATTTCCCACCATGCACCAGGAGAGCGTTTTTCAACAGCAGAGAAACCGATGTTGAAAGACCACTGCCACAGCGTTGGCTACTGCCGAAGAGGCAGTCGAACACATGAGTATTCGATAGATCCTCTCTCTGGAGACAGTTATTCATTGCAAAATACATGAATACACCTGGACAAACAATAAAGCCCCATAGAATATGGGGCTTTATTTACTAACACATCTCCCAAAAGGCCTGTGAGTGTCTAAGTCACCCACCCGTCTTTTCGGAGGATTCCTCGCCCTCGTCTACTGTACTGATCCGCACCACCGCCAGGCAATGACATCGGCTACGGCAACTCCGCAGGAGATGAGAGACCGGCTGATGCAGGCCATCGATGGCCAAAGCAATGTGAGTTAATTAGTTAACGTTTCCACAAATTTTAAGTGTCTGTGCCCACAATTGCAATGGTCCCCTATTGTGATTGTCTTATGACTAACGTCGACAGTGTACATTAGCTAACTACAGTAACGTTAGCTAACGCGCGTTAGTTAGCTGTAAGCCTGGTAGCTAGGTAGATCTAAGAGTTTGTTAAACTAAGTAAATACTAGATACTAAGCTAGTTAATTAGCTGTGTAGTAACTAGCTAAACACACTGGACTCTGGACTGACCCCCAGCATGTTGATAGCTTCGTATAAACAATACCGCGGTGTTGCTGGTAATGAACCATTCATGTAAACTCGCGAGATCAGGCGGCTTGCRAGGCTAGCATGTTGACATATTCGGTTCTCAACCAATAGTATAAATCAATCATTATTCTCAACCGTTATTATACCTCAGTGTTTTCAACCTGTCTCAGTTATGCTAATAAGATAACTATCTGCTTACCTGTCATTTAGCACAGCTAGCTAGTTAGTTTTGACTTCGAAGCTTAATGTTAGCTAACTAGCAAGCAAGCTAACTACACTGGGGGAAAAAATATGAACGCAACATGTAAATTGTTGGTCCCATGTTTCATGAGCTGAAACAAAAGATCCCAGAAATGCTCTATACCCACAAAACGCTTATTTATCTCAAATTTGTTAGTGAGCATTTAAACTTTGCCAAGATAATCCATCCACTTGACAGGTGTGGCATAGGGCTTAATTCATTTAAATTGACAGATTTCCTCATATGAACTGTAACTCAGTAAAATCAATGAAATTGTTGCATGTTGCGTTTTATTTTTGTTCAGTGTAGTTAAAGTTGCGAACAGTACCGTTGCCTAGGATTGTTGTAGCTAACCAGAGATAAAAACTGCGACTTTCTCGGAGTTTAGTCCACCACTCTTTTACTGATTTTAAGTTAGGACCAAGTAGACTGGCGAGTGTGTACATTCAGCTAACTGCTTACTAGGCACTGTAGCTAGCTAACCAGCTAACTAAATGGAAGAATGACCTGACCACTCAATGGAAGAATGACCTGACCACCCAACACCAATGTCAGCAATGTCTTTGGTAATTAGCTACATGTAGCATTCACACACAGTCAGTGATTAGTAAAGAGAATTTGACAGACAAGAATGTTTAAATTGGAAGCGCACTAAACATATTCAGCACAGCCAGACTTGGATCAGTTTGTAGTGTAGGCTTAGTATGGGTGCCATCAGTCAAAGGCTACTTATGCTATTTGATATTAACAAAGTGTTCCCTTGAAAGAAATGGCTGAGGTAACCAAATGTGTTGTTGAAGTGACAACACATTGCAAGGATTCTTGCCAAGTCTGTTGGTCAGGACTTGTGGGCCTACCTATCATAGGCATTAGTGCTGAGCAATTTAGTGCTTTTTGAAGTCGGTTTGATTATAAAAAATATATATATATAAAAAATAAAAAAAAGAAGTCCCGTATTTCAGTTTAACATTATTTTTTTTACATGCATTATGAAATAATGACCGTAAAATGATAAGCTTTTTAATGTAAATTCCAAAGCCAAAAATAGTTAACATTCAATTGCCAAAAAATGAAAATATTCCATTGTCTCTCAGGTCCACATAGAAAAATAGGAAATATTGAAATATTTCAGTTGTGTATATTTCGTTTTATTTAATTTGATTATTTTTCATTCCTTAAAGTAATCTCGGCTCAGGCAGTAGCAGCCAGCCAGACAACCATCTAACATGACTCTGTTCTCCCCGTACTGTCTTTAGTCATCCTATTTAGCTAGACTAGCCTGCCTAAGTACTGTATGCTGCAGAGCTGTCAGATGATCATTTTACTAGTTTTTAAAAGTACATAAGGCATACTTTCAACAGTGGTGTAAATTAATACTTAAGTAGATTTTTGGGGTTTCTGTACTTCACTATTTTTATTTTTGACAACTTTTACTTAACTACATTCCTAAAGAAAATTCTGTACTTTTTACTCCATACATTTTCCCAGACACCCAAAAATACTCGTTACATTTTGAATGCTTAGCAGGACAGTAAAATGGTCCAATTCACAAACTTATAAAGAAGACATCTCTACTGGCTCTGGTCTGGCGGACTCACTAAACACAAATTCTTAATTTGTAAATGATGCTGGAGTGTGGCCCTGGATATCCGTACATTTTAAAAACACATTGTGCTGTCTGGTTTGCTTAATATAAGGAATTTGAAATGATTTTTACTTTTGATACTTAAGTATATTTCAAACCAAATACTTTTACTCAAGTAGTATTTTACTGGGTGACTCACTTTTACTTGTGTCATTTTCTATTAAGGTACCTTTACTTTTACTCAAGTATGACAATTGGGTACTTTTTCCACCACTGACTTCCACAAACTGTCTCTATCCGTCTCTCTCGTCGTAGTGTTGTGTACATTCCGCTCTCATGCGGCGGTGTTTGCGGTCTGTGTGTATCTTACCCTAACGTAGCAGGCGTAAAAGTGTATCCACTTTGATCCGGAAAATAACAGTGGATTATGACTGTTAATGGATTATGACCATTGTATTTAATTACCACATTTATGCGCTGAACTAGGTTGAATATTTGCTTCAGGAAAACTACAACTCTCAGCCCAGCGTCCCATATCTTAACTTAATTTCTCTCATGAATGAGGATGGGGTCATGGCTAGAAGGGATCCAGGTTTAATCAAATTAATGTCAGATTTGACTTTTCGCAGCAGGTTAGGAAAATTAATGTTGCAGCTTAGGAGAATTAGGTTAAGGTTGGGAAAAGGTTTAGGGTCAGCTAAAATTTCAACTTTTGACATTACTTTGACCAGTGGTGGAAAAAGTACCGAAATCAAATTTTATTGGTCACATACACATGGTAAGCAGATGTTAATGCGAGTTTAGCGAAATGCTTGTCCCAATTGTCATACTTGAGTAAAAGTAATGATACCTTAATAGAAAATGACTCAAGTGAAATTCACCCAGTAAAATACTACTTGAGTAAAAATCAGTGTTTGGTTTGAAATATACTTAAGTATGAAAAGTAAATGTAATTATTAAAATATACTTAAGTATGAAAAGTAAAGTAAAAGTGTAAATCATTTCAAATTCCTTATATTAAGCAAACCAGTGGGCACCATTTTCTTGTTTTTTTAAATTTACGGATAGCCAGGGGGCACACTGCAACACTCAGACATAATTTACAAACAAAGCATTTGTGTTTAGTGAGTCCGCAACATCAGAGGCAGTAGATGACCAAGGATGTTCTCTTGATAAGTGTGTGAATTGGACCATTTTCCTGTCCTGCTAAGCATTCAAAATGTAACGAGTACTTTTAGGTGTCAGGGAAAATGTATGGAGTAAAAAGTACATACTTTTGCTTCACTACATTCCTAAAGAAAATAAAGTTGTCAAAAAAAATAAAAATAGTAAAGTACAGATACCAAAACAAAATGACTTAAGTAAAAATACTTTCAAGTACTACTTAAGTACTTTACACCACTGAYTTTGATAAAAGCTGGAATCTTTCTAGCCATGTCTGAGAAATGGTGTGATAGGCCCCTCCAAAATGATTTGTTTAATAACTGAAAACCCCCTGAAATGTAATTTATTCACTCAGCACTAATAGGCATACACTGCTGAAAATAACCTTTCTCTGCCAAGGCTTACAGCATAATATTCATTGAGCTAATTCAGAGCTGAGATTTGATTTGGGTTGTTTATGTTTATATATATATATATTTGTGTGTGTGTAAACAGTTTTAGTTGAACATATCTTGCACAAAACCCCCTTATTGTTGAGCCAAGTTTTTTGAATATGAATAAACCTAGCCAGTCAGATTTAGTGGATTGGGTAGGTTTAGCCTAATGCTCCTTACTGGTATGACTAGGATAGCAAACATTTGCATGTGTATTCTCAGTTTTGTAATCTCAAACTTGAAACTGCTATCGGTTTACATCCCCGGTACAGGTGCACATCTGAAAGTCCATTCAAATTTAGCCATATGCTTTTGTCCTCTTTTGTCCATTTTACAGGGGAAATTGCTGTGGGGTGCTAATCTGAATAACAGCCATTTGTATTTGATGATCAACAAAACTAAATTCATCATCAGTGAGATTTCTGTTAAACAGAGATGGCTACACCATGGAAATCTTGATAGACTACTAGCTGCTGACAGACTACTATTTGCATTGTACAAGTGGTTGAAGCTGTGTAGGCTAATGTTTGGGGGGGGGGGGGTGACATTTTATGCGAGGCTAGTAGGCCTTAACATCAGTATCTAACTACTCCTGTATATTGTTTTTTGAGATGAGGGCTTGTCATTAAAACTAAACAAAATGTAAGACGGAGGGGAACTACCAAGAAGCTAGCCAGAGAGAGGCTCATTATATGAATAACTTAGTTAAAGATATTGTAGTCCTGCTGCTGCCTGCAGACATGACTTGTTGGCGACTGTCAACCTCTATACATCCATTGATCTGGGGAACGATCCGTTAGGCCTCATCTATTTAAAAAATCTTTTTTTAAAGGAACTCCGTCTGGCTTGCAACTTACTCTAGAAAGTTGTAATAGTAGAATGCACAAGGTGCCATTTTGAAATGAGGTAGTGCATCATCAGTTTTCCTCTTGTCATTTTAGTCGAGTACCCCGAACAGTACACGTTTTTATTGTAAGCCTGGACAAGCACACCTGATTTAACTTGACAACTAATCATCAAGCCCTTAATAAGTTGAATGAGGTGTGTTTGTCAAGGGTGACAACGAAACTGTACTTTTGTGGGTACTCGTGGACCAGGGTTGTGAAACACTGCCTTAGATGGCTTATCAGAAATGTCCAGATCAACTAGCCCATGTCAGGTAACGTTTTTTAACTAGGTGTTTTATCCCAAAGATTTGTTTGTTCAAGTCACTCATATCACATTAATACACATTAGACTTGGCAATATGTATAGAATTGCAAGAACATGAGCTTTAAAACTGCAAAATGTTCTCTGCACCCCATGACAAAATGTGTAGAATTGCAGGAAATAAGCTTTAAACCTACAACATTTTCTCTCCGCATACAAGAAGGGTGTGAACAGTTCTTGTGCCCATAGAAATAGAAGTGGTGTGCACATGCAGGGGGGATGCGGGATGTTCCCCAATGGTGGAAGGGGGTACTTGAGTGAAAAAGTTTGTAAACACCTGATCTAAGCCACTGACTATGGATGTCAGTGTGTGGTTTTGAATCCAATGGTTCAATGATTTGTTATATACACTCAAAGCTCTTTATTTACAAATATCCAAATGCCTCATCTGTCTTTGTAAATAGTAATTGAGGGTTTTCCTATGGACATTTTCTGTCTTTCTTTATTATGAATAGTTTTAACATGATTTGATGTTTACTTTCCAGCAGATCTGCAACATGGTGGCTGTAATGGAAGTAATTTCCTATTTGGAGAAATATCCCATCACCAAGGAAGCACTTGAGGTAGGTAACACTAGGGGTAAATATGCATAATAATATTATGTCAGCTCTTGGATATAGATGTTGTGAAGATGGGGTTTGTACTAAAGAAAACTTCCTGTTCTTCCTCAAGGAAACCCGCCTTGGCAAGCTGATCAACGACGTAAGGAAAAAGACGAAGGATGAGGATCTCGCCAAGCGTGCAAAGAAGCTCCTGCGCACCTGGCAGAAGCTAATTGAGCCTGGGCAGAGTGAGGCACTATCCAAGGGGCATATGGGTCCGCCAGCCGCTGCCAACGGTGGTATGCATCCCTGCCGGATGGACGTCTCCCCTCCAGCTGCTATCCCACCTTCAGGTAAAATGGTTCCGGAGCTCAAGAGTAGAAATGACTTCAACAACCGTTACTCCCACAAAGCGGAAAAGTCAGGCAACCGAAAACGGAAGGGGGAACAGAGGGACAGACAGCACATACCAGTGAAAATCTCCAAAATAACCGCCTATGAAAGAACACACAACTCACGACTGCCAACAAATGGAATTGGAGCCAGTCCTGAGGCTTTTACGGACACATGTGACCCTCATCCACATCTGAAATCAGACAAGGATGGTGCTGAGCATCTTGACATCGACAGGCTCAACAAAATCCCTGTCAACGCTGTCAAACCTCACCCTAGCTCACCGGGAGTAGCCAAACCTCCGAGCACTTCCACATTGCTCAAAACGGCTGTTTTGCAACAGCATGGCAAAATGGACCTGGCTGTCTCAGGAGGGGGGCCGCATCAGCCCAAACACCCCCGAAGCAACTCATATAGTCCCAGAAGTACAAAACAGGATGCGGTAGTTAAACTGTCTACGACCAAATCAACGACTCTACTGAGCTCAACTCGGAGCCCCAGAGTTATGGACAGCTCTGGACTGGGGCCCTCTCCTTTGCGTTCTCCACAGCTTTTAACTCCATGTATGCAGGGTTCCCTCACTATTGGGCCTCTGCCTACAGAGTCTGCCCTTCATTGGGACGGACCGGCAGACGTGGACCAACGCCTTCAACAAAGCAYCAGGAGACCTGACTCTCTGCACTCCAAAGCCTCGTCCCACAGCGAGGTGAAGGCAGAGGGCGATGGTTCTGTCACTAGCACAGAGAGAAAGAGGAGAAAGAAATACAGGTCCAGAGACTATACAGTGAACTTGGGTGGGCAGCCCACGGAAGAGACCACAATGCCATGTAGGTTAAAAGACCGTAGACTTACGTTTGACCCTGTAACAGGGCAGATCAAACCCTCAATCCTCAAAGAGTCTTACCCGGAACGGGAGGCTACAGTGGCTCCGGTCACACCAGAACTTCCTCAGACAGAACTGCTCAAGCAGAACCATTGTGCACAAAATAGCCCTGTTACTCCCAGTCCGTTTCAACAGACCAACTGGAAAGAGCTGTCAAGGAACGAAATCATCCAGTCCTACCTTAACCGTCAAAGCAATGTGCTCACATCATCTGGGGCTCAAACCTCGGGGGCACACTTTTTCATGTCTGAGTACTTGAAACATGAGGAACATCATATCAAAGAGGGMAGAAAAAAACACATGCTGGTACCAAATATCCCTGATACGGACTTACCAGGGGTGAGCCGAGAGGTCACAAACGAGGATCTCAACAGAATACACAAGGAGCACTGGCCTGGGGTGAATGGTTGCTATGACACCAAGGACAACTGGTATGAATGGACAGATTGCATTTCCTTAGACTCACATGGGGATGAGGGCAAGCTGAATATCCTGCCATATATCTGCCTAGACTGAGTTTAATGAGCTGTGGCTTCAAGAGGGAAAAATGGCACCTTCCTTGGCTGAGTGCAAAAAGGCAATTATCAATGGAAGAACCTGCTCACTCCTTTGCAGAGGTGGTGTAAGAGAGGCCTTGCTAATTGTGCTGCTCCCATAAAAAGCAAACGTTGATCAGTGTTCGATGGGAGAGAGCTCAGCTGTAGCATCACTGAGGTTCTTTGAGTGGAATGGGTCCATACATTGTCTGCCAAATGCTAAGAGTTTAAGGTGCCCAGTAACTTCAAGTATGGAACCTGTTTGGCAGGTACATGCTGGCAAAGAGAATGAAACGTGTGGTTATATCATGTATGCATTTATTTATCTCTTATTTAATTTAGTTAGTTACATAAAACAAAATTATACACTTCACTTATTCAATCAGTTCTGCTTGTCAGATTAGGTAAAACTGTGTTCTGCATATTTTCTCACAAAAATTGTTTGCAGTAGCAACATTCCATACCACCATACAACTAGAACGGTTCTTGCACCAACACTAACATCTTAATATACAGGGAAACTATCTGCAAAATGACACATTATGGAAATGTGCGAGTTAATAGCATTTTCTTTAGCTTTTCCTTTTTTCCTGTTTCTAGGTAGTAAAATATGAATTATAATGGCAAAGCAGATGATGCTACAACATTGCAACTATGAGGAAAAACAGAAAAATAAAATGTTTATGCTGGAAATATACTTGGTCCCATTCCTTTATATTGTTTGCCTTATGGAAAACAATGTGTTTCCTCAAACGGAGCCTTAGTGAATGTACAGAAATGTGTCTTTTTGTGTTCAGGAATGCAGAAGAGAACATATTTGCTACTTAGTCCTTTTTTAAATGGACACGTTGATACAGTATGTGTTAATAAAAATAAAAAAGCATATCGTGAGTGTCTTTCTATCTTTCATGTGGAAAGCCGTTTGGGTCTTTGAGGGTCAAAAAAGATACACGTCAAATAAGCTTGTTGACCAATCAGGACCTGAATATGACTGCTCCGCACATACTTTAACGCGTTCCTAATTTTTTGACGTAGTGATTACACTCTCACTCGAAAAAAAAGCTAGCTAGCTCATGGATGCAAACAATGTTCATCCCCAAAAACATAGCAAAACAACATCTGTTTCAGTAGCTATAGCGAGGTGTCATCTAAAATAACCCTAATTTATAAGACCGTTCTTATTTGATTAATGGTGGTCGGACACATCTATGTGAAGTTAGCCACAATAGGGGATTTTGCGGTTAGCCTTCAAAGTAAAAGTACATCATTGACTGATGCAAATTAATACAAATAGTAGAATTATGCCATAATTGAATAGATCATGCTAAACGAGGTTGGAATGTTATATAAAATCAACAAAAGACTATTTGTTAATCTGACAAAAATATGTTGAAATCACACTGGATGTGTTATACTTTAGAATTGCATTGGGTGCATACTACCTTCACTGTACAGCCTTACCTATGGATTGTGGCTCAATGACATGGGTATCAGTCTACTCCGTGACACCCAGAGAACATTAGCGTCGTAGCTCTCATTGCGGACTCTGAAACAACTGTGAATTGAGTCACATTTATTGTCAACCTATATGTATTAAACAATATATCAGAGGACAAACAATACTGCGTTTTGGAGTCTGATARCTCTGAGGACATTGGAGAAAAAATATCTTGGGTATTGAGTAGACTGATCTCCAATCTGTAGGTAAAGCTGTACAGTGCAATACACACAATAGGCTGACTGGGGAGGTGATTTCACCCAGTCACAGTCCTGCGATAAGCTCTACAATGCTATTATTTGCATAAACTTTTCACAATTGTGTTGTGTGGGTGTCACCGAGTAGACTGATACCCCATTTCATTGCATTATTCCACCAATTGTAACCTTCTGCATCACTGTCAAATAGGTACTTTTATTTTGAAGGCAAACCGCACATTACACTATTGTGCCTAATCCTTATTGTGGCTAGCTTCACAATACTACCCTGTCTGGTTGAGCCCCATGGCTGCTTATATCGTTAGCTTTGGGCCAAATGGTTAAGTAGCTGGATAGCTATTTATTTTCATGAACCTAAGTTCAGTTTCAATTGGCGAACAAGTGGCTACCTAGCTAATACTTCAAAGGATCCCTAAATCATTGTTAAGAATAATGAAAATTACTGTAGTTTCTACTGGTCATTGTTTTCTGGCTGGTTGTATTGGTGCTAGCTAGGTACCAAGCTAAAGCTAGTTATCCCAAACACCGCTTCCATTAATTTCAATGGAAGGAAAGGGTAGAGGGCGGGGGACCTTTGGGCGGTGCGAAGGTGGCGTGGGAGGCGGTGAAAGAGTTAAACTTTACCCAACTTTATGCAAATCACCAGAGGCGACCACTGGGCGATGACCAATCATATCGAGTGGTTTGTCCCATGACGAATTTGACGCTATGCCTCCCAAGGCTGGAGACTTTCTTCAGCAAAGATGGCTGACAAAAATACTAGGACGGAAGCAAATGTAAGTGATTGAAACGTTAACGAATCATCCCAAAAATGTACAGTTGACAGCAATATGTTAGTTAATGTAGAGAAACGATTATGCATATTTTTTTTAAATCATAAAGTTAATTTACGAAAATCGCGATTTAGCAAGTTAGCTGACTAGCTAACATTAGCCAGCTAGCTTTATGTCGTGACATGAGTATGAAATTGTAATTATGGTTGTTTGTTTTAGGGACTCCTGAAACAACCAGCAAACCAGGCTGTCGTCTTGTGAAACAGTGGATGTAAAGAATCTAGTAACTAGCTAAAGCATTTACTGCAAATTGAATGTAAAATTTGTTCAGCTTGCCTTGCTGATATTTGCCATGCAATGGAGATAGTTAGCTACGTTCTAGCTTATTGTGCAGTGTAGGATAAAAATACCTGTATATGCCTATGGATGTGTAGCTAGCTATCTAGCCGATCTGTGTATGGACCCAAACGTTTGGTATACATATTTGTTCAGAACCAAGCTATGAACCTCAGCTATCATAGCCAGTTGTATTAACTTCAAAACAGTCTGAATGACATTAATGAAGCCTATGTAGAGTAGAATATAACTTTGTGCCAAGGATTTGATTTAATTTATTTCACCTTTATTTAACCAGGTAGGCAAGTTGAGAACAAGTTCTCATTTACAATTGCTACCTGGCCAAGATAAAGCAAAGCAGTTCGACACATACAACAACACAGAGTTACACATGGAGTAAAACAAACATACAGTCAATAATACAGTAGAAAAATAAGTCTATATACAATGTGAGCAAATGAGGTGAGATAAGGGAGGTAAAAGGCAAAAAAAAGGCCATGGTGGCGAAGTAAATACAATATAGCAAGTAAAACACTGGAATGGTAGATTTGCAGTGGAAGAATGTGCAAAGTAGAGATAGAAATAATGAGGTGAAAAGGAGCAAAACAAATAAATAAATACCATAGGGGGAGAGGTAGTTGTTTGGGCTAAATTATAGATGGGCTATGTACTGGTGCAGTAATCTGTGAGTTGCTCTGACAGCTGGTGCTTAAAGCTAGTGAGGGAGATAAGTGTTTCCAGTTTCAGAGATTTTTATAGTTCATTCCAGTCATTGGCAGCAGAGAACTGGAAGGAGAGGTGGCCAAAGGAAGAATTGGTTTTGGGGGTGACCAGAGAGATATACCTGCTGGAGCGCGTGCTACGGGTAGGTGCTGCTATGGTGACCAGCGAGCTGAGATAAGGGGGGACTTTACCTAGCAGGGTCTTGTAGATAACCTGGAGCCCGTGGGTTTGGCGACGAGTATGAAGCGAGGGCCAGCCAACGAGAGCGTACAGGTCGCAGTGGTGGGTAGTATATGGGGCTTTGGTGACAAAACGGATGGCACTGTGATAGACTGCATCCAATTTATTGAGTAGGGTATTGGAGGCTATTTTGTAAATGACGTCGAGGATCGGTAGGATGGTCAGTTTTACATGGGTATGTTTGGCAGCATGAGTGAAGGATGCTTTTTCGCGAAATAGAAAGCCAATTCTAGATTTAACTTTGGATTGGAGATGTTTGATGTCAGTCTGGAAGGAGAGTTTACAGTCTAACCAGACACCTAGGTATTTGTAGTTGTCCACATATTCTAAGTCAGAACCGTCCAGAGTAGTGATGTTGGACGGGCGGGCAGGTGCAGGCAGCGATCGGTTGAAGAGTATGCATTTAGTTAGGATTCAAGTCGTATATACATGTAGTTATTACCATGCATGAGATCCCCACATTGTAGCCTGTATATTTAATATATTCAATGATCATGTACTCTACCTTGGCAAATAAAGGTGCAGTTCAGGTATGAATGTCTAAGATTATTTTTCAGTCATATCCAATACCAGGAGTATCAAATCCAGTCTTTGAATGATGCGTGTCTGCATGTGTAACAGTTTAACTTTAGTACGTCCCCTCGCGCGAACCAGGGACCCTCTGCACACATCAACAACAGTCACCCACAAAGCATCGCTCCACAAAGGCCGCGGCCCTTGCAGAGCAAGGGGAACCACTACTTCAAGGTCTCAAAGCGAGTGACGTAACCGATTGAAACGCTATTAGCGCGCACCACCGCTAACTAGCTAGCCATTTCACATCTGTTACACATGTATGTATTACAATTAAACACTTCAACAGTGTTTACCAATCTTGGTTCTGGGAGATCAATGGTTACACATTGTAACTAAGACTAGAAACAGGATTTAACTAGTTAAAGGTTGATTTGTAATTTATAAAACAGTACATGTCCTATGAATCATGTAAATACTCTAAAACCCATTCATCTCAATATCTAATGCCCTTCATCTGCATTGATTTGATAAACACAGGATAGGTATAGTATTTCTGGATAGGTATAGGTATAGTATAGGTATAGTAAGTCTCTCATCAAATGAGAGACTTAATTTCAACCAGTAGAGAATGTGAAATGCTTTATTGAAAGAAGTAGTTCATTATCCAAGTGTTATAAATACATACATTAAATTTTATAATTGTAATATAAATACAAGTCCAATCTGTACTTCAATGCACATCTGTTGTGCATTATAAAAACCGAGGAAGAGGCATAAAAGGGAAAGGTAAGAGCAGGGAAGGCAGCATATGATTAATGAATCAGTGCTACCCAAATATTCTCTCAGTTCATCAAAATTACAGTGTTTCTAGTCGGCCCAAAGGTTATCTTAAGAGCGGGTAAGGTGGCGATGATGGGACTGGGGGTTGGCATCCTCTCATGTCAAAATATATTTGCAGATGAGAGACAGAGAGAGCATGTTGAAACCTTGTTTTTATTTTTTTATTCAAACATTGTTAGTCATCAATCATCAGGAAGTGAAATGCAAAACTGATCTTCGATAATTAACTCTGGGACTACTGCATCTCTATTTCAATGTAAAGCATCTCTTTAATAATACTTCCTGTTGACCTGACCAAGTGACCTCACCATGCTATGCCCTATATGTAGCAAGGTCAGATGCGGGAGGGGTTCACCTACACAGCTGATATAACCTAGAGGATTTAGGAAGAAGAGAGGGGTGAAGTGAAGGAGAAAGACTTACTGAGAAAATAAGGTAGTTAAAGACAGTGTTCAACAGGAATTTGTGCGTGTGGCTTCACCTGGTGTCCACACTAAGTGGCTACGGAGTACTTTATGCTGAAAAACAATATAGCGTAGTTATAGAAATAATGAAGTGTCTTACTATTCTCCATGGTTGGCCTTGCCTATTTTTTGAAGGTGGAAGGATCCAGTTATACACCTGAGCCTGCTTACTGTACAACACAATTCATCAATCAGATTGATACATGTGTTTGGGTTATAGGGTGTCTAATTGTTCTACATTTTTTCATTATGGGTGATTTAAAATAGCCTGTTTTCGTACAGACATCACACCCTTACCTAAACAGCACCCTCACCTGAGAAGTAGAAATCAAAGGGAGAGAAAGTGGGAATTGAATAACTGCAGTTGACATAGCTAAGTAAATGGAAGAATACTCTTATTGCAATGTGAATGGCTCTTAAAAGAGCCTTTGGTTGTGCATAGTGTAGTCTATGGCGTTGTCAGGGAACAGCACCCTCTTAGTAGAAGTAGGAGGTGAAGATCGCCTCTCTTGCTGCATTGTTGGACCCCATCCTTGAAACATCCTGCAGAGCAGCAGACTTCTCCTCTGGCACATGGCGGCGAGCTGCAGATCCCCTCCTGGTCCTCGTGTCCATCCTCATGAAGTTATGCAGGACACAGGTAGCCTTCACACACCTGAATTCCTCCAGGAGGCAGTCCCTGGTGGCTCTGGTCACCCAACCTTGCAGTGCCCTACATGTTAACTGTAGGCAATCGTTTTGAAGGAATCTCCTGTTACAAGGTATCTGTAGGAATATGGAAGACAATGTAATTAGACTTTTACATCACCAGGTCATTGTGGATTACTAAAGTATAATATCCCTTATAACAAATCATGATAACATTGGATTGATAGATGCATGTGTAGCATGTGACAATTACAGGATCATTTCAAGGATAGCATCACAAATGAATACATAAATACCACTTGAAGCTTGATGAGTTGGTCATTTGAATCAGCTGTGCAGTGCTAAGGCAAAAACAAAAATGTGCACCCCTTTGAGTCCCCAGCACTGAGAACCACTGCTCTTCATTGGGACCTCTTCATATGTAGACAGGCTTTCATAGCTCTTTATCTGAGAACAGAAAACCTCACAAGACTTCATTATACTCACATTTCAACGCACTGAATGTTATGTTACTATTATCTCCGTCCTCACATCTAGAGACAGGAACTACACAAAAGTACCTGTCCTATCCAGAATAGCCTACTTTCTTACTTTGACAGTTCGGGCTGCAAGCTAGCTAGCTACCTACAAATGCATTTGGAGTTTGTTTTTTACAGTGATAAATAAATCAAGATAGCTAATATGAAGTTAGGTAGCTGATGATATTTAATTCACTTAGCTAGCTATCTATACAGTATGTGAAGTTGGCTAGATAGCTAGCTAGCTACAGTGCAGGCTAATAATGCATCATTTAACATTTTCGAAATGTATTTACTTACTTGAATAGGTTCTCCCAGCCATGTGGACAATTTGAAACAGGGTAGCAAAGTTTGTCACCAGAGCGTTTTAGAGGATATTACTATTTACTAATTTAATAATCAGACCTTCATACAAACTTGCTAAACTGAATTTTTGACGCACGGTCAAAATGCTGCCAGCGAGTCACAATAAGCGGCAATTTAACGCTATCTAGTGTACATGCCCGGTTAACGAACGCGGTATTGTAAACAAATCGTTCATGGCCGGTGTTTGCAGACTTTTTTTGTACAGCTTTGACAGTGTTACTGATAGTAGTGGTTGCGCTTGGCTTGCACGTGCAAATTCAGAACACACAACATTCTATATTAGAACTGTGTTATTTGAAGTGCCAAATTAAAAGTTTATGACGTATCTTTTTTGACATGCAAAAACCAAAACGGTGTTCCATACTATAGTATTCTTTCAATGGAACGGTGTGCCTCAGGACAGACGAGCGCATCAACAATGGCTCGAATTTTAAACTCAATATCCGCATTGTAAACAGTTAAAGGAACTCTCTTTTGAGCCCGTCTTTCTCAAAGTAGCCTACAACATACATTGGACTTCAATGCGCTATCCAGATGACATTTTTTGATAATCTCCCTAGTTTCTATCTCTGAGCCCTCTGGTGGAGGAGCTACTATCGCTCTGCACTGCAGGTGGAAATGTGTGTTGGGCCTATAAAAACGGTGTGTGCAAAATAAATACAAAAAAAATGTTATTCTGTAAATATCTACAACACTGGAGATTTCTTTAATAGTAAATATTGGTATGGACAACCAGACATAAACGATGTTTGTTTTGCACAATCAAATTAACTGAAAACATGATTCAACGTGGAAGTGTTTAATTGTGCATGATAAATATGTCTATAACAGATGTCAAACTCATTCCAGGGAGGGCCGATTGTCTGTGGGTTTTCGCTCCTCCCTTGTACTTGATTGATGAATTGTCACAAATTAGTAAGGAACTCCGATTGTCTGGGGCTTAATTGAAAGGAAAAAACTAAAACCTGTCGACACTAAGTCCTCCATGGAATGAGTTTGACACCACTGGGCTATATGGCTGCATTTACACAGGAAGCCCAATTCTGATATCCTTTTTAAATAATTGGTCTTTTGATCAATCAGAACAATGTGTAAATTACGTGGGACCTCAGCTGTACCTACATACTGAGGACGCGTTCCTCTGCAGTCCTCTGCTCAGACGTTGCTGACGACTGTCAGATCTTACAACGCCTGGATAGGTATTTTATGTGTCAGCTAACCACATCATAGCAATCTTATAATTTTTTTTTTTTTAAAGATTAACAAATATCAACAAACAAAAGATAAGTCATAGCAATCTGGTGCCCGATTGCACAGTCAATGAAGTGACACGGAACCATTGTCTCAGCCTTCATTCCACAATGGTCTATTATTTTATAACTCAGTGCAATGGATCATGGCTAGATGGGATACAGATTGCCATATTGACCTCTAAGGTTGCTTTTTAACTAACCCTTTTCCTAGCCTTAACCTAATTCTCATAACCTGCTACGTAAATTCTCCTAACCTGCGGCTGCTACGAAAAGTCCATTCTAACATAACCGGTATCCCTTCTAGTCAAAACCAGTGCAACGGTCTGAGCAGGGGAATGCGATCACCATCTTTGGAGGATGTTTGTTTGCAGGAAGTGACGCAATGGGCTAATTGGGCTTGTTTGACATTGCAGCCGACAATGGGCTTGCATCAAATAACTACTAATTATTATTTGTAAATCAGTCACAATTTACCTATGATAAATTACGGTTTGACCCTCTCGAGCACGGCCAGTGCAGCCGACTGCCAGATCTACACATCACCTTGTATCATACATAACGACTCATTATTTGTAGATAGTCAGAATTTACCCACGACACATCACGGTTTTGATGCTCTCGAACCCGGTCTACGATTATTTTCTCAACATTGTACATACTACCGCATTCATGACAACTCGGAACTTTCCGACTTGGAATCTCGATGTATAAAGTTAATGTCCGAGTTTCCCCACTTGGAACTTATCAGAATCAACCAAAAGGAAGCTCTACAAAAAAATGCACGCAAATATAAACTCGGTGGTTCCGAGTTTCCGACTTGTCTGGAACGCGGCATAGTAGCTTCTCCACGTCTCACTGCTGGCCTTGCTGCCACACACTGCTGCCGGTGACTCCGAAGTGGAAGATGGCTGCGGTGGAGCGTCCCCCAGTCAAGGAAGGGGTCCGGATAGCTTTACTCTGTTTCTGTTGGTATACTGTTAGTTCGGGAGGCAACGTAGTTAACAAAATTATTCTAAATGGGTTCCCTTATCCTGTCACAGTTTCGCTTTTTCATATATTCTCAATCGTCGTCTTCCTTCCACCGTTGCTGCGAGCATGGGGAGTCCCCAAAACAGAATTACCAACTAGATACTTCAAATGGTATATTATCCCTTTAGCTTTTGGAAAATACTTCGCATCTGTTTCGGCCCACTTCAGTATATGGAAGGTACCTGTTTCCTACGCACACACTGGTAAGCATTGCACGAACTCCGAATCAGGCTAACTAGCTCAGAATCATTGCTTGGTATTCTAACTAGCAGCATGGAATGCTAACGTTAGCCTGCTAACATCAACTTCAATTAATTGGTTTCTTGTGCTGGACAATTTAGACAAGCTTTAAGTGAATTGGCTTCCTTTGCATGGGACTGTATTACCCACGTTCCGTTTAACCGAGGAGCTTGCGACATACTTGGTTATTTGAATACCTTTTTGTTTGGGGGAGGGCCCCACCTAGCCAGTGCCTAAACTTGTAACTACGTTACTTTTATTTAACCATCATTTAATTAGGCAAGTCAGTTAAGAACAAATTATTCTTTACAATGACGAACTAAACCCGGACGACGCTGGGCCAATTGTGCTGCACCCTATGGGACTCCAATTACGGACGGATGTGATACATCCTGGATTCGAACCAGGGTGTCTGTAGTGACGCCTCAAGCACTGAGATGCAGACCGCTGCGCCACTACAGTTGTCTCATTCAGTGGCAAAAAACAGTAAGGCTGGATTTCCGTTGATTTGTGGTTGGTCCAGAGATCATTAAGTAAATGGTTAAACATGTGCGTTAACCATAGTTTTTCTGCTCACAATAGGTTTTATGTTGTGTTACTCCGTATGATGCATTCTTGCCTGTCATATATGATGTCCATTGTTACAACTACAGCGTACTAAGCCTAATACAACTACCTGCTACAGCGACAGCCTATAGGGGAGTGTGTGACTGAAGTTTGTTACCTCTAAATGAAAGCGTAAAATATGAGTATTCACAATGAGTATTTGAATTGTGCTCTCATTACTATGAGAAAGCAGAACTTCAAGGTACTGTCAGGGATTGGCATTGAGTTCTGAACAGCACTAGCCCATCGGGCAAGACAGGAGTATTTCTTGGTTAACCGAAGATTATGGTCACTTGATTGAAAATGTAGAAGTAGTTTACACACGGAAATGCCATTACTTGTCTTTCACCCAAAAAACGGGGAGGAACCAGAATGATCTGTTTAAGATACTGAAAATCTTTGCAGAAAATGTCACCTGCCAAATTACTGTTTCCTGACTGCTCAGTTCACTTGCCCCCGATAACACTTAATGTCAATCCCTATGTGTTATACCCTTTACTTCCTAATTAGTTAGGTACCTAATGTTGGACGTCAGCCCCCATACAGTGTAACTGTAACTCATTGCTGTCTCACTTCACTAACTGACACGTCAAGCTATGGCGTGATGATGCAATATGCAAAGTAACACGTTTGTTGTTACCAGGGGTGTGTCTGACGCACAATACACAATGAAACTTAAACTGTAGGTGTGAGGCACAGTTGCATGGTCAACTAAGTCTTTAAACCACTGTATCTCAAAAGTCATGCTCCTTACCTTTCCAATCAATACCCGTTCCACTCAAGCCATTGTCCTCAATTCATGCACTGAACAGGATCCTTTTATCCATTTTCCAATCTGACATTCTTTGTTTCTTTTCACCCCACAGTCAAAGCCACAATGCCAATATGGGTTGTGTTGTTATCAAGGATTATCATGAAGGAGAAGCAAACGACAAAAGTRAGTAACTCAGAAAATTGATTGTGTACATAAAGCTGCTTTGGAAGATATTTTGTCCAAGCAATGGTGACATGGCACAATATGATATATATATATATATATAGGCTTGCAGGTGCATTTACAGAAAATGTACCCCTCTTCTTACATCATGTTAACACTGCAGTGGCTATAGGAGTGTTCCGCAATAACAAAGCTATTTATGTGTCAGGCATTTAGAGGTTGGGCAAATGTGACATGTCCCAAAACAAATGAGCAAAACAACTGCATGTGTATGGATGTCAATTTTTTTTCAACTGTACTTTGAGACTCCTCCATGATTAGGAATATCCTGCTGACTTTGGCCTAGTAACACTTTATTTGGATAGTCCATCTGTAGATGCTCTACAGACTATCTACTAACCATGACCTTAACCCTAGCCCTAACCTTAACCCTTATTCTAAAAGTACCTTAACCGTAACCTTAGCAAGCAGTTGCTTATCAACACATCGTTTGTTGATAGTTTAACCATCTGTATAGCATCTACAGATGGAAAATCTGGACTACCCAAATAAAGTGTAACCCTTTCTCTTTTGCAYTCCTGTCTTGTACCTGTCTCAGGTGTACGTATCTCTCATCCCCATCATCGGAGGAGTGCTTCTGGCCACGATGACAGAAATGTCCTTTGATGTATCTGGGTTAGTCAGTGCCCTGGCCGCCACACTCTGCTTCTCTCTGCAAAATATCTTCTCCAAAAAGGTACATCTTACCAGTCTGCACCCTTTGAAAAATACTGTTATTTATGTGTTATGAGATGATGGATAAAAGTATAGCTGGAGAGCACATTTTGAACTTTGGTGGACATTTGAATGACCTATGTGTTTGGGTAATGGTTGGAGAATAAACTCAAGCGGTTTTATTTAATAGAATACTGTATTGCCCTTGAAGGAATGGATCATGCACACTGTTAAAGCATTCCTTGCAATATTCAAGTGCTGATATAGTAGACAGCACTCATACTAAACATGAAAACACTCGAAAGGAAAACTCAAGGGCAAGGCCTATGAGTGTGAAGCCTTGTGAATCTTTTCAATGTATTTGTTCTTAACATACTGTCGATGGGTAGTGTCCTATACTATGCCGATGTGGCCTCCCTTTAACCAATATTTGAGGAAAACATATTTCCTCCATTGGACATTATTACTTGGTTAAATGTTTTATGAAAACTGACAAGTGCTAGAGTTAAGAATTACTTTTGATAATACTAACCCTGCAGTTACATTATTGTGTAATGATTTGTGGTGTTAGAGTTTAACAACCATGTCTTGTTAATTACCAACTGTGATTACATTTCCTGTCTATCATGATGTTGATGAAGAAAACCAAAGCATTCAACGAACAAGGAATTTGTGCCCTCTCAATTTATAACGATGTGTCTTCGTGTAGCCTTGAGATATATTTTGCTGCCCACTGATTTCCAAGGTCAACACACAACAGTTTTCTGCAATGGCTGGCCTAAGAAATGACAAAGCTATGAATTAATATTCATGGCTTTTTAGGTGCTGCGGGACACGAGAATCCACCACCTGAGACTTCTCAACATACTGGGCTTCAATGCTGTTTTCTTCATGGTGCCTACGTGGGTTCTGGTGGACCTCTCCTCATTCTTGGTTGAGGGGGATTTTGTGAGTTAAAATAATACGTGCTTCAGTTTCGCTCAAGTGTATGCGTAGGTTCATACACTGCTCAAAAAAATAAAGGGAACACTAAAATAACACATCATAGATCTGAATGAATGAAATATTCTTATTAAATACTTTGTTACTTTTTTCTTTACATAGTTGAATGTGCACAACAAAATCACACAAAAATTATCAATGGAAATCAAATTTATCAAACCATGGAGGTCTGGATTTGGAGTCACACTCAAAATTAAAGTGGAAAACCACACTACAGGCTATCCAACTTTGATGTAATGTCCTTAAAACAAGTCAAAATGAGGCTCAGTAGTGTGTGTGGCCCCACGTGCCTGATCCCTACAAAGCCTGGGCATGCTCCTGATGAGGTGGTGGATGGTCTCCTGAGGGATCTCCTCCCAGACCTGGACTAAAGCATCCGCCAACTCCTGGACAGTCTGTGGTGCAATGGTGGATTGGTGGATGGAGCGAGACATGATGTCCCAGATGTGCTGAATTGGATTCAGTCTGGGGAACGGGCCAGTCCATAGCATCAATGTCTTCCTCTTGCAGAACTGCTAACACACCCAGCCACAATGAGTCTAGCATTGTCTTGCATAGGAGGAAACCAGCCAACCGCACCAGCAATGGTCTCACAAGGGGTCTGAGGATCTCATCTCGTTACCTAATGGCAGTCAGGCTACCTCTGGCGTGCCATGGAGGGCTCGGCCCCCCAAAGAATGCCACCCCACACCATGAGACCCACCGCCAAACCGGTCATGCTGGAGGATGTTGCATGCAGCAGAACGTTCTCCCCCCAGACCGTCACGTCTGTCACGTGCTCAGTGTGAACCTGCTTTCATCTGAAGATCACAGGGCGCCAGTGGCGAATTTGCCAATCTTGGTGTTCTCTGGCAAATGCCAAACGTCCTGCACTGTTGGGCTGTAAGCACAACCCCCACCTGTGGACGTCGCACTCATACCACCCTCATGGAGTCTGTTTCTGACCGTTTGAGCAGACACATGCACATTGTTGCCTGCGAGGTCATTTTGCAGGCTCTTGCAGTGCTCCTCCTGCTCCTCCTTGCA
This sequence comes from Salvelinus sp. IW2-2015, assembly GCF_002910315.2. Taxonomy (NCBI): domain Eukaryota; kingdom Metazoa; phylum Chordata; class Actinopteri; order Salmoniformes; family Salmonidae; genus Salvelinus; species Salvelinus sp. IW2-2015. The sequence goes on from NC_036866.1 coordinate 9,787,197, forward strand.
CAAAGGTGGAGGTAGCGGTCCTCTGTGGTTGTTGCCCTCCTACGGCCTCCTCCGCGTCTCCATGTACTGCCTGTCTCCTGGTAGCGCCTCCATGCTCTGGACACTACGCTGACAGACACAGCAAACCTTCTTGCCACAGCTCGCATTGATGTGCCATCCGGATGAGCTGCACTACCTGAGCCACTTGTGTGGGTTGTAGACTCCGTCTCATGCTACCACTAGAGTGAAAGCACCGCCGGCATTCAAAAGTGACCAAAACATCAGCCAGGAAGCATAGGAACTGAGAAATGGTCTGGTCACCACCTGCAGAACCACTCCTTTATTGGGGGTGTCTTGCTAATCCTATAATTTCCACCTGGTCTATTCCAGTTGCACAACAGCATGTGAAATTTATTGTCAATCAGTGTTGCTTCCTAAGTGGACAGTTTGATTTCACAGAAGTGTGATTGACTTGGAGTTACATTGTTTGTTTAAGTGTTCCCTTTATTTTTTTTGAGCAGTGCATGTTACGCGTCAAATAATGTGATCTTTTGTTGTCCGGCTTATGAGCTTATATGATAGTGTTTCATCTATTACTGTGTGTCGTGTGTTGCTATAACATATTATATACAGTGGGGCAAAAAAGTATTTAGTCAGCCACCAATTGTGCAAGTTTTCCACTTAAAAAGATGAGAGGCCTGTAATTTTCATCATAAGTACACTTCAACTATGACAGACAAAATGAGAGAAAAAAAATCCAGAAAATCACATTGAGGATTTTAATGAATTTATTTGCAAATATGTGTGAAAATAAGTATTTGGTCAATAACAAAGTTTCTCAATACTTTGTTATATACCCTTTGTGCAAAGACAGAGGTCAAACGTTTTCTGTAAACTCACAAGGTCACACCACTGTTGCTGGTATTTTGGCCCATTCCTCCATGCAGATCTCCTCTAGAGCAGTGATGTTTTGGGGCTGTTGCTGGGCAACACGGACTTTCAACTCCCTCCAAAGATTGTCTATGGGTTGAGATCTGGACATTTGCTAGGCCACTCCAGGACCTTGAAATGCTTCTTACGAAGCCACTCCTTCGTTGCCCGGGCGGTTTTTGGATCATTGTTCATGCGGAAGACCCAGCCACGCTACATCTCCATGACCCTTGAATGGAAAGGAGGTTTTCACTCAAAATCTCACGATACATGGCCCCATTCATTCTTTCCTTTACACGGATCAGTCGTCCTGGTCCCTTTGCAGAAAAACAGCCCCAAAGCATGATGTTTCCACCCCATGCTTCACAGTAGGTATGGTGTTCTTTGGATGCAACTCAGCATTCTTTGTCCTCCAAACACGACGAGTTGAGTTTTTACCAAAAAGTTCTATTTTGGATTCTCTCATTTTGTCTGTCATAGTTGAAGTGTACCTATGATGAAAATTACAGGCCTCATCTTTTTAAGTGGGAGAACTTGCACAATTGGTGGCTGAATAAATACTTTTTTGCCCCATTGTATTTAACATACACAAGTCCACAGGATGTCACACACTGGGTACCAGAGGAGGCTGGTGAAAGGAGCTATAGGAGGACGGACTCATTGTAATGGCTGGAAGGGAATATTGGAATGGAGTCAAACATATGTGCCTAGCTCCACTCCCATTCCCCAGGTCCTCTCATTTGTTGACTTCTGAAACCATAAAAGCCTTGGTTTCATGCATGTTAACATTAGAAGCCTCCTTCCTAAGTTTGTTTTATTCACTGCTTTAACACACTCTGCCAACCCGGATGTCCTAGCTGTGTCTGAATCCTGGCTTAGGAAGGCCACCAAAAACTCTGAAATTTTCATCCGTAACTATAACATTTTCTGACAAGATAGAACTGCCAAAGGTGGCGGAGTTGCAATCTACTGTAGAGGGAGCCTGCGGAGTTCTGTCTTACTATCCAGGTCTGTGCCCAAACAATTTGGGCTTCTACTTTTAAAAATCCACCTTTCCAGAAACAAGTCTCTCACTGTTGCCGCTTGCTATAGACCACCTTCTACCCCCAGCTGTGCCCTGGACACCATATGGGAATTGATTGCCCCCCATTTATTTTCAGAGCTCGTGCTGTTAGGTGACCTAAACTGGGACATGCATAACACCCCGGCCATCCTACAATCTAAGCTTGATGCCCTCAATCTCACACAAATTATCAATGAACCTACCAGGTACAACCCCAAATCCGTAAGCACAGGCACCCTCATAGATATCATCCTAACCAACCTGCCCTCCAAATATACCTCTGCTGTCTTCAACCAGGATCTCAGCGATCACTGCCTCATTGCTTGCGTCCGTAATAGGTCTGCGGTCAAACSACCACCCCTCATCACTGTCAAACGCTCCCTAAAACACTTCAGCGAGCAGGCCTTCCTAATCGACCTGGCCCGGGTATCCTGGAAGGATATTGACCTCATTCCGTCAGTAGAAGATGCCTGGTTATTCTTTAAAAGTGCCTTCCTCACAATCTTAAATAAGCATGCCCCATTAAAAAAAAATGGAACCAGGAACAGATATAGCCTGTGGTTGACTCCAGACCTGACTGCCCTTGACCAGCACAAAAACATCCTGTGGCGTACGGCATTAGCATCAAATAGCCCCCGCGAAATGCAACCTTTCAGGGAAGTTAGGAACCAATATACACAGGCAGTTAGAAAAGCAAATGCTAGCTTTTTCAAATGGATATTTGCATCCTGCAGCACACACTCCAAAAAGTTCTGGAACACTGTAAAGTCCATGGAGAACACAATCACCTCCTCCCAGCTGCCCACTGCACTGAGGCTAGGAAACACTGTCACCTTCGATAAATCCACAATAATTGAGAATTTCAATAAGCATTTTCCATGCTTTCCACCTGGCCACCCCTACCCTGGTCAACACCCCTGCACTCCCCACAGCAACTTGCCTAAGCCTCCCCCATTTCTCCTTCACCCAAATCCAGATAGCTGATGTTCTGAAAGAGCGGCAAAATCTGGACCTTTACAAATCAGCAGGGCTAGACAAGCTGGACCCTCTTTCTAAAATGATCAGCCGAAATTGTTGCAACCCCTATTACTAGCCTGTTCAACCTCTCTTTCGTATCGTCTGAGATCCCCAAAGATTGGAAAGCTGCTGCGGTCATCCCCCTCTTCAAAGGGGGAGACACTCTCGACCCAAACTGTTACAGACCTATATCTATCCTACCCTGCCTTTCTAAGGTCTTCGAAAGCCAAGTTAACAAACAGAACACCAACCATTTCGAATCCCACCGTACCTTCTCCGCTATGCAATCTGGTTCCGAGCTGGTCATGGGTGCACCTCAGCCACGCTCAAGGTTCTAAATGATATCATAACCACCATCGATAAGAAAACAATACTGTGCAGCCGTATCATTGACCTGGCCAAGGCTTTCGACTCTGTCAATCACCACATTATCGGCAGACTCAACAGCCTTGGTTTCTCAAATGACTGCCTCGCCTGTTCACCAACTACTTCTCAGAGTTCACTGTGTCTTAATCGGAGGGCCTGTTGTTCGGGCCTCTACAGTCTCTATGGGGGTGCCACAGGGTTCAATTCTCGGGCCGACTCTTTTCTCTGTATACATCAATGATGTCGCTCTTGCTGCTGGTGAGTCTCTGATCCACCTCTACGCAGACGACACCATTCTGTATACTTCTGGACCTTCTTTGACACTGCGTTAACTAACCTCTAGACGAGCTTCAATGCCATACAACTCTCCTTCTGTGGCCTCCAACTGCTCTTAAATGCAAGTAAAACTAAATGCATGCTCTTCAACCGATCGCTTCCCGCCGGACGGTTCTGACTTAGAATATGTGGACAACTACAAATACCTTGGTGTCTGGTTAGACTGTAAACTCTCCTTCCAGACGCAACAAAGCATTCTTCACTCATGTTGCCAAACATACCCTCGTAAAACTGACCATCCTACCGATCCTTGACTTCGGCGATGTCATTTACAAATTAGCCTCCAACACTCTACTCAGCAAATTGGATGCAGTCTATCACAGTGCCATCCGTTTTGTCACCAAAGCCCCATATACAACCCACCACTGCAACCTGGATGCTCTCGTTGGCTGGCCCTCGCTTCATATTTGTCGCCAAACCCACTGGCTCCAGGTCATCTATAAGTCCTTGCTAGGTAAAGCCCCGCCTTATCTCAGCTCACTACCTTAGCACGCGCTACAGCAGGTATATTTCACTGGTTCACCCCCAAAGCCAATTCCTCCTTAGGCCGCCTTTCCTTCCAGTTCTCTGCTGCCAATGACTGGAACGAATTGCAAAAATCACTGAAGCTGGAGACCCATATCTCCCTCACTAACTTTAAGCACCAGCCGTCAGAGCAGCTCACAGATCACTGCACCTGTACATAGCCCATCTGTAAATAGCCCATCCAACTTCCTCATCCCCATACTGGTATTTTTTTTGCTCCTTTGCACCCCAGTATCTCTACTTGTACATTTGTCTTTTGCACATCTATCACTCCAGTGTTTAATGGCTAAATTGTAGTTATTTTCGCCTATGGCCTATTTATTGCCTACCTCCTTATCTTACCTCATTTTGCACACACTGTATATAGACTTTTTCTCTATTGTATTATTGACTGTATGTTTGTTTAGTCCAGGTGTTCACTCTTTTGTTTGTTTGTTTGCTTTATCTTGGCCAGGTCGCAGTTGTAAATGAGAACTCAACTAGCCTACCTGTTAAATAAAGGTGAAATAAAAAAAATAAGTAATACTAGATTACCTCCACACAACAATCTTTAGTATCAGGTTGCCTTTTATTCAGTCGTCTCATTGAGACCACAACCTGGATACGTTCTCTTTCCTATAAAGTCATGACTAAATCCATTGTTCTCCAAATATCCAAGTAATCACTCCCTCTCTCTCCCTCCTCTGCATAACCCCTCCAGACGGGCATGTCTGAATGGACCGCACCTTTCTCCTCCTCCTGGGTCAGCGGCTTCTGTAACTTTGCCCAGAATGTCATCGCCTTCAGTGTCCTCAACCTGATCAGCCCGCTGAGCTACGCCGTGGCCAACGCCACCAAGAGGATTCATGGTCATCAGCATATCGCTCCTAATGCTACGCAAACCCCGTCAGCTCCACCAACATCATGGGCATGATGACGGCAATAGTGGGCGTCTTCCTGTACAACAAGGTGAGTCTCTTTGACATGTTTCATTTACGTTTTTAGTTATTAGCAGATGCTCTTATCCAGTCATTACAATCACTGCATTCAACTAAAATGTGTAAAACAACCACTTATCACAATTATTGCAAGTTAAACCTTAAAATATTCACTGTTTGCTAAATCAGTGCTAGTAAGAAAAGAGAAGTGCGAGTGTGAAGGACTCTTGCTGGATGGACTCTGTTCATCTTCGAAAACGTCTAAAACAACCTCTTTTAAATAGTATCTTAAATAAGACATCTGTAGCGTAATACAATAGTATCTGAAATTTTCCAAACACTTTGGCCACCAACAACTAATTCAACTTAGTTCATGAAATAGATGAACAATTATATCAAACTCAGCATTCAGCATGCAGGTGTATAATATACAGTTGAAGTCGGAAGTTAACATACATTTATGTTGGGTCATTAACGTCTCTAGGGTATGTGGGACGCAGCGTCCCACCTCGTCAACAGCCAGTGAAAACTGCCAGAGCGCCAAATTCAAAACAACAGAAATCCCATAATTTAAATTCCTCAAACATACAAGTATTTTACACCATTTTAAAGATACACTTGTTGTAAATCCAGCCAAAAGTGTCCGATTTCAAAAAGGTTTACGACGAAAGCACACCAAACGATTATGTTAGGTATGAGCCAAAAAGACAGCCATTTTCATGTTACACAATACGTGATTGTTTTGTTCGGTAAAGTTCATATTTATATCCAAAAATCTGAGTTTAGACGGGACGCTCCTGTCTCACTTGGCAAAAACCTGAGAAAATGCAGAGCGCCAAATTAAAATTAATTACTATGAAAATTACTATAAAATCAAACTTTCATTAAAGACATTTAACATTTTTTCTAATTTAGCAGACGACTCTTATCCAGAGCAACTTACATTCATCTTAAGATAGTGAGGTGAGACAAACACATAATAATAATAAAATATCCTTGCACTAGTCTTTTCCTACTAGCACAGACTTTGCTGATAACTCCTTTTATTGAGGAAAAATGTACTTACTACAAACTTTTTTGTGGTGAATACACTAATAGTAAATTGCTCTGGATAAGAGCGTCTGCTAAATGAGTAAAAATGTCAAATGTGACTGACTGCCTCAAGTATTTTTTACATTGGATACAAGTTTAGACTCGGAGCTAGAAAAGGGTATATCATACACTGCAGTTGAAGAACAATGGGAAATTAATTCTGCTTTGAAAGTTGATAAACTTGTAACCCAACTTTAGAAAATGGCCCTTGACTGTTTTGGACACCTACTGGGAGAGCTCGTTGTCTACTCCCATTTAAGCGTCGTTCACACTCTTAAGGTTTAGCCCCACCAACCTCTTTAAGGATTCACATGTGAGGCCATGTGGTAGACAATGCTCACGCTGCACAGTGCTCGCTCACGTGCTCTGAACCCACCCCCACTGTGGAAAGTTACATACCACAATAACTTTGGGAAATCACACAGAGTAATTTACATCAATGTGTTTTTTTTGTCATCCTTGTTATGTGCTAAGCTATTTTCTCACTGCCAACAGGCGAAATATGACGCCAAACAAGGAAGCTAAGAAAAAGCTGCTGCCTTCCTCCAAGCAGGACATGATGTCCTTTGACAATTTGGACTGGACAAGACACAGCCCAATGGTTCAGTGCCTTTCTCCCAAGGTTCAGACATTCAGTATGGTCGAAGCAACGTGTTGACTGACCACTTCCAGTACAGCCGGCAGGCCTACACAATGAACTACGGCGCCTCAACCACCAGTATGTGGTTAGGCTGGTGGATTTCTCCATGGACATATTGTATTTGTTTCCAGCAGAATTCTTAAACCACCTCTAACAAAAAGAAAGGCAAGTGCTGTAGTATTGCTGAGAGTAAGTATCAGTCATGAGTTGGCCAGCGTTTTGTCCCAAACATGTTCTCTAACATATTCTCTTCAACTCTGTGTTGTATTATTTTGATATGAACACTTAAAAAGGGATAGGTAAGTTCAAAATCAAAGTTTGTCAGATGTTTTCAGACCCCAAATGTTGTCCACTTCCAACCCTGTCCTACATCAACTGTTGCAGATAGTGTCAATCTTTCCAGTTCATTTTGGATTGAGGCATACCACTGGATCTTCATAACAGATGGCTTCGAACATGGATTCGTTTGACAAATTTAGATTTTCGAGTGAACCATGTTTGTTTTTGTTGTTGCTTGCTAAGAACAGATGTTCTTATTCTTTTTTCTGTGGGAGTTCGCTAACGTGGGAATAATTGTTACTGTAGTCAAAAATAAAATAGTTCACAACTTTAACTGTATATCAAAGACCATGAAATGTTTACCATGCCCATAATGCCTTGTGAATCAGCTTGTCCTCAAGGTTACATTGACCCCAATTTATCACAGAAGGCCTGAACATTTTACATTAATGTTTTGCAGAGATTGGCAACATTTCTCCTATACATGTTAAAACCGTTTGCTCTTATGACATTTTCTGGTTTGTCTTTAACAAGTGATGGAGCGTGAAAATGTATATAATCGGTTGTAGTACAGAAAGGTCCCCTGTTTGAATACCCCAATCCGAAAAAAGGTGAAAAATATTTCTGTGCCCTTGAGCAAGGCCCTTAACCTCCAGAGGTACTACTATGGCTGACAATGTGAAACGACACATTTCACTGCTCTATCCAGTGTATGTGACCAAAAACATCTATTTTTTAAATTAATTTTGTTCCATATTTACATATCGGTCATTTAATTCAATTTGTATCTGATTGGTAATAGCTGTGTAATATGTCGGTAGAAGGGTCAGGATTGGCAGACTTACTGGATCAGGCTTAAGTTTCAGTAGACTCCACTTGTTTTGCCTGTTTGTCATTTTGTTCCTAATATACACACTTACAATCATGTTCTGATTTAAGGAGTTAGTATTTCCTCCTGCATGCGAGTAATTTAGCCTACAGGGAACAATAGCTGTTTTTCAAAGCTGGTGTGACGCACCTGAACTGGTTATTTAATTGCAAATCAATGGAAGATGTGACGGAGACTAACTAACTTGTGTGAAGCTCTACCAAAAATGTTATCCTTGTTGACTATAAAACGAATATTCTTCTAGTCCAACTTTTTTATTTGAGTTTGCGTGTGTTCAATTTGTTACAGCACATTCAAGCATTTTAAGTGGAGAATTCCTTTGCTGTTTCCTAACGGCAGGAAAGTTGGATCTAACCTGATTTTATTGCATGTTCAGCGACTGGCCGGCAACAAACTACATGCTGAGTTTGAAAAAGCAGTTGCTGTTTACCATAAATACAAAATAATGTATTTAAATATCCCCCTATGGTATGTGCGTGTATCGTTATGGATGGCTGCACAGAGGATCCATGTGTATTTACACATTTAAGGAACGCTTGTGTGGAATTCTCAGGTAGTTCCAAGCTTATCATAGTCCATTTAGTGAAACTTCCATATCATTTAGTTCAGCAGGTTTGGTCTGTTTACGTAATGAAATTCATACTGGCGTGGTGATTAGGCTATGGGGATTTGAATACATTTGACTGTCACTTATGCCTGTTCTCTGCATGTCCTCATGAATGAGTTTTGACTTGACTTTGTCCATCATTGTCTTTGTCTTCTCTGTAAAGATGATTCAAATGTAGAAATCTGTCATTGGATAACAAATGTTTTTATTTGTTGAAGGAAGGTCAAATGTTGGCGCCACGACTTGGATTCTACGAAATCAATTTTTTCACCTTTAACAAAGATGTTTTGAAGAGCTGTGGTAAGTCAGCTTGGATCCCATCTTATTTTGTATTATTGTTTGTCATTCTGTTCAAATGTCTCAAGGTCGCTTCTTAAATCTATGGTTGAGTTTGTCACGTCCTTACGCAAGGTGCCAATGGAAGGAGCTACCTGGCTCAAGTGCATCACAAGGATTCTTTTTTTTACTCTAGTTTTTTGACCCAGTAGCATGGAGTGTATGAAATTCTGATGTGCATTATGTATATGTTTAATTTAACGTAAAGCCTAATTTGTCTATACAGTAAGCTAATGGATAACACTTTGAACATGAGAATTTAGAGAAACTGTGTTAGTTCTGGAACGTATTGCTAGAGGTTATTACTGGGAATGTACATTTGGATATGTGGGGTTTTGCTTTGTAAAAGTTGTATAAAATGCAATTTTTTTTCTGTGTTTTAAATAATCTGTGAAAAACTGAATTTTTACTGAACCATATGTTTATAGCTTTTATTTATGGTGTCTAGGTACAGAAAAAGTATACATAAGTGCAACCATGCACAGTGTTGTCTGCTTACGGTTAGTAAATACTATTTAAAAATGTCTAAAAAAATAAATGCATTGTGAAAATGAATGTATGATTTCATTTCTTGATAAAGGTGAGCTATACATTGAATGCATAGTAAACATTTATTTGACTTTGGACAGGTGGTGCCTACATTGAAAGATGAAGGTGAGTCTCATCTATCACTTTTGACAATTCTAATGATGATCATCTATGTTCAATGCATTGTTTAACTAAACGCTTCAGCCTATCAATTGCCAACTGTAATCGTAACATATCACACTAACTGTTAATTTCGCCTAGTTAAATAAAGTAATAAATATAACAATAAAGCAAGTGCTCCCTTCTTGTGTCAAGAATAGAATAGACTTTTAACAAGTTTATATTATTTCCCCTCCATATCTAACTTTCAGGCATATTTCATTATTGCTTGGTATGAGGACAATAGGACTTCGTATTGGGGGAATTAACTACCAACCACAAAGGAGTCTGAAGTGGAAATGTAGCTTTGTATCCATTTTGTAGCACACCTATCCATTTTCACCATTGCCATAGGGTGGGTAGCTATGTAATTCAGAAATGGAGAGATGGAAACTTTCCCCTTACTTTATCTAACAACTATTACTCAGACTTGCGGCTGCTGTTCCACTTTACTCTTCTCCAAAGTAATGCACCGGTTAATTTCCCCTCATGCATTTAAAAGAGGAACGAAGTGGAAAACTCTCCAGCTGCTTTCACCAGTCTTATACTTTTAATTGATATTTAACACTTTTGTAATCTAGTCCCTAAAGCATGAGAGGAGTGAACACTTCTGGGTGAAAGGGGTAGGAACAGGAACAACAACCAGAGAACTAGTCATCTCCCCTGGATGAGGCACACTCCCACAACCTCCATGACAATTTTCAAAAAAGCTAGATTTGTTGTTGAGTCACTTCACTCCTGAATGCATAGCTGCCTGCACAGTGGTTTCGAATTCAGTCCAATCAAAGCTTTTAGAGGAGAAAAACATTGGAAATCCAGCCTGGTCCATCCCACTGGACACAGACGTCCAATTCAACATCTGTTCCACATTTGTTCCAACAGTGTGCCCAGTGGGATAGACTAGATGTAACATAGGAATGTAAATCCTGGAACTCATTAGTATGATATGTTACATTTTGGATGGTTACTTAAGGTAATGAAAATAAGGCGGTTGGTTGGGCGTTTAGCTCGAACGCCTAGGCACCCAAAGGTTGCGTGGTTCAAATCTCATCACACTTAGCATTTTGCAACTATTGTAACTTACTACTTTTTTGTTGTTGCTACTTTGCAACCTACTTAGCCACCTAGCCTAACATTAGCCAACAAATATAGGGAATTCGTAACATATCATACTAGGCCTGTAATTTTAACAATGAAATGGTTGGACATCCACAAATTAATACATACTGTACCAAATTGGTAACGTTACACGTTAGTATAACCAAACAGTAAGGAATATTCTTCCTTAATAGTGAGTTACACCCCCTTTTTCCCTTCAGAACAGCCTGTCAATTTGCGGGGCCATGGACACCTCTACAAGGTGTCAAGGTTGTTCCACAGGGGAGCTGCACATGTTCACGCCAATGTCTTCCATAATTGTGTCAAGTTGGCTGGATTGTCCTTTGGGTGGTGGACCATTTCTTGAGACAACACTGTTGAGGGGGGAAAAAACCAGCAGCGTTACAATTCTGACACACTCAAAACCAGTGCCCTGCACCTACTACCAAACCCCTGTTCAAAGGCACTTACTTGTGTGTGTCTTTACCCATTCCCTCTGAAACAGCCACACACACAACCCATTTCTCAAGGCTTTAAATGTCCGTTTAAGCCGGTCTCCTCCCCTCATCTTACACTGCGTGAAGTGAATTTAAACAGGTACATCAATAAGGCTTTTCCACCTGGACTTACTCTGGTTCAGTCTGTCATTGGAAAGATGCATGTTCCTAATGTTTTATTAATCTCAAGCGTAACGAGATGGAGGGAGACAGACTTTACACTTTTCCTATGTTACGTCGTATGCTTGGAGTCTCCAGGTTGACATCTTCCGCATGCTTCCTCTGAGTGTATTCTACACCTCTGCAGAAGAGGCACCAAACGTGTGCGATGAAAACGTCTGCTTTTTAGCGTTGGTGAAGGTAGATCCAGGAAATTTTACTTGACATCTTGTGCATTAACTTTAATCTCTCTCTTT